>NW_027139259.1:95000-395000 GCF_035084215.1 Heptranchias perlo
GAGAGAGAGAGTGAAACACTGGTGGGAGAGAGAGAGAAACACTGGGGCGAGAGATAGAGAAACACTGGGGCGAGAGAGAGAGAAACACTGGGGAGAGGGAGGGAGAGAGATAAACTGGGAGAGAGAGAGAGAGAAACTGGAGTGAGAGAGATCGTGAGAAACACTGGGGAGAGAGAGGGAAAAAAACTGGGGGAGAGAGAGAAACACTGGTGGAGGGAGAGAGAGAGAAAAACTGGGGGGAGGGAGAGAAACACGGGGGAGAGAGAGAGAGAAACACAGGGGGAGAGAGAGAAACACTGGGGGGAGAGAGAGATAAACAATGGGGGAGAGAGTGAGAGAGAGAGTGAAACACTGGGGGGAGAGAGAGAGAAACACTGGGGGGAGAGATAGAGAAACACTGGGGGGAGAGATAGAGAAACACTGGGGGGAGAGATAGAGAAACACTGGGGCGAGAGAGAGAGACAGAAACTCTGGGGGGAGAGAGAGAGAAACTCTGGGTGGAGAGAGAGAAACTCTGGGGGGAGAGAGAGAGAGAGAGAGAGAGAGATAGAGAAACACTGGGGGGAGAGAGAGAGAGAAACACTGGGGGGAGAAAGAGAGAGAGAGAGAAACACTGGGGGGAGAGACAGAGTGAGAGAGAGAGAGAGAGAGAGAGAGAAACACTGGGGGGAGAGAGAGAGAGAGAGAAACACTGGGGGGAGAGAGAGAGAGAGAGAGAAACACTGGGGGGAGAAAGAGAGAGAGAGAAACACTGGGGGGAGAGACAGAGTGAGAGAGAGAGAGAGAAACACTGGGGTGAGAGTGAGAGAGAGAGAGAAAAACTGGGGGGAGAAAGAGAGAGACAAAAACACTGGGGGGTGGTGAGACAGGGAGATAGAGAGAGAGAAACACTGGGGGTGAGAGAGAGAGAAACACTGGGGGGAGAGAGAGAGAAACACTGGGGGGAGAGAGAGAGAAACACTGGGGGGAGAGAGAGAGAAACACTGGGGGGAGAGAGAGAGAAACACTGGGGGGAGAGAGAGAGAAACAGTGGGGGAGAGAGAGAAACACTGGGGGGAGAGAGAGAGAAACACTGGGGGGGGTGAGAGAGAAACACTGGGGGAGAGAGAGAGAAACACTGGGGGGAGAGAGAGAGAAACACTGGGGGGAGAGAGATAGAAACACTGGGGGGAGAGAGAGAGAAACACTGGGGGGAGAGAGAGAGAAACACTGGGGGAGAGAGAGAGAAACACTGGGGGAGAGAGAGAAACACTGGGGGGAGAGAGAAACACTGGGGGGAGAGAGAGAGAAACACAGGGGGGAGGGAGAGAGAGAAACACAGGGGAGAGAGTGGGAAACACAGGGGGAGAGAGAGAGAAACACAGGGGGGAGAGCGAGAGAAAAACTGGGGGGAGAGAGAGAGAAACTCTGGGGGGAGAGAGAGAGAAACTCTAGGTGGAGAGAGAGTAACTCTGGGGGGAGAGAGAGAGAGAGAGAGAGAGAGATAGAGAAACACTGGGGGGAGAGAGAGAGAAACACTGGGGGGAAAAAGAGAGAGAGAGAAACACTGGGGGGAGAGACAGAGTGAGAGAGAGAGAGAGAGAAACACTGGGGGGAGAGAGAGAGAGAGAAACACTGGGGGGGGGAGAGAGAGAGAGAGAAACACTGGGGGGAGAAAGAGAGAGAGAGAAACACTGGGGGGAGAGACAGAGTGAGAGAGAGAGAGAGAGAGACACTGGGGTGAGAGAGAGAGAGAGAGAGAAAAACTGGGGGGAGAAAGAGAGAGACAAAAACACTGGGGGGGTGAGACAGTGAGATAGAGAGAGAGAAACACTGGGGGTGAGAGAGAGAGAAACACTGGGGGGAGAGAGAGAGAAACACTGGGGGGAGAGAGAGAGAAACACTGGGGGGAGAGAGAGAGAAACACTGGGGGGAGAGAGAGAGAAACACTGGGGGGAGAGTGAGAGAAACACTGGGGGGAGAGAGAGAGAAACACTGGGGGGAGAGAGAGAGAAACACTGGGGGGAGAGAGAGAGAAACACTGCGGAGAGAGAGAGAGAAACACTGGGGGGAGAGAGAGATAAACACTGGGGGGAGAGAGAGATAAACACTGGGGGGAGAGAGAGAGAAACACTGGGGGGAGAGAGAGAGAAACACTGGGGAGAGAGAGAGAAACACTGGGGGGGGGAGAGAGAGAGAAACACTGGGGGGAGAGAGATAGAAACACTGGGGGAGAGAGAGAGAAACACTGGGGGGAGAGAGAGAGAGAAACTCTGGGAGGAGCGAGAGAGAAACACTGGGGGAAGAGAGAGAGAACCACTGGGGTGAGAAAGTGAAACAAGGGGGGTGAGAGAGTGAAACACTGGGGGGAGAGAGAGAGAAACACTGGGGGGAGAGAGAGAGAAACACTGGGGGGAGAGAGAGAGAAACACTGGGGGGAGAGAGAGAGAAACACTGGGGGGAGAGAGAGAGAAACACTGGGGGGAGAGAGAGAGAAACTCTGGGGGGAGAGGGAGAGAAACACTGGGGGGAGAGAGAGAGAACCACTGGGGGGAGAGAGAGAGAAACACTGGGGGGAGAGAGAGAGAAACACTGGGGGGCGAAAGAGAGAGAGAAACTCTGGGAGGAGAGAGAGAGAAACTCTGGGGAGAGAGGGGGAGATAGAGAGAGAAACACTGGGGGGAGAGACAGAGAAACACAGGGGGGTGAGAGAGAGAAACACTGGGGGTAGAGAGAGAGAAACACTGGGGAGAGAGAGAAAAAAACACTGGGGAGAGAGAGATAAACTCTGGGGGGGAGAGAGAGAAATACTGGGGGGCGAGAGAGAAACACTGGGTGGAGAGAGAAACTCTTGGGGGAGAGAGAGAGAGAAACTCTGGGGGGAGAGAGAGAGAGCGAAACACTGGGGGAGAGAGAGAGAGAGAAACACTGGGGGGAGAGAGATGGAGAAACACTGGGGGGAGAGAGAGAGAGAAACACTGGGGGGAGAGAGAGAGAAACACTGGGGGGAGAGAGAGACAGAAACTCTGGGGGGAGAGAGAGACAGAAACACTGGGGGAGAGAGAGACAGAAACTCTGGGGGGAGAGAGAGACAGAAACTCTGGGGGGAGAGAGAGACAGAAACTCTGGGAGGAGAGAGAGAGAAAAACTCTGGGGGGAGAGAGAGAGAGAAACTCTGGGGGGAGAGAGAGAAACTCTGGGGGGAGAGAGAGAGAGAAACTCTGGGGGGAGAGAGAGAGAGAGAAACTCTGGGGGGAGAGAGAGAGAGAAACTCTGGGAGGAGAGAGAGAGAGAGAGAGAAACACTGGGGGGAGAGACAGAGTGAGAGAGAGAGAGAAAATCTGGTGAGAGAGAGAGTAACACTGGGGGGAGAGAAAGAGAGAGAAACAATGGGAGGTGGATAAAGAGAGAGAGAAACACTTGGGGAGAGATAAACACTGGGGGAATGGAGAGATAAACACTGGGGGAAGAGAGAGAAATACTGGGGGGAGAGAGAGAAAAAAAACTGGGGGGAGAGAGATAGAGAGAAACACTGGGGAGGGAGACGAAGTGAGAGACAGAAAATCTGGGGAGAGAGAGAGAGAGAGTAACACTGGGGGGAGAGAAAGAGAGATGCACTGGGAGAGAGAGAGAGAGAAAAACTGGAGTGAGAGAGATAGAGAGAAACACTGGGGAGAGAGAGAGAAAAAAAACTGGGGGAGAGAGAGAAACACTGGTGGAGGGAGAGAGAGAGAAAAACTGGGGGGAGGGAGAGAAACACGGGGGAGAGAGAGAGAGAGAAACACAGGGGGAGAGAGAGAAACACTGGGGGGAGAGAGAGATAAACAATGGGGGAGAGAGTGAGAGAGAGAGTGAAACACTGGTGGGAGAGAGAGAGAAACACTGCGGGGAGAGATAGAGAAACACTGGGGGGGGAGAGAGAGAAACACTGGGGAGAGGGTGGGAGAGAGATACACTGGGAGAGAGAGAGAGAGAAACTGGAGTGAGAGAGATCGAGAGAAACACTGGGGAGAGAGAGGGAAAAAAACTGGGGGAGAGAGAGAAACACTGGGGAGACAGAGAGGAACTCTGGGGGAGAGAGAGAGAAACACTGGGGGTAGAGAGAGAGAAACACTGGGGGAGAGAGAGAGAAACACTGGGGGTAGAGAGAGAGAAACACTGGGGGGAGAGAGAGAGAAACACTGGGGGAGAGAGAGAGAAACACTGGGGGTAGAGAGAGAGAAACACTGGGGGGAGAGAGAGAGAAACACTGGGGGGAGAGAGAGAGAAAAACACTGAGGGGAGAGAGAGAGAAACACTGAGGGGAGAGAGAGAGAAACACTGGGGGGAGAGAGAGAGAAACACTGGGGGGAGAGAGAGAGAAACACTGAGGGGAGAGAGAGAGAGAGAAACTCTGGGGGGAGGGAGAGAGAAACACTGGGGGGAGAGAGAGAGAAACACTGGGGGGAGAGAGAGAGAAACACTGAGGGGAGAGAGAGAGAGAAACACTGGGGGGAGAGAGAGAGAAACACTGGGGGGAGAGAGAGAGAAACACTGGGGGGAGAGATAGAGAAACACTGGGGCGAGAGAGAGAGACAGAAACTCTGGGGGGAGGGAGAGAGAGAAACTGTGGGGGGAGAGAGAGAGAGAGAGAGAACCACTGGGGGGAGAGAGAGAGAAACACTGGGGGTGAGAGAGAGAGAAACACTGGGGGGAGAGAGAGAGAGAAACACTGAGGGGAGAGAGAGAGAAACACTGGGGGGAGAGAGAGAGAAACACTGGGGGGAGAGAGAGAGAAACACTGGGGGGAGAGAGAGAGAAACACTGGGGGGAGAGAGAGAGAAACACTGGGGGGAGAGAGATAGAAACTCTGGGGGGAGAGGGAGAGAAACACTGGGGGGAGAGAGAGAGAACCACTGGGGGGAGAGAGAGAGAAACACTGGGGGGAGAGAGAGGGAAACACTGAGGGGAGAGAGAGAGAAACACTGGGGGGAGAGAGAGGGAAACACTGAGGGGAGAGAGAGAAACACTGGGGGGAGAGAGAGAGAAACACTGGGAGGAGAGAGAGAGAAACACTGGGGGGAGAGAGAGAGAAACACTGGGGGGAGAGAGAGAGAAACACTGGGGGGAGAGAGAGAGAAACACTGGGGGGAGAGAGAGAGAAACACTGGGGGGAGAGAGATAGAAACTCTGGGGGGAGAGGGAGAGAAACACTGGGGGGAGAGAGAGAGAACCACTGGGGGGAGAAAGAGAGAGAAACTCTGGGAGGAGAGAGAGAGAAACACAGGGGGGTGAGAGAGAGAAACACTGGGGAGAGAGAGAAAAAAACACTGGGGAGAGAGAGAAACACTGGGGGGAGAGAGAGAGAGAGAAACACTGGGGGGAGAGAGATGGAGAAACACTGGGGGGAGAGAGAGAGAGAAACACTGGGGGGAGAGAGAGAGAAACACTGGGGGGGAGAGAGAGACAGAAACTCTGGGGGGAGAGAGAGACAGAAACTCTGGGGGAGAGAGAGACAGAAACTCTGGGGGGAGAGAGAGACAGAAACTCTGGGGGGAGAGAGAGACAGAAACTCTGGGAGGAGAGAGAGAGAGAAACTCTGGGGGGAGAGAGAGACAGAAACTCTGGGGGGAGAGAGAGACAGAAACTCTGGGGGGAGAGAGAGACAGAAACTCTGGGGGGAGAGAGAGACAGAAACTCTGGGAGGAGAGAGAGAGAGAAACTCTGGGGGGAGAGAGAGACAGAAACTCTGGGGGGAGAGAGAGACAGAAACTCTGGGGGGAGAGAGAGACAGAAACTCTGGGGGGAGAGAGAGACAGAAACTCTGGGGGGAGAGAGAGAGAGAAACTCTGGGGGGAGAGAGAGAGAGAAACTCTGGGGGGAGAGAGAGAGAGAGAAACTCTGGGGGGAGAGAGAGAGAGAAACTCTGGGAGGAGAGAGAGAGAGAGAGAGAAACACTGGTGAGAGATTGAGTAACACTGGGGGGAGAGAAAGAGAGAGAAACAATGGGAGGGGGAAAAAGAGAGAGAGAAACACTTGGGGGAGAGATAAACACTGGGGGAATGGAGAGATAAACACTGGGGGAAGAGAGAGAAACACTGGGGGGAGAGAGAGAAAAAAAACTGGGGGGAGAGAGATGGAGAGAAACACTGGGGAGGGAGACGAAGTGAGAGACAGAAAATCTGGGGAGAGAGAGAGAGTAACACTGGAGTGAGAGAGCAAGAGAGAAACACTGGGGAGAGAGAGAGAAAAAAAACTGGGGGAGAGAGAGAAACACTGGTGGAGGGAGAGAGAGAGAAAAACTGGGGGGAGGGAGAGAAACATGGGGAGAGAGAGAGAGAGAAACACAGGGGGAGAGAGAGAAACACTGGGGGGAGAGAGAGAGAAACACTGGGGGGAGAGAGAGAGAAACACTGGGGGAGAGAGAGAGAAACACTGGGGGAGAGAGAGAGAAACACTGGGGGGAGAGAGAGAGAAACACCGGGGGGAGAGAGAGAGAAACACTGGGGGGAGAGAGAGAGAAACACTGGGGGGAGAGAGAGATAAACAGTGGGGGGAGAGAGAGATAAACACTGGGGGAGAGAGAGAGAAACACTGGGGGAAGAGAGAGAGAAACACTGGGGGGAGAGAGAGAAACACTGGGGGAGAGAGAGAGAAACACTGGGGGAGAGAGAGAGAAACACTGGGGGAGAGAGAGAGAAACAGTGGGGGAGAGAGAGAGAAACACTGGGGGAGAGAGAGAGAAACACTGGGGGAGAGAGAGAGAAACACTGGGGGAGAGAGAGAGAGAACACTGGGGGAGAGAGAGAGAGACACTGGGGGAGAGAGAGAGAAACACTGGGGGGAGAGAGAGAGAAACACTGGGGGGAGAGAGAGAGAAACACTGGGGGAGAGAGAGAGAAACACTGGGGAGAGAGAGAGAAACACTGGGGGGAGAGAGAAACACTGGGGGGAGAGAGAGAGGAAACACTGGGGGAGAGAGAGAAGAGAGAAACACTGGGGGGAGAGAGTGAGAAACACTGGGGGGAGAGAGAGAGAAACACTGGGGGAGAGAGAGAGAAACACTGGGGGAGAGAGAGAGAAACACTGGGGAGAGAGAGAGAGAAACACTGGGGGAGAGAGAGAGAAACACTGGGGGAGAGAGAGAGAAACACTGGGGGAGAGAGAGATAAACAGTGGGGCGAGAGAGAGATAAACACTGGGGGAGAGAGAGAGAAAACACTGGGGGAAGAGAGAGAGAAACACTGGGGGAGAGAGAGAAACACTGGGGGGAGGAGAGAGAGAAACACTGGGGAGAGAGAGAGAAACACTGGGGGGAGAGAGAGAGAAACACTGGGGGGGGAGAGAGAAACACTGGGGGCGAGAGAGAGAAACACTGGGGGTGAGAGAGAGAAACACTGGGGGGAGAGTGAGAGAAACACTGGTGGAGAGAGAGAGTAACACTGGGGGGAGAGAGAGAGAAACACTGGGGGGAGTGAGAGAGAAACACTGGGGGGAGAGAGAGAGAGACACTGGGGGAGAGAGAGAGAAACTCTGGGGGAGAGAGAGAGAAACACTGGGGGGAGAGAGAGAGAAACACTGGGGGAGAGAGAGAGAAACACTGGGGAGAGAGAGAGAAACACTGGGGGGAGAGAGAAACACTGGGGAGAGATGAGAGAAACACAGGGGGGAGAGAGAGAGAGAAACACAGGGAGAGAGTGGGAAACACAGGGAAGAGAGAGAGAAACACAGGGGGAGAGCGAGAGAAACACTGGGGGAGAGAGAGAGAAACTCTGGTGGGAGAGAGAGAGAAACTCTAGGTGGAGAGAGAGAAACTCTGGGGGAGAGAGAGAGAGAGATAGATAGAGAAACATTGGGGGGAGAGAGAGAGAGAAACACAGGGGGGAGAAAGAGAGAGAGAGAAACACTGGGGGAGAGACAGAGTGAGAGAGAGAGAGAAGAGAGAGAGAAACACTGGGGGGAGAGAGAGAGAGAGAGAAACACTGGGGAGAGAGAGAGAGAGAGAAACACTGGGGAGAAAGAGAGAGAGAGAAACACTGGGGGGAGAGACAGAGTGAGAGAGAGAGAGAGAAACACTGGGGTGAGAGAGAGAGAGAGAGAGAAAAACTGGGGGGAGAAAGAGAGAGACAAAAACACTGGCGGGGGGGTGAGAAAGTGAGATAGAGAGAGAGAAACACTGGGGGTGAGAGAGAGAGAAACACTGGGGGAGAGAGAGAGAAACACTGGGAGAGAGAGAGAAACACTGGGGGAGAGAGAGAGAAACACTGGGGGAGAGAGAGAAACACTGGGGGGAGAGAGAGAGAAACACTGGGGGGAGAGAGAGAGAAACACTGGGGGGAGAGAGAGAGAAACACTGGGGGGAGAGAGAGAGAAACACTGGGGGGAGAGAGAGAGAAACACTGGGGGAGAGAGAGAGAAACACTGGGGGAGAGAGAGAAACACTGGGGGGAGAGAGAGAGAAACACTGTGGGAGAGAGAGAGAAACACTGGGGGAGAGAGAGAGAGAGAGAGATAGAGAAACATTGGGGGGAGAGAGAGAGAGAAACACTGGGGGGAGAAAGAGAGAGAGAGAAACACTGGGGGGAGAGACAGAGTGAGAGAGAGAGAGAGAGAAACACTGGGGAGAGAGAGAGAGAGAGAGAAACACTGGGGGGAGAGAGAGAAACACTGTGGGAGAGAGAGAGAAACACTGGGGGGGGGGAGAGAGAGAGAGAGAGAGAGAGATAGAGAAACATTGGGGGGAGAGAGAGAGAGAAACACTGGGGAGAGAGAGAGAGAGAGAGAGACACTGGGGGGAGAGAGAGAGAGAGAGAAACACTGGGGGAGAGAGAGAGAGAGAGAGAAACACTGGGGGGAGAGACAGAGTGAGAGGGGAGAGAGAGAAACACTGGGGTGAGAGAGAGAGAGAGAGAGAAAAACTGGGGGGAGAAAGAGAGAGACAAAACACTGGGGGGGTGAGACAGTGAGATAGAGAGAGAGAAACACTGGGGGGAAAGAGAGAGAAACACTGGGGGGAGAGAGAGAAACACTGGGGGGAGAGAGAGAGAAACACTGGGGGGAGAGAGAGAAACACTGGGGGGAGAGAGAGAGAAACACTGGGGGGAGAGAGAGAAACACTGGGGGGAGAGAGAGAGAAACACTGGGGGAGAGAGAGAACACTGGGGGAGAGAGAGAGAAACACTGGGGAGAGAGAGAGAAACACTGGGGGGAGAGAGAGAGAGAGAGAGAGAGAGATAGAGAAACACTGGGGGGAGAGAGAAAGAGAAACACTGGGGGGAGAAAGAGAGAGAGAGAAACACTGGGGGAGAGACAGAGTGAGAGAGAGAGAGAGAGAAACACTGGGGAGAGAGAGAGAGAGAGAGAAACACTGGGGGGAGAGAGAGAGAGAGAGAGAGAAACACTGGGGGGAAGAGAGAGAGAGAGAAACACTGGGGGGAGAGACAGAGTGAGAGGGAGAGAGAGAAACACTGGGGTGAGAGAGAGAGAGAGAGAGAGAGAGAAAAACTGGGGGGAGAAAGAGAGAGACAAAAACACTGGGGGGTGAGACAGTGAGATAGAGAGAGAGAAACACTGGGGTGAGAGAGAGAGAAACACTGGGGGAGAGAGAGAGAAACACTGGGGGGAGAGAGAGAGAAACACTGGGGGGAGAGAGAGAAACACTGGGGGAGAGAGAGAGAAACACTGGTGGGAGAGAGAGAGAAACACTATGGGGAGAGAGGAGAAACACTGGGGGAGAGAGAGAAACACTGAGGGGAGAGAGAGATAAACACTGGGGGGAGAGAGAGATAAACACTGGGGGAGAGAGAGAGAAAAACTGGGGGGAGAGAGAGAGAGAAACACTGGGGGGAGAAAGAGAGAAACACTGGGGAGAGAGACACACACACTGGGGAGACAGAGAGAGAAACACTGGAGGAGAAAGAGAGAGAAACTCTGGGAGGAGCGAGAGAGAAACACTGCTGGGAGAGATAGAGAACCACTGGGGTGAGAGAGTGAAACACTGGGGTGAGAGAGTGAAACACTGGGGGTGAGAGAGTGAAACACTGGCGGTGAGAGAGAGAGAAACACTGGGGGAGATAGAGAGGAACACTGGGGGGAGATAGAGAGGAACACAGGGGGAGAGAGAGAGAACCACTGGGGGAGAGAGAGAGAAACACTGGGGGGAGAAAGAGAGAGAAACTCTGGGAGGAGAGAGAGAGATACTCTGGGAGAGAGGGGTGAGAGAGAGAGAAACACTGGGGGGAGAGAGAGAGAAACACTGGGGGGTGAGAGAGAGAAAACACTGCGGGGTGAGAGAGAGAAACACTGTGGGTAAGAGAGAGAGAACACTGGGGAGAGAGAGAAAAAAACACTGGGGAGAGAGAGAGAAACTCTGGGGGGGAGAGAGAGAAACACTGGGGGGAGAGAGAGAAACACTGGGTGGAGAGAGAGAAAACACTGGGGGAGAGAGATGGAGAAAATCTGGGGAGAGAGAGATAATCACTGGGGTGGAGAGAGAAACTCTTGCGGGGGAGAGAGAGAGAGAAACTCTGGGGGGAGAGAGAGAGAGCGAAACACTGGGGGGAGAGAGAGAGAAACACTGGGGGGAGAGAGATGGAGAAACACTGGGGGAGAGAGAGAGAGAAACACTGGGGGGAGAGAGAGAGAAACACTGGGGGGAGAGAGAGACAGAAACTCTGGGGGAGAGAGAGACAGAAACTTTGGGGGAGAGAGAGACAGAAACTCTGGGGGGAGAGAGAGACAGAAACTCTGGGAGGAGAGAGAGAGAGAGAAACTCTGGGGGAGAGAGAGAGAGAAACTCTGGGGGAGAGAGAGAGAGAAACTCTGGTTGAGAGAGAGAGAGAGAAACTCTGGGGGGAGAGAGAGAGAAACTCTGGGGGAGAGAGAGAGAAACACTGGGGGGAGAGAGAGAGAAACACTGGGGGGAGAGAGAGAGAAACACTGGGGGAGAGAGAGAAACACTGGGGGGGAGAGAGAGAGAAACACTGGGGGGAGATAGAGAGAAACACTGGGGGGAGAGAGAGAGAAACACTGGGGGGAGAGAGAGAGAAACACTGGGGGGAGAGAGAGAGAAACACTGGGGGAGAGAGACTGGGAGAGAGAGAGAACTCTGGGTGAGAGAGTGAGAGAGAAACACTGGGTGGGAGAGACAGAGTGAGAGAGAGAGAGAGAGAAACACTCTGGGGAGAGAGAGAGAAACACTGGGGGGAGAGAGAGAGAAACACTGGGGGGAGATAGAGAGAAACACTGGGGGGAGAGAGAGAGAAACACTGGGGGGAGAGAGAGAGAAACACTGGGGGGAGAGAGAGAGAACAAGGGGGGAGAGAGAGAGAAACACTGGGGGGAGAGAGAGAGAAACACTGGGGGGAGAGAGAGAGAAACACTGGAGGGAGAGAGAGAGAAACTCTGGGTGAGAGAGTGAGAGAGAAACACTGGTGGGAGAGAGAGAGAGAGAGAAACACTGGGGGTGGAGAGAGAGAGAGAGAGAAACACTGGGGGAGAGACAGAGTGAGAGAGAGAGAGAGAGAAACACTCTGGGGAGAGAGAGAGAGAGAGAAACACTGGGGGTGGAGAGAGAGAGAGAGAGAAACACTGGGGGGAGAAAGAGAGAGAGAGAAACACTGGGGGGAGAGACAGAGTGAGAGAGGAGAGAGAGAAACACTGGGGTGAGAGAGAGAGAGAGAGAGAAACACTGGGGGGAGAAAGAGAGAGACAAAAACACTGGGGGGGGGGTGAGGCAGTGAGATAGAGACAGAGAAACAGTGGTGGTGAGAGGGAGAGAAACATTGGGGGGGGGAGAGAGAGAGAAACACTGGGGGGAGAGAGAGAGAAACACTGGGGGAGAGAGAGAGAAACTCTGGGGGGGGGAGAGAGAGAAACACTGGGGGAGAGAGAGAAACACTGGGGGGAGAGAGATGGAGAAAATCTGGGGAGAGAGAGATAATCACTGGGGTGGAGAGAGAAACTCTTGGGAGAGAGAGAGAGTGAGAAACTCTGGGGGGAGAGAGAGAGAGCGAAAGACTGGGGGGAGAGAGAGAGAGAGAAACACTGGGGGGAGAGAGATGGAGAAACACTGGGCGGAGAGAGAGAGAAACACTGGGGGGAGAGAGAGAGAGAAACTCTGGGGGGAGAGAGAGAGAGAAACTCTGGGGGGAGAGAGAGAGAGAAACTCTGGTGGGAGAGAGAGTGAAACTCTGGGAGGAGAGAGAGAGAGAGAGAAACACTGGGGGGAGAGACAGAGTGAGAGAGAGAGAGAAAATCAGGTGAGAGAGAGAGTAACACTGGGGGGAGAGAAAGAGAGATGCACTGGGGAGAGATAGAGATACACTCGGGAGAGGGAGAGAGAGAGAAACACTGGGAGAGAGAGAGAGAGAGAGAATCAATGGGAGGGGGAAAAAGAGAGAGAGAAACACTTGGGGGAGAGATAAACACTGGGGGAATGGAGAGATAAACACTGGGGGAAGAGAGAGAAACACTGGGGGGAGAGAGAGAAAGAGAGAGAAAAAAACTGGGGGGAGAGAGATGGAGAGAAACACTGGGGAGAGAGACGAAGTGAGAGACAGAAAATCTAGGGAGAGAGAGAGAGAGAGTAACACTGGGGGGAGAGAAAGAGAGATGCACTGGGAGAGAGAGAGAAACACTGGTGGAGGGAGAGAGAGAGAAAAACTGGGGGGAGGGAGAGAAACACGGGGGAGAGAGAGAGAGAGAAACACAGGGGGAGAGAGAGAAACACTGGGGGGAGAGAGAGATAAACAATGGGGGAGAGAGTGAGAGAGAGAGTGAAACACTGGGGGGAGAGAGAGAGCAACAGTGGGGAGAGATAGAGAAACACTGGGGCGAGAGAGATAGAAAGACTGGGGAGAGGGAGAGAGAGCGATACACTGGGAGAGAGAGAGAGAAAAAAACTGGAGTGAGAGAGATAGAGAGAAACACTGGGGAGAGAGAGAGATAAAAACTGGGGGAGAGAGAGAAACACTGGTGGAGGGAGAGAGAGAGAAAAACTGGGGGGAGGGAGAGAAACACGGGGGAGAGAGAGAGAGAGAAACACAGGGGGAGAGAGAGAAACACTGGGGGGGGAGAGAGATAAACAATGGGGGAGAGAGTGAGAGAGAGAGTGAAACACTGGGGGGAGAGAGAGAGAAACACTGGGGGGAGAGATAGAGAAACACTGGGGGGAGAGATAGAGAAACACAGGGGCGAGATATAGAGAAACACTGGGGCGAGAGAGAGAGAAACACTGGGGCGAGAGAGAGAGAGAGAGAAACTCTGGGGGGGAGAGAGAGAGAGAAACTGTGGGGGGAGAGAGAGAGAGAAAAACACTGGGGGGAGAGAGAGAGAGAAACACTGAGGGGAGAGAGAGAGAAACACTGGGGGGAGAGAGAGAGAAACACTGGGGGGAGAGAGAGAGAGAAACTGGGGGGAGAGAGAGAGAAACACTGGGGGGAGAGAGAGAGAAACACTGGGGGGGAGAGAGAGAAACACTGGGGGGAGAGAGAGAGAAACACTGGGGGAAGAGAGAGGGAAACACTGGAGGGAGAGAGAGAGAAACACTGGGGGGAGAGAGAGAAAAACACTGGGGGGAGAGAGAGAGAAACACAGGGGGAGAGAGAGAGAAACACAGGGGGAGAGAGAGTGAAACACAGGGGGGAGAGAGAGAGAAACTCTGGGGGAGAGAGAGAGAAACTCTGGGTGGAGAGAGAGAAACTCTGGGTGGAGAGAGAGAGAGAGAGAGAAACACTGGGGGGAGAGAGAGAGAGAAACACTGGGGGGAGAAAGAGAGAGAGAGAAACACTGGGGGGAGAGACAGAGTGAGAGAGAGAGAGAGAGAGAGAGAGAACCACTGGGGGGAGAGAGAGAGAGAGAGAAACACTGGGGGTAGAGAGAGGGAGAGAGAAACACTGGGTGGAGAAAGAGAGAGAGAGAAACACTGGGGGGAGAGACCGAGTGAGAGAGAGAGAGAGAAACACTGGGGTGAGAGAGAGAGAGAAACTCTGGGTGGAGAGAGAGAAACTCTGGGGTGAGAGAGAGAGAGAGAGAGAGAGAAACACTGGGGGGAGAGAGAGAGAGAAAAACTGGGGGGAGAAAGAGAGAGACAAAAACACTGGGGGGAGTGAGACAGTGAGATAGAGAGAGAGAAACACTGGGGGAATGGAGAGATAAACACTGGGGGATGAGAGAGAAACACTGGGGGGAGAGAGAGAAAAAAACTGGGGGGAGAGAGATGGAGAGAAACACTGGGGAGAGAGACGAAGTGAGAGACAGAAAATCTGGGGAGAGAGAGAGTAACACTGGGGGCAGAGAAAGAGAGATGCACTGGGGAGAGATAGAGATACACTCGGGAGAGGGAGAGAGAGAGAAACACTGGGAGGGAGAGAGAGAGAGAAACAATGGGAGGGGGAAAAAGAGAGAGAGAAACACTTGGGGGGAGATAAACACTGGGGGAATGGAGAGATAAACACTGGGGGAAGAGAGAGAAACACTGGGGGGAGAGAGAGAAAAAAAACTGGGGGGAGAGAGATGGAGAGAAAAACGGGGGAGAGAGACGAAGTGAGAGACAGAAAATCTAGGGAGAGAGAGAGAGAGTAACACTGGGGGGAGAGAAAGAGAGATGCATTGGGAGAGAGAGAGAGAGAGAAACTGGAGTGAGAGAGATAGAGAGAAACACTGGGGAGAGAGAGAGAAAAAAACTGGGGGAGAGAGAGAAACACTGGTGGAGGGAGAGAGAGAGAAAAACTGGGGGGAGGGAGAGAAACACGGGAGAGAGAGAGAGAGAGAAACACAGGGGGAGAGAGAGAAACACTGGGGGAGAGAGTGAGAGAGAGAGTGAAACACTGGGGGGAGAGAAAGAGAAACACTGGGGGGAGAGATAGAGAAACACTGGGGCGAGAGTGAGAGAAACACTGGGGCGAGAGAGAGAAACACTGGGGCGAGAGAGAGAGAGAGAGAGAGAGAGAAACTCTGGGGGGGAGAGAGAGAGAGAAACTGTGGGGGGAGAGAGAGAGAGAGAAACACTGGGGGAAGAGAGAGAGAAACACTGGGGGGAGAGAGAGAGAAACACTGGGGGGAGATTGAGAGAAACACTGGGGGGAGAGAGAGAGAAACACTGGGGGGAGAGAGAGAGAAACACTGGGGGGAGAGAGAGAGAAACACTGGGGGGAGAGAGAGAGAAACACTGGAGGGAGAGAGAGAGAAACACTGGGGGGAGAGAGAGAGAAACACTGGGGGGAGAGAGAGAGAAACACAGGGGGGAGAGAGAGAAACACAGGGGGGAGAGAGAGAGAGAAACACTGGGGGAGAAAGAGAGAGAGAGAAACACTGGTGGGAGAGACAGAGTGAGAGAGAGAGAGAGAGAAACACTCTGGGGAGAGAGAGAGAGAGAGAAACACTGGGGGTGGAGAGAGAGAGAGAGAGAAACACTGGGGGGAGAAAGAGAGAGAGAGAAACACTGGGGGGAGAGAGAGAGAGAGAGAAACACTGGGGGGAGAGACAGAGTGAGAGAGAGAGAGAGAAACACTGGGGTGAGAGAGAGAGGGAGAGAGAGAGAGAAACACTGGGGGGAGAGATAGAGAAACACTGGGGGTGAGATAGAGAAACACTGGGGCGAGAGTGAGAGAAACACTGGGGCGAGAGAGAGAAACACTGGGGCGAGAGAGAGAGAGAGAGAGAGAGAGAAACTCTGGGGGGGAGAGAGAGAGAGAAACTGTGGGGGGAGAGAGAGAGAGAGAAACACTGGGGGGAGAGAGAGAGAAACACTGGGGGGAGAGAGAGAGAAACACTGGGGGGAGATTGAGAGAAACACTGGGGGGAGAGAGAGAGAAACACTGGGGGGAGAGAGAGAGAAACACTGGGGGGAGAGAGAGAGAAACACTGGGGGGAGAGAGAGAGAAACACTGGAGGGAGAGAGAGAGAAACACTGGGGGGAGAGAGAGAGAAACACTGGGGGGAGAGAGAGAGAAACACAGGGGGGAGAGAGAGAAACACAGGGGGGAGAGAGAGAGAAACTCTGGGTGAGAGAGAGAGAAACACTGGGGGGAGAGAGAGAGAGAAACACTGGGGGAGAAAGAGAGAGAGAGAAACACTGGTGGGAGAGACAGAGTGAGAGAGAGAGAGAGAAACACTCTGGGGAGAGAGAGAGAGAGAGAAACACTGGGGGTGGAGAGAGAGAGAGAGAGAAACACTGGGGGGAGAAAGAGAGAGAGAGAAACACTGGGGGGAGAGAGAGAGAGAGAGAAACACTGGGGGGAGAGACAGAGTGAGAGAGAGAGAGAGAAACACTGGGGTGAGAGAGAGAGAGAGAGGGAGAGAGAGAGAGAAACACTGTGGGGAGAAAGAGAGAGACAAAAACACTGGGGGGGGGGTGAGGCAGTGAGATAGAGACAGAGAAACACTGGGGGTGAGAGAGAGAGAAACACTGGGGGGAGAGAGAGAGAAACACTGGGGGGAGAGAGAGAGAAACACTGGGGGTAGAGAGAGAGAAACACTGGGGGTAGAGAGAGAGAAACAATGGGGAGAGAGAGAGAAACTCTGGGGGGGGAGAGAGAGAAACACTGGGGGAGAGAGAGATGGAGAAAATCTGGGGAGAGAGAGATAATCACTGGGGTGGAGAGAGAGAGAGAGAGAGAGAAACTCTGGGGGGAGAGAGAGAGAGCGAAAGACTGGGGGGAGAGAGAGAGAGAGAAACACTGGGGGGAGAGAGATGGAGAAACACTGGGGGGAGAGAGAGACAGAAACTCTGGGGGGAGAGAGAGACAGAAACTCTGAGGGGAGAGAGAGACAGAAACTCTGGGGGGAGAGAGAGAGAGAAACTCTGGGGGGAGAGAGAGAGAGAAATTCTGGGGGGAGAGAGAGAGAGAAACTCTGGGGGGAGAGAGAGAGAGAAACTCTGGTGGGAGAGAGAGTGAAACTCTGGGAGGAGAGAGAGAGAGAGAGAAACACTGGGGGGAGAGACAGAGTGAGAGAGAGAGAGAAAATCAGGTGAGAGAGAGAGTAACACTGGGGGGAGAGAAAGAGAGAGAGAAACACTTGGGGGAGAGATAAACACTGGGGGAATGGAGAGATAAACACTGGGGGAAGAGAGAGAAACACTGGGGGGAGAGAGAGAAAAAAAACTGGGGGGAGAGAGATGGAGAGAAAAACTGGGGAGAGAGACGAAGTGAGAGACGGAAAATCTGGGGAGAGAGAGAGAGAGTAACACTGGGGGGAGAGAAAGAGAGATGCATTGGGAGAGAGAGAGAGAGAAAAACTGGAGTGAGAGAGATAGAGAGAAACACTGGGGAGAGAGAGAGAAAAAAACTGGGGGAGAGAGAGAAACACTGGTGGAGGGAGAGAGAGAGAAAAACTGGGGGGTGGGAGAGAAACACGGGAGAGAGAGAGAAACACAGGGGAAGAGAGAGAAACACTGCGGGGAGAGAGAGATAAACAATGGGGGAGAGAGAGAGAAACACTGGGGGGAGAGAGAGAGAGAAACACTGGGGGGAGAGAGTGAAACACTGGGGGGAGAGAGAGAGAAACACTGGGGGGAGAGAGAGAGAAACACTGGGGGGAGAGAGAGAGAGACACTGGGGAGAGGGAGAGAGAGAGATGCACTGGGAGAGAGAGAGAGAGAAAAACTGGGGGAGAGAGAGAAACACTGGGGGGAGAGAGAGAGAAACAATGGGGGAGAGAGTGAGAGAGAGAGTGAAACACTGGGGGAGAGAGAGAGAAACACTGGGGGGAGAGATGGAGAAACACTGGGGCGAGAGATAGAGAAACACTGGGGCGAGAGAGAGAGGAACACTGGGGCGAGAGAGAGAGAGAGAGAGAAACTGTGGGGGGGAGAGATAGAGAGAAACTGTGGGGCGGGAGAGAGAGAGAGAAACACTGGGGGGAGAGAGAGAGAGAAACGTTGGGGGAGAGAGAGAGAAACACTGATGGGAGAGAGAGAGAAACACTGGGGGGAGAGAGAGAGAAACACTGGGGGGAGAGAGAGAGAAACACTGGGGGGAGAGAGAGAGAAACACTGGGGGGAGAGAGAGAGAAACACTGGGGGGGGAGAGAGAGAAACACTGGGGGGAGAGAGAGAGAGAAACACTGGGGGGAGAGAGACAGAAACACTGGGGGGAGAGAGAGAGAGAAACTCTGGGGGGAGAGAGAGAGAGAAATTCTGGGGGAGAGAGAGAGAGAAACTCTGGGGGGAGAGGGACAGAGAGAGAAAAACACTGGGGGGAGAGAGAGGGAGAGAAACACTGGGGTGAGAAAGAGAGAGACAAAAACACTGGGGGGAGAGACAGGGTGAGAGAGAGAGAAAAACATTGGGGCGAGAGAGAGAGAGAGAGAGATGCACTGGGGAGGGAGAGAGATACACGAGGGAGAGAGAGGGAGAGAGTAACAATGGGAGTGGGAAAAAGGGATAGAGAAACACTGGGGGGAGAGAGATAAACACTGGGGGAAGAGAGAGATAAACACTGGGGGAAGAGAGAGAAACACGAGGGGGAGAGAGAGAGAAAAATACTGGTGGGAGAGAGAGAGAGACAAACTCTGGGGGGGAGAGAGAAACTGTGGGGGGAGATCGAGAGAGAGAAACACTGGAGGGAGAGAGAGAGAAACGGTGGGGGGAGAGAGAGAGAGAAACACTGGGAAGGGAGAGAGAGAAACACTGGGAAGAGAGAGAGAGAAACACTGGGGGGAGAGAGAGAGAAACAGTGGGGGAGAGAGAGAGAAACACTGGGGGGGGAGAGAGAGAAACAGTGGGGGAGAGAGAGAGAAACACTGGGGGAGAGAGAGAAACACTGGGAGGAGAGAGAGAGAAACACTGGGGAGAGGGAGAGAGTGAGAAACACTGGGGGGAGAGAGATAAACACTGGGGGAAGAGAGATAAACACTGGGGGAAGAGAGAGAAACACTGGGGGGTGAGAGAAAGAAAAAAAACTGGGGGGAGAGAGATGGAGAGAAACACTGGGGAGGGAGAGAGAGAGAAAAACTGGGGGGAGGGAGAGAAACACAGGGGAGAGAGAGAGAGAGAGAGAAACACTGGGGGGAGAGACAGAGTGAGAGAGAGAGAGAGAGAGAGAGAGAGAAACACTGGCCTGAGAGAGAGAGAGAGAGAAACACTGGGGGGAGAGAGAGAGAAACACTGGGGGTGGGAGAGAGAAACACTGGTGGAGGGAGAGAGAGAGAAAAACTGGGGGGAGGGAGAGAAACACTGGGGAGAGAGAGAGAAACACTGGAGGGAGAGAGAGAGAAAAAAACTGGGGGGAGAGAGAGAGAGAAACTGGGGGAGAGAGAAACACTGGGGGGAGAGAGAAACACTGGGGGGAGAGAGAGAGATACACTGGGGGGAGAGAGAGAGAAACACTGGCGGGAGAAAGAGAGACAAAAACACTGGGGGGAGACAGTGAGATAGAGAGATAGAAACACTGGGGGGAGAGAGAGAGAAACACTGGGCGAGGGAGAGAGAAACACTGGTGGAGGGAGAGAGAGAGAAAAACTGGGGGAGGGAGAGAAACACTTGGGAGAGAGAGAGAAAAAAACTGGGGGGAGAGAGAGAGAAACACTGGGGGGGAGAGAGAGAGAAACACTGGGGGGAGAGAGAGAGCAAAACTGGGGGGAGAGAGACAGAGAAACACTGGGGGGAGAGAAAGAGAAACATTGGGGGGGGGAAGAGAGAGAGAAAACCTGGGGGGAGAGAGAGAGAAACACCGGGGGGGGGAGAGAGAAACACTGGGATAGAGATAGAGAGAAACAATGGGGGGGAGGGAGAGATAAACACTGGGGGGAGAGAGAGAGAAAAACTGGGGGGAGAGAGAGAGAGAAATACTGGGGGGAGAGACAGAGTGCGAGAGAGAGAGAGAGAGAGAAACACTGGCGTGAGAGAGAGAGAGAGAAACACTGGGGCGAGAGAGAGAGAAAATCTGGGGAGAGAGAGAGAGAGAAATACTGGGGGGAAGAGAGAGAAACACTGGGGGGAAGAGAGGGAAACACTGGGGGGGGGGAGAGAGAGAGAGAAACATTGTGGGGGAGAGAAAGAGAAACATTGGGGGGGGAAGAGAGAGAGAAAACCTGGGGGGAGAGAGAGAGAAACACCGGGGGGGTGGAGAGAGAGATATGCACTGGGGGGAGAGAGAGAAACAATGGGGGGGAGGGAGAGATAAACACTGGGGGGAGAGAGAGAGAAACACTGGGGGGAGAGAGAGAGAGAAACACTGGGGGGAGAGAGAGAGAATCACTGGGGGGAGAGAGAGAGAGAGACACTGGGGGGAGAGAGAGAGAAACACTGGGGGGAAAGAGAGAGAAACACTGGGGGGAGAGGGAGAGAAACACTGGGGGGAGAGAGAGAGAATCACTGGGGGGAGAGAGAGAGAGAGACACTGGGGGGAGAGAGAGAGAGAGAGAAACACTGGGGGGAGAGACAGAGTGAGAGAGAGAGAGAGAGAGAGAGAGAAACACTGGCCTGAGAGAGAGAGATAGAAACACTGGGGGGAGAAAGAGAGACAAAAACACTGGGGGGGAGACAGTGAGATAGAGAGATAGAAACACTGGGGCGAGAGAGAGAGAAACACTGGGGGGAGAGAGAGAGAAACACTGGGGGGAGAGAGAGAGAAACACTGTGGGGAGAGAGAGAAACTGGGGAGAGAGAGAGAGAAACACTGGGGGGAGAGAGAGAGAAACACTGGGGGGAGGGAGAGAGAAACACTGGGGGGAGAAAGAGAGAGAGAGAAACACTGGGGGGAGAGACAGAGTGAGAGAGAGAGAGAGAGAGAGAAACACTGGCCTGAGAGAGAGAGATAGAAACACTGGGGGGAGAAAGAGAGACAAAAACACTGGGGGGGAGACAGTGAGATAGAGAGATAGAAACACTGGGGCGAGAGAGAGAGAAACACTGGGGGAGGGAGAGAGAAACCCTGGGGGGAGAGAAACACTGGGTGAGGGAGAGTGAAACACTGGTGGAGGGAGAGAGAGAGAAAAACTGGGGGAGGTAGAGAAACACTTGGGAGAGAGAGAGAAAAAAACTGTGGGGAGAGAGAGATAGAGAGAAACACTGGGGAGGGAGAGAGAGAAAAACTGGGGGAGAGAGAAACACTGGGTGGAGAGAGAAACACTGGGGGAGGGAAAGAGAAACACTGGTGGAGGGAGAGAAACACTGGGGGGAGAGACAGAGAAACACTGGGGGGAGAGAAAGAGAAACATTGGGGGGGGAAGAGAGAGAGAAAACCTGGGGGGAGAGAGAGAGAAAAACTCGGGGGAGAGAGACAGAGAAACACTGGGGGGAGAGAAAGAGAAACATTGGGGGGGGGAAGAGAGAGAGAAAACCTGGGGGGAGAGAGAGAGAAACACCGGGGGGGGTGGAGAGAGAGAGATGCACTGGGGAGAGAGAGAGAGAGGTACACTGGGGAGAGAGATAGAGAAACACTGGGGAGAGGGAGCGAGAGAGAAACACTGGGGGAGAGAGAGAGAAACACTGGGGAGAGAGAGAGAAACACTGGAGGGAGAGAGAGAGAAAAAAACTGGGGGGAGAGAGAGAGAGAAACTGGGGGAGAGAGAAACACTGGGGGGAGAGAGAAACACTGGGGGGAGAGAGAGAGATACACTGGGGGGAGAGAGAGAGAAACACTGGCGGGAGAAAGAGAGACAAAAACACTGGGGGGAGACAGTGAGATAGAGAGATAGAAACACTGGGGGGAGAGAGAGAGAAACACTGGGCGAGGGAGAGAGAAACACTGGTGGAGGGAGAGAGAGAGAAAAACTGGGGGAGGGAGAGAAACACTTGGGAGAGAGAGAGAAAAAAACTGGGGGGAGAGAGAGAGAAACACTGGGGGGGAGAGAGAGAGAAACACTGGGGGGAGAGAGAGAGCAAAACTGGGGGGAGAGAGACAGAGAAACACTGGGGGGAGAGAAAGAGAAACATTGGGGGGGGGAAGAGAGAGAGAAAACCTGGGGGGAGAGAGAGAGAAACACCGGGGGGGGGGAGAGAGAAACACTGGGGGGAGAGAGAGAGAAAAACTGGGGGGAGAGAGAGAGAGAAATACTGGGGGGAGAGACAGAGTGCGAGAGAGAGAGAGAGAGAGAGAAACACTGGCGTGAGAGAGAGAGAGAGAAACACTGGGGCGAGAGAGAGAGAAAATCTGGGGAGAGAGAGAGAGAGAAATACTGGGGGGAAGAGAGAGAAACACTGGGGGGAAGAGAGGGAAACACTGGGGGGGGGGGAGAGAGAGAGAGAAACATTGTGGGGGAGAGAAAGAGAAACATTGGGGGGGGAAGAGAGAGAGAAAACCTGGGGGGAGAGAGAGAGAAACACCGGGGGGGTGGAGAGAGAGATATGCACTGGGGGGAGAGAGAGAAACAATGGGGGGGAGGGAGAGATAAACACTGGGGGGAGAGAGAGAGAAACACTGGGGGGAGAGAGAGAGAGAAACACTGGGGGGAGAGAGAGAGAATCACTGGGGGGAGAGAGAGAGAGAGACACTGGGGGGAGAGAGAGAGAAACACTGGGGGGAAAGAGAGAGAAACACTGGGGGGAGAGGGAGAGAAACACTGGGGGGAGAGAGAGAGAATCACTGGGGGGAGAGAGAGAGAGAGACACTGGGGGGAGAGAGAGAGAGAGAGAAACACTGGGGGGAGAGACAGAGTGAGAGAGAGAGAGAGAAACACTGGCCTGAGAGAGAGAGATAGAAACACTGGGGGGAGAAAGAGAGACAAAAACACTGGGGGGGAGACAGTGAGATAGAGAGATAGAAACACTGGGGCGAGAGAGAGAGAAACACTGGGGGGAGAGAGAGAGAAACACTGGGGGGAGAGAGAGAGAAACACTGTGGGGAGAGAGAGAAACTGGGGAGAGAGAGAGAGAGAGAGAAACACTGGGGGGAGAGACAGAGTGAGAGAGAGAGAGAGAGAGAGAAACACTGGGGGGAGAGAGAGAGAAACACTGGGGGGAGAGAGATGGAGAAACACTGGGGGGAGAGAGAGAGAGAAACACTGGGGGGAGAGAGAGAGAAACACTGGGGGGGAGAGAGAGACAGAAACTCTGGGGGGAGAGAGAGACAGAAACTTTGGGGGGAGAGAGAGACAGAAACTCTGGGGGGAGAGAGAGACAGAAACTCTGGGAGGAGAGAGAGAGAGAGAAACTCTGGGGGGAGAGAGAGAGAGAAACTCTGGGGGGAGAGAGAGAGAGAAACTCTGGGGGGAGAGAGAGAGAAACTCTGGGGGGAGAGAGAGAGAAACACTGGGGGGAGAGAGAGAGAAACACTGGGGGGAGAGAGAGAGAAACACTGGGGGAGAGAGAGAAACACTGGGGGGAGAGAGAGAGAAACACTGGGGGGAGATAGAGAGAAACACTGGGGGGAGAGAGAGAGAAACACTGGGGGGAGAGAGAGAGAAACACTGGGGGGAGAGAGAGAGAAACACTGGAGGGAGAGAGAGAGAAACTCTGGGTGAGAGAGTGAGAGAGAAACACTGGTGGGAGAGACAGAGTGAGAGAGAGAGAGAGAGAAACACTCTGGGGAGAGAGAGAGAAACACTGGGGGGAGAGAGAGAGAAACACTGGGGGGAGAGAGAGAGAAACACTGGGGGGAGAGAGAGAGAAACACTGGGGGGAGAGAGAGAGAAACACTGGGGGGAGAGAGAGAGAAACAAGGGGGGAGAGAGAGAGAAACACTGGGGGGAGAGAGAGAGAAACACTGGGGGGAGAGAGAGAGAAACACTGGAGGGAGAGAGAGAGAAACTCTGGGTGAGAGAGTGAGAGAGAAACACTGGTGGGAGAGAGAGAGAGAGAGAAACACTGGGGGTGGAGAGAGAGAGAGAGAGAAACACTGGGGGGAGAGACAGAGTGAGAGAGAGAGAGAGAGAAACACTCTGGGGAGAGAGAGAGAGAGAGAAACACTGGGGGTGGAGAGAGAGAGAGAGAGAAACACTGGGGGGAGAAAGAGAGAGAGAGAAACACTGGGGGGAGAGACAGAGTGAGAGAGAGAGAGAGAGAAACACTGGGGTGAGAGAGAGAGAGAGAGAGAAACACTGGGGGGAGAAAGAGAGAGACAAAAACACTGGGGGGGGGTGAGGCAGTGAGATAGAGACAGAGAAACAGTGGTGGTGAGAGGGAGAGAAACATTGGGGGGGGGGAGAGAGAGAGAAACACTGGGGGGAGAGAGAGAGAAACACTGGGGGAGAGAGAGAGAAACTCTGGGGGGGGGAGAGAGAGAAACACTGGGGGAGAGAGAGAAACACTGGGGGGAGAGAGATGGAGAAAATCTGGGGAGAGAGAGATAATCACTGGGGTGGAGAGAGAAACTCTTGGGAGAGAGAGAGAGTGAGAAACTCTGGGGGGAGAGAGAGAGAGCGAAAGACTGGGGGGAGAGAGAGAGAGAGAAACACAGGGGGGAGAGAGATGGAGAAACACTGGGCGGAGAGAGAGAGAAACACTGGGGGGAGAGAGAGAGAGAAACTCTGGGGGGAGAGAGAGAGAGAAACTCTGGGGGGAGAGAGAGAGAAACACTGGGGGGAGAGAGAGAGAAACACTGGGGGGAGAGAGAGAGAAACACTGGGGGAGAGAGAGAAACACTGGGGGGAGAGAGAGAGAAACACTGGGGGGAGATAGAGAGAAACACTGGGGGGAGAGAGAGAGAAACACTGGGGGGAGAGAGAGAGAAACACTGGGGGGAGAGAGAGAGAAACACTGGAGGGAGAGAGAGAGAAACTCTGGGTGAGAGAGTGAGAGAGAAACACTGGTGGGAGAGACAGAGTGAGAGAGAGAGAGAGAGAAACACTCTGGGGAGAGAGAGAGAAACACTGGGGGGAGAGAGAGAGAAACACTGTGGGGAGATAGAGAGAAACACTGGGGGGAGAGAGAGAGAAACACTGGGGGGAGAGAGAGAGAAACACTGGGGGGAGAGAGAGAGAAACAAGGGGGGAGAGAGAGAGAAACACTGGGGGGAGAGAGAGAGAAACACTGGGGGGAGAGAGAGAGAAACACTGGAGGGAGAGAGAGAGAAACTCTGGGTGAGAGAGTGAGAGAGAAACACTGGTGGGAGAGAGAGAGAGAGAGAAACACTGGGGGTGGAGAGAGAGAGAGAGAGAAACACTGGGGGGAGAGACAGAGTGAGAGAGAGAGAGAGAGAAACACTCTGGGGAGAGAGAGAGAGAGAGAAACACTGGGGGTGGAGAGAGAGAGAGAGAGAAACACTGGGGGGAGAAAGAGAGAGAGAGAAACACTGGGGGGAGAGACAGATTGAGAGAGAGAGAGAGAGAAACACTGGGGTGAGAGAGAGAGAGAGAGAGAAACACTGGGGGGAGAAAGAGAGAGACAAAAACACTGGGGGGGGGGGTGAGGCAGTGAGATAGAGACAGAGAAACAGTGGTGGTGAGAGGGAGAGAAACATTGGGGGGGGGAGAGAGAGAGAAACACTGGGGGGAGAGAGAGAGAAACACTGGGGGAGAGAGAGAGAAACTCTGGGGGGGGGGAGAGAGAGAAACACTGGGGGAGAGAGAGAAACACTGGGGGGAGAGAGATGGAGAAAATCTGGGGAGAGAGAGATAATCACTGGGGTGGAGAGAGAAACTCTTGGGAGAGAGAGAGAGTGAGAAACTCTGGGGGGAGAGAGAGAGAGCGAAAGACTGGGGGGAGAGAGAGAGAGAGAAACACTGGGGGGAGAGAGATGGAGAAACACTGGGCGGAGAGAGAGAGAAACACTGGGGGGAGAGAGAGAGAGAAACTCTGGGGGGAGAGAGAGAGAGAAACTCTGGGGGGAGAGAGAGAGAGAAACTCTGGTGGGAGAGAGAGTGAAACTCTGGGAGGAGAGAGAGAGAGAGAGAAACACTGGGGGGAGAGACAGAGTGAGAGAGAGAGAGAAAATCAGGTGAGAGAGAGAGTAACACTGGGGGGAGAGAAAGAGAGATGCACTGGGGAGAGATAGAGATACACTCGGGAGAGGGAGAGAGAGAGAAACACTGGGAGAGAGAGAGAGAGAGAGAATCAATGGGAGGGGGAAAAAGAGAGAGAGAAACACTTGGGGGAGAGATAAACACTGGGGGAATGGAGAGATAAACACTGGGGGAAGAGAGAGAAACACTGGGGGGAGAGAGAGAAAAAAACTGGGGGGAGAGAGATGGAGAGAAACACTGGGGAGAGAGACGAAGTGAGAGACAGAAAATCTAGGGAGAGAGAGAGAGAGAGTAACACTGGGGGGAGAGAAAGAGAGATGCACTGGGAGAGAGAGAGAAACACTGGTGGAGGGAGAGAGAGAGAAAAACTGGGGGGAGGGAGAGAAACACGGGGGAGAGAGAGAGAGAGAAACACAGGGGGAGAGAGAGAAACACTGGGGGGAGAGAGAGATAAACAATGGGGGAGAGAGTGAGAGAGAGAGTGAAACACTGGGGGGAGAGAGAGAGCAACAGTGGGGAGAGAGATACAGAAACACTTTGTGAGATAGAGAAACACTGGGGCGAGAGAGATAGAAAGACTGGGGAGAGGGAGAGAGAGCGATATACTGGGAGAGAGAGAGAGAAAAAAACTGGAGTGAGAGAGATAGAGAGAAACACTGGGGAGAGAGAGAGATAAAAACTGGGGGAGAGAGAGAAACACTGGTGGAGGGAGAGAGAGAGAAAAACTGGGGGGAGGGAGAGAAACACGGGGGAGAGAGAGAGAGAGAAACACAGGGGGAGAGAGAGAAACACTGGGGGGGGAGAGAGATAAACAATGGGGGAGAGAGTGAGAGAGAGAGTGAAACACTGGGGGGAGAGAGAGAGAAACACTGGGGGGAGAGATAGAGAAACACTGGGGGGAGAGATAGAGAAACACTGGGGGGAGATATAGAGAAACACTGGGGCGAGAGAGAGAGAAACACTGGGGCGAGAGAGAGAGAGAGAGAAACTCTGGGGGGGAGAGAGAGAGAGAAACTGTGGGGGGAGAGAGAGAGAGAAAAACACTGGGGGGAGAGAGAGAGAGAAACACTGAGGGGAGAGAGAGAGAAACACTGGGGGGAGAGAGAGAGAAACACTGGGGGGAGAGAGAGAGAGAAACTGGGGGGAGAGAGTGAGAAACACTGGGGGGAGAGAGAGAGAAACACTGGGGGGGAGAGAGAGAAACACTGGGGGGAGAGAGAGAGAAACACTGGGGGAAGAGAGAGGGAAACACTGGAGGGAGAGAGAGAGAAACACTGGGGGGAGAGAGAGAAAAACACTGGGGGGAGAGAGAGAGAAACACAGGGGGAGAGAGAGAGAAACACAGGGGGAGAGAGAGTGAAACACAGGGGGGAGAGAGAGAGAAACTCTGGGGGAGAGAGAGAGAAACTCTGGGTGGAGAGAGAGAAACTCTGGGTGGAGAGAGAGAGAGAGAGAGAAACACTGGGGGGAGAGAGAGAGAGAAACACTGGGGGGAGAAAGAGAGAGAGAGAAACACTGGGGGGAGAGACAGAGTGAGAGAGAGAGAGAGAGAGAGAGAGAACCACTGGGGGGAGAGAGAGAGAGAGAGAAACACTGGGGGTAGAGAGAGGGAGAGAGAAACACTGGGTGGAGAAAGAGAGAGAGAGAAACACTGGGGGGAGAGACCGAGTGAGAGAGAGAGAGAAACACTGGGGTGAGAGAGAGAGAGAAACTCTGGGTGGAGAGAGAGAAACTCTGGGGTGAGAGAGAGAGAGAGAGAGAGAGAAACACTGGGGGGAGAGAGAGAGAGAAAAACTGGGGGGAGAAAGAGAGAGACAAAAACACTGGGGGGAGTGAGACAGTGAGATAGAGAGAGAGAAACACTGGGGGAATGGAGAGATAAACACTGGGGGATGAGAGAGAAACACTGGGGGGAGAGAGAGAAAAAAACTGGGGGGAGAGAGATGGAGAGAAACACTGGGGAGAGAGACGAAGTGAGAGACAGAAAATCTGGGGAGAGAGAGAGTAACACTGGGGGCAGAGAAAGAGAGATGCACTGGGGAGAGATAGAGATACACTCGGGAGAGGGAGAGAGAGAGAAACACTGGGAGGGAGAGAGAGAGAGAAACAATGGGAGGGGGAAAAAGAGAGAGAGAAACACTTGGGGGGAGATAAACACTGGGGGAATGGAGAGATAAACACTGGGGGAAGAGAGAGAAACACTGGGGGGAGAGAGAGAAAAAAAACTGGGGGGAGAGAGATGGAGAGAAAAACTGGGGAGAGAGACGAAGTGAGAGACAGAAAATCTGGGGAGAGAGAGAGAGAGTAACACTGGGGGGAGAGAAAGAGAGATGCATTGGGAGAGAGAGAGAGAGAGAAACTGGAGTGAGAGAGATAGAGAGAAACACTGGGGAGAGAGAGAGAAAAAAACTGGGGGAGAGAGAGAAACACTGGTGGAGGGAGAGAGAGAGAAAAACTGGGGGGTGGGAGAGAAACACGGGAGAGAGAGAGAGAGAGAAACACAGGGGGAGAGAGAGAAACACTGGGGGAGAGAGTGAGAGAGAGAGTGAAACACTGGGGGGAGAGAAAGAGAAACACTGGGGGGAGAGATAGAGAAACACTGGGGGTGAGATAGAGAAACACTGGGGCGAGAGTGAGAGAAACACTGGGGCGAGAGAGAGAAACACTGGGGCGAGAGAGAGAGAGAGAGAGAGAGAGAAACTCTGGGGGGGAGAGAGAGAGAGAAACTGTGGGGGGAGAGAGAGAGAGAGAAACACTGGGGGGAGAGAGAGAGAAACACTGGGGGGAGAGAGAGAGAAACACTGGGGGGAGATTGAGAGAAACACTGGGGGGAGAGAGAGAGAAACACTGGGGGGAGAGAGAGAGAAACACTGGGGGGAGAGAGAGAGAAACACTGGGGGGAGAGAGAGAGAAACACTGGAGGGAGAGAGAGAGAAACACTGGGGGGAGAGAGAGAGAAACACTGGGGGGAGAGAGAGAGAAACACTGTGGGGAGAGAGAGAGAAACACAGGGTGGAGAGAGAGAAACACAGGGGGGAGAGAGAGAGAAACTCTGGGTGAGAGAGAGAGATAAACACTGGGGGAGAAAGAGAGAGAGAGAAACACTGGTGGGAGAGACAGAGTGAGAGAGAGAGAGAGAGAAACACTCTGGGGAGAGAGAGAGAGAGAGAAACACTGGGGGTGGAGAGAGAGAGAGAGAGAAACACTGGGGGGAGAAAGAGAGAGAGAGAAACACTGGGGGGAGAGAGAGAGAGAGAGAAACACTGGGGGGAGAGACAGAGTGAGAGAGAGAGAGAAACACTGGGGTGAGAGAGAGAGAGAGAGGGAGAGAGAGAGAGAAACACTGTGGGGAGAAAGAGAGAGACAAAAACACTGGGGGGGGGGGGTGGGGCAGTGAGATAGAGACAGAGAAACACTGGGGGTGAGAGAGAGAGAAACACTGGGGGGAGAGAGAGAGAAACACTGGGGGGAGAGAGAGAGAAACACTGGGGGTGAGAGAGAGAGAAACACTGGGGGGAGAGAGAGAGAAACACTGGGGGGAGAGAGAGAGAAACACTGGGGGTAGAGAGAGAGAAACACTGGGGGTAGAGAGAGAGAAACAATGGGGAGAGAGAGAGAAACTCTGGGGGGGGAGAGAGAGAAACACTGGGGGAGAGAGAGATGGAGAAAATCTGGGGAGAGAGAGATAATCACTGGGGTGGAGAGAGAGAGAGAGAGAGAGAAACTCTGGGGGGAGAGAGAGAGAGCGAAAGACTGGGGGGAGAGAGAGAGAGAGAAACACTGGGGGGAGAGAGATGGAGAAACACTGGGGGGAGAGAGAGACAGAAACTCTGGGGGGAGAGAGAGACAGAAACTCTGAGGGGAGAGAGAGACAGAAACTCTGGGGGGAGAGAGAGACAGAAACTCTGAGGGGAGAGAGAGACAGAAACTCTGGGGGGAGAGAGAGAGAGAAACTCTGGGGGGAGAGAGAGAGAGAAATTCTGGGGGGAGAGAGAGAGAGAAACTCTGGGGGGAGAGAGAGAGAGAAACTCTGGTGGGAGAGAGAGTGAAACTCTGGGAGGAGAGAGAGAGAGAGAGAAACACTGGGGGGAGAGACAGAGTGAGAGAGAGAGAGAAAATCAGGTGAGAGAGAGAGTAACACTGGGGGGAGAGAAAGAGAGAGAGAAACACTTGGGGGAGAGATAAACACTGGGGGAATGGAGAGATAAACACTGGGGGAAGAGAGAGAAACACTGGGGGGAGAGAGAGAAAAAAAACTGGGGGGAGAGAGATGGAGAGAAAAACTGGGGAGAGAGACGAAGTGAGAGACGGAAAATCTGGGGAGAGAGAGAGAGAGTAACACTGGGGGGAGAGAAAGAGAGATGCATTGGGAGAGAGAGAGAGAGAAAAACTGGAGTGAGAGAGATAGAGAGAAACACTGGGGAGAGAGAGAGAAAAAAACTGGGGGAGAGAGAGAAACACTGGTGGAGGGAGAGAGAGAGAAAAACTGGGGGGTGGGAGAGAAACACGGGAGAGAGAGAGAAACAATGCGGGGAGAGAGAGATAAACAATGGGGGAGAGAGAGAGAAACACTGGGGGGAGAGAGAGAGAGAAACACTGGGGGGAGAGAGTGAAACACTGGGGGGAGAGAGAGAGAAACACTGGGGGGAGAGAGAGAGAAACACTGGGGGGAGAGATAGAGAAACACTGGGGAGAGGGAGAGAGAGAGATGCACTGGGAGAGAGAGAGAGAGAAAAACTGGGGGAGAGAGAGAAACACTGGGGGGAGAGAGAGAGAAACAATGGGGGAGAGAGTGAGAGAGAGAGTGAAACACTGGGGGAGAGAGAGAGAAACACTGGGGGGAGAGATGGAGAAAGACTGGGGCGAGAGATAGAGAAACACTGGGGCGAGAGAGAGAGGAACACTGGGGCGAGAGAGAGAGAGAGAGAGAAACTGTGGGGGGGAGAGATAGAGAGAAACTGTGGGGCGGGAGAGAGAGAGAGAAACACTGGGGGGAGAGAGAGAGAGAAACGTTGGGGGAGAGAGAGAGAAACACTGATGGGAGAGAGAGAGAAACACTGGGGGGAGAGAGAGAGAAACACTGGGGGGAGAGAGAGAGAAACACTGGGGGGAGAGAGAGAGAAACACTGGGGGGAGAGAGAGAGAAACACTGGGGGGGGAGAGAGAGAAACACTGGGGGGAGAGAGAGAGAGAAACACTGGGGGGAGAGAGACAGAAACACTGGGGGGAGAGAGAGAGAGAAACTCTGGGGGGAGAGAGAGAGAGAAATTCTGGGGGAGAGAGAGAGAGAAACTCTGGGGGGAGAGGGACAGAGAGAGAAAAACACTGGGGGGAGAGAGAGGGAGAGAAACACTGGGGTGAGAAAGAGAGAGACAAAAACACTGGGGGGAGAGACAGGGTGAGAGAGAGAGATACACTGGGGGGAGAGATGGAGAAAGACTGGGGCGAGAGATAGAGAAACACTGGGGCGAGAGAGAGAGGAACACTGGGGCGAGAGAGAGAGAGAGAGAGAAACTGTGGGGGGGAGAGATAGAGAGAAACTGTGGGGCGGGAGAGAGAGAGAGAAACACTGGGGGGAGAGAGAGAGAGAAACGTTGGGGGAGAGAGAGAGAAACACTGATGGGAGAGAGAGAGAAACACTGGGGGGAGAGAGAGAGAAACACTGGGGGGAGAGAGAGAGAAACACTGGGGGGAGAGAGAGAGAAACACTGGGGGGAGAGAGAGAGAAACACTGGGGGGGGGAGAGAGAGAAACACTGGGGGGAGAGAGAGAGAGAAACACTGGGGGGAGAGAGACAGAAACACTGGGGGGAGAGAGAGAGAGAAACTCTGGGGGGAGAGAGAGAGAGAAATTCTGGGGGAGAGAGAGAGAGAAACTCTGGGGGGAGAGGGACAGAGAGAGAAAAACACTGGGGGGAGAGAGAGGGAGAGAAACACTGGGGTGAGAAAGAGAGAGACAAAAACACTGGGGGGAGAGACAGGGTGAGAGAGAGAGAAAAACATTGGGGCGAGAGAGAGAGAGAGAGAGATGCACTGGGGAGGGAGAGAGATACACGAGGGAGAGAGAGGGAGAGAGTAACAATGGGAGTGGGAAAAAGGGATAGAGAAACACTGGGGGGAGAGAGATAAACACTGGGGGAAGAGAGAGATAAACACTGGGGGAAGAGAGAGAAACACGAGGGGGAGAGAGAGAGAAAAATACTGGTGGGAGAGAGAGAGAGAGAAACTCTGGGGGGGAGAGAGAAACTGTGGGGGGAGATCGAGAGAGAGAAACACTGGAGGGAGAGAGAGAGAAACGGTGGGGGGAGAGAGAGAGAGAAACACTGGGAAGGGAGAGAGAGAAACACTGGGAAGAGAGAGAGAGAAACACTGGGGGGAGAGAGAGAGAAACAGTGGGGGAGAGAGAGAGAAACACTGGGGGGGGAGAGAGAGAAACAGTGGGGGAGAGAGAGAGAAACACTGGGGGAGAGAGAGAAACACTGGGAGGAGAGAGAGAGAAACACTGGGGAGAGGGAGAGAGTGAGAAACACTGGGGGGAGAGAGATAAACACTGGGGGAAGAGAGATAAACACTGGGGGAAGAGAGAGAAACACTGGGGGGTGAGAGAAAGAAAAAAAACTGGGGGGAGAGAGATGGAGAGAAACACTGGGGAGGGAGAGAGAGAGAAAAACTGGGGGGAGGGAGAGAAACACAGGGGAGAGAGAGAGAGAGAGAGAAACACTGGGGGGAGAGACAGAGTGAGAGAGAGAGAGAGAGAGAGAGAGAGAAACACTGGCCTGAGAGAGAGAGAGAGAGAAACACTGGGGGGAGAGAGAGAGAAACACTGGGGGTGGGAGAGAGAAACACTGGTGGAGGGAGAGAGAGAGAAAAACTGGGGGGAGGGAGAGAAACACTGGGGAGAGAGAGAGAAACACTGGAGGGAGAGAGAGAGAAAAAAACTGGGGGGAGAGAGAGAGAGAAACTGGGGGAGAGAGAAACACTGGGGGGAGAGAGAAACACTGGGGGGAGAGAGAGAGATACACTGGGGGGAGAGAGAGAGAAACACTGGCGGGAGAAAGAGAGACAAAAACACTGGGGGGAGACAGTGAGATAGAGAGATAGAAACACTGGGGGGAGAGAGAGAGAAACACTGGGCGAGGGAGAGAGAAACACTGGTGGAGGGAGAGAGAGAGAAAAACTGGGGGAGGGAGAGAAACACTTGGGAGAGAGAGAGAAAAAAACTGGGGGGAGAGAGAGAGAAACACTGGGGGGGAGAGAGAGAGAAACACTGGGGGGAGAGAGAGAGCAAAACTGGGGGGAGAGAGACAGAGAAACACTGGGGGGAGAGAAAGAGAAACATTGGGGGGGGGAAGAGAGAGAGAAAACCTGGGGGGAGAGAGAGAGAAACACCGGGGGGGGGGAGAGAGAAACACTGGGATAGAGATAGAGAGAAACAATGGGGGGGAGGGAGAGATAAACACTGGGGGGAGAGAGAGAGAAAAACTGGGGGGAGAGAGAGAGAGAAATACTGGGGGGAGAGACAGAGTGCGAGAGAGAGAGAGAGAGAGAGAAACACTGGCGTGAGAGAGAGAGAGAGAAACACTGGGGCGAGAGAGAGAGAAAATCTGGGGAGAGAGAGAGAGAGAAATACTGGGGGGAAGAGAGAGAAACACTGGGGGGAAGAGAGGGAAACACTGGGGGGGGGGAGAGAGAGAGAGAAACATTGTGGGGGAGAGAAAGAGAAACATTGGGGGGGGAAGAGAGAGAGAAAACCTGGGGGGAGAGAGAGAGAAACACCGGGGGGGGTGGAGAGAGAGATATGCACTGGGGGGAGAGAGAGAAACAATGGGGGGGAGGGAGAGATAAACACTGGGGGGAGAGAGAGAGAAACACTGGGGGGAGAGAGAGAGAGAAACACTGGGGGGAGAGAGAGAGAATCACTGGGGGGAGAGAGAGAGAGAGACACTGGGGGGAGAGAGAGAGAAACACTGGGGGGAAAGAGAGAGAAACACTGGGGGGAGAGGGAGAGAAACACTGGGGGGAGAGAGAGAGAATCACTGGGGGGAGAGAGAGAGAGAGACACTGGGGGGAGAGAGAGAGAGAGAGAAACACTGGGGGGAGAGACAGAGTGAGAGAGAGAGAGAGAGAGAGAAACACTGGCCTGAGAGAGAGAGATAGAAACACTGGGGGGAGAAAGAGAGACAAAAACACTGGGGGGGAGACAGTGAGATAGAGAGATAGAAACACTGGGGCGAGAGAGAGAGAAACACTGGGGGGAGAGAGAGAGAAACACTGGGGGGAGAGAGAGAGAAACACTGTGGGGAGAGAGAGAAACTGGGGAGAGAGAGAGAGAAACACTGGGGGGAGAGAGAGAGAAACACTGGGGGGAGAGAGAGAGAAACACTGGGGGGAGAAAGAGAGAGAGAGAAACACTGGGGGGAGAGACAGAGTGAGAGAGAGAGAGAGAGAGAGAAACACTGGCCTGAGAGAGAGAGATAGAAACACTGGGGGGAGAAAGAGAGACAAAAACACTGGGGGGGAGACAGTGAGATAGAGAGATAGAAACACTGGGGCGAGAGAGAGAGAAACACTGGGGGAGGGAGAGAGAAACCCTGGGGGGAGAGAAACACTGGGTGAGGGAGAGTGAAACACTGGTGGAGGGAGAGAGAGAGAAAAACTGGGGGAGGTAGAGAAACACTTGGGAGAGAGAGAGAAAAAAACTGTGGGGAGAGAGAGATAGAGAGAAACACTGGGGAGGGAGAGAGAGAAAAACTGGGGGAGAGAGAAACACTGGGTGGAGAGAGAAACACTGGGGGAGGGAAAGAGAAACACTGGTGGAGGGAGAGAAACACTGGGGGGAGAGACAGAGACACACTGGGGGGAGAGAAAGAGAAACATTGGGGGGGGAAGAGAGAGAGAAAACCTGGGGGGAGAGAGAGAGAAAAACTCGGGGGAGAGAGACAGAGAAACACTGGGGGGAGAGAAAGAGAAACATTGGGGGGGGGAAGAGAGAGAGAAAACCTGGGGGGAGAGAGAGAGAAACACCGGGGGGGGTGGAGAGAGAGAGATGCACTGGGGAGAGAGAGAGAGAGGTACACTGGGGAGAGAGATAGAGAAACACTGGGGAGAGGGAGCGAGAGAGAAACACTGGGGGAGAGAGAGAGAAACACTGGGGAGAGAGAGAGAAACACTGGAGGGAGAGAGAGAGAAAAAAACTGGGGGGAGAGAGAGAGAGAAACTGGGGGAGAGAGAAACACTGGGGGGAGAGAGAAACACTGGGGGGAGAGAGAGAGATACACTGGGGGGAGAGAGAGAGAAACACTGGCGGGAGAAAGAGAGACAAAAACACTGGGGGGAGACAGTGAGATAGAGAGATAGAAACACTGGGGGGAGAGAGAGAGAAACACTGGGCGAGGGAGAGAGAAACACTGGTGGAGGGAGAGAGAGAGAAAAACTGGGGGAGGGAGAGAAACACTTGGGAGAGAGAGAGAAAAAAACTGGGGGGAGAGAGAGAGAAACACTGGGGGGGAGAGAGAGAGAAACACTGGGGGGAGAGAGAGAGCAAAACTGGGGGGAGAGAGACAGAGAAACACTGGGGGGAGAGAAAGAGAAACATTGGGGGGGGGAAGAGAGAGAGAAAACCTGGGGGGGGGGAGAGAGAAACACTCGGGGTAGAGATAGAGAGAAACACTGGGGGGGAGGGAGAGATAAACACTGGGGGGAGAGAGAGAGAAAAACTGGGGGGAGAGAGAGAGAGAAATACTGGGGGGAGAGACAGAGTGCGAGAGAGAGAGAGAGAGAGAGAAACACTGGCGTGAGAGAGAGAGAGAGAAACACTGGGGCGAGAGAGAGAGAAAATCTGGGGAGAGAGAGAGAGAGAAATACTGGGGGGAAGAGAGAGAAACACTGGGGGGAAGAGAGGGAAACACTGGGGGGGGGGAGAGAGAGAGAGAAACATTGTGGGGGAGAGAAAGAGAAACATTGGGGGGGGAAGAGAGAGAGAAAACCTGGGGGGAGAGAGAGAGAAACACCGGGGGGGTGGAGAGAGAGATATGCACTGGGGGGAGAGAGAGAAACAATGGGGGGGAGGGAGAGATAAACACTGGGGGGAGAGAGAGAGAAACACTGGGGGGAGAGAGAGAGAGAAACACTGGGGGGAGAGAGAGAGAATCACTGGGGGGAGAGAGAGAGAGAGACACTGGGGGGAGAGAGAGAGAAACACTGGGGGGAAAGAGAGAGAAACACTGGGGGGAGAGGGAGAAAAACACTGGGGGGAGAGAGAGAGAATCACTGGGGGGAGAGAGAGAGAGAGACACTGGGGGGAGAGAGAGAGAGAGAGAAACACTGGGGGGAGAGACAGAGTGAGAGAGAGAGAGAGAGAGAGAAACACTGGCCTGAGAGAGAGAGATAGAAACACTGGGGGGAGAAAGAGAGACAAAAACACTGGGGGGGAGACAGTGAGATAGAGAGATAGAAACACTGGGGCGAGAGAGAGAGAAACACTGGGGGGAGAGAGAGAGAAACACTGGGGGGAGAGAGAGAGAAACACTGTGGGGAGAGAGAGAAACTGGGGAGAGAGAGAGAGAAACACTGGGGGGAGAGAGAGAGAAACACTGGGGGGAGAGAGAGAGAAACACTTGGGGGAGAAAGAGAGAGAGAGAAACACTGGGGGGAGAGACAGAGTGAGAGAGAGAGAGAGAGAGAGAAACACTGGCCTGAGAGAGAGAGATAGAAACACTGGGGGGAGAAAGAGAGACAAAAACACTGGGGGGGAGACAGTGAGATAGAGAGATAGAAACACTGGGGCGAGAGAGAGAGAAACACTGGGGGAGGGAGAGAGAAACCCTGGGGGGAGAGAAACACTGGGTGAGGGAGAGTGAAACACTGGTGGAGGGAGAGAGAGAGAAAAACTGGGGGGAGGTAGAGAAACACTTGGGAGAGAGAGAGAAAAAAACTGTGGGGAGAGAGAAACACTGGGTGGAGAGAGAAACACTGGGGGAGGGAAAGAGAAACACTGGTGGAGGGAGAGAAACACTGGGGGGAGAGACAGAGAAACACTGGGGGGAGAGAAAGAGAAACATTGGGGGGGGGAAGAGAGAGAGAAAACCTGGGGGGAGAGAGAGAGAAAAACTCGGGGGAGAGAGACAGAGAAACACTGGGGGGAGAGAAAGAGAAACATTGGGGGGGGGAAGAGAGAGAGAAAACCTGGGGGGAGAGAGAGAGAAACACCGGGGGGGGTGGAGAGAGAGAGATGCACTGGGGAGAGAGAGAGAGAGGTACACTGGGGAGAGAGATAGAGAAACACTGGGGAGAGGGAGCGAGAGAGAAACACTGGGGGAGAGAGAGAAACACTGGGGGGAGAGAGAGAGAGAGAAACAATGGGGGTGAGGGAGAGATAAACACTGGGGGGAGAGAGAGAAACACTGGGGGGAGAGAGAGAAAAAAAAATACTGGGGGGAGAGAGAGAGAAACACTGGGGAGAAAGAGAGAAAAAAACTGGGAGAGAGAGAGAAACACTGGGGGGAGAGACTGAGAAACAGTGGGGGGAGAGAGAGAGAAAAACTGGGGGGAGAGACAGAGTGCGAGAGAGAGAGAGAGAGAGAGAGAGAGAAACACTGGGGGAGAAAGAGAGAAACACTGGGGAGAGAGAGAGAGAGAGAGAAACACTGGGGGGAGAAAGAGAGAAACACTGGGGGGAGAGAGAGAGAGAGAGAGAGAGACACTGGGTGGTGAAAGAGAGACAAAAACACTGGGGGGGAAGACAGTGAGATATAGAGAGAGAAACACTGGGGCGAGAGAGAGAGAAAATCTTGGGAGAGAGAGAGAGAGAAATACTGGGGGGAAGAGAGAGAAACATTGGGGGGAAGAGAGGGAAACACTGGGGGGGGAGAGAGAGAGAGAAACATTGTGGGGGAGAGAAAGAGAAACATTGGGGGGGGAAGAGAGAGAGAAAACCCGGGGGGAGAGAGAGAGAAACACCGGGGGGGAGAGAGAGAGATGCACTGGGGAGAGGGAGCGCGAGAGAAACACTGGGGGAGAGAGAGAGAAACACTGGGAGAGAGAGAGAGAGAAACACTGGGGGGGAGGGAGAGATAAACACTGGGGGGAAAGAGAGAGAAACACTGGGGGGAGAGATAGAGAAAAAAAACTGGGGGGAGAGAGATGGAGAGAAACACTGGGGAGGGAGAAAGAGAAAAATGGGAGAGAGAGAGAAACACTGAGGGAGAGAGAGAGAAAAGCACTGGGGGGAGAGATAAACACTGGGGGAGAGAGAGAGAAACACTGGGGGGAGAGAGAGAGAAAAACTGGGGGGAGGGAGAGAAACACTGGGGGGAGAGATAGAGAAACACTGGGGCGAGAGATAGAGAAACACTGGGGCGAGAGAGACAAACTATGGGGGGAGAGAGAGAGAGAAACTGTGGGGGGAGAGAGAGAGAAACACTGGGGGGAGAGAGAGAGAGAGAGAAACACTGGGGGGAGAGACAGAGTGAGAGAGAGAGAGAGAGAGAGAGACACTGGCCTGAGAAAGAGAGAGAGAGAGAAACATTGGGGGGAGAAAGAGAGACAAAAACACTGGGGGGGGAGACAGTGAGATAGAGAGAGAGAAACACTGGTGGAGGGAGGGAGAAACACTGGGGGGAGAGAGAGTGAAACACTGGTGGAGGGAGGGAGAGAGAAAAACTGGGGGGAGGGAGAGAAACACTGGGGAGAGAGAGAGAGAGAAACACAGGGGGGAGAGAGATAAACACTGGGGGCAGAGAGAGATAAACACTGGGGGAAGAGAGAGAAACACTGGGGGGAGAGAGAGAGAAAAAAACTGGGGGGGAGAGAGATAGAGAGAAACACTGGGGGAGAGAGAAACACTGGTGGAGGGAGAGAGAGAGAAAAACTGGGGGGAGGGAGAGAAAAACACTGGGGGGAGAGAGAGAGAAACACTGGGGGGAGAGAGAGAGAGAGAAACACTGGGGGGAGAAAGAGAGAAACAATGGGGAGAGAGAGAGAGAAACACTGGGGGGAGAGAGATAGAGAGAGAGAGAAACACTGGGTGGAGAAAGAGAGACAAAAACACTGGGGGGAAGACAGTGCGATTTAGAGAGAGAAACACTGGGGCGAGAGAGAGAGAGAAAATCTCGGGAGATAGAGAGAGAGAAATACTGGGGGGAAGAGAGAGAAACATTGGGGGGAAGAGAGAGAAACACTGGGAGAGAGAGAGAGAGAAACAATGGGGGGGAGAGAAAGAGAAACAATGGGGGGGAGGGAGAGATAAACACTGGGGGGAGAGAGAGAGAAAAAAATACTGGGGGGAGAGAGATAGAGAGAAACACTGGGGAGAAAGAGAGAAAAAAACTGGGGGAGAGAGAGAAACACTGGGGGGAGAGACAGAGAAACACTGGGGGAGAGAGAGAGAAACACTGGGGGGAGACAGAGAGAAACCCTGGGGGAGAGAGAGAGAAACACTGGGGGGAGAGAGAGAGAATCACTGGGGGGAGAGAGAGAGAGAGACACTGGGGGGAGAGAGAGAGAAACACTGGAGGGAAAGAGAGAGAAACACTGGGGGCAGAGAGAGAGAAAAAAAACTGGGGGGAGAGAGATGGAGAGAAACACTGGGGAGGGAGAGAGAGAAAAATGGGAGAGAGAGAGAAACACTGAGGGAGAGAGAGAGAGAAGCACTGGGGGGAGAGATAAACACTGGGGGAGGGAGAGAGAAACACTGGTGGAGGGAGAGAGAGAGAAAAACTGGGGGGAGGGAGAGAGAAAAACTGGGGGGAGAGATAGAGAAACACTGGGGCGAGAGAGACAACCTCTGGGGGGAGAGACAGAGAGAAACTGTGGGGGGAGAAAGAGAGAAACACTGGGGGGAGAGAGAGAGAAACACTGGGGGAGAGAGAGAGAAACACTGGGGGGAGAAAGAGAGAAACGCTGGGGGAGAGAGAGAGAAACACTGGGGGGAGAAAGAGAGAAACACTGGGGGGAGAGAGAGAAACACTGGGGGGAGAGAGAGAGAAACACTGGGGGGAGAGAGAGAGAAACGCTGGGGGAGAGAGAGAGAAACACTGGGGGGAGAGAGAGAGAAACACTGGTGGGAGAAAGAGAGAGAGAGAAACACTGGGGGGAGAGACAGAGTGAGAGAGAGAGAGAGAGAGAGAGAGAGAGAAACACTGGCCTGAGAGAGAGAGAGAGAGAGAAACACTGGGGGGAGAAAGAGAGACAAAAACACTGGGGGGGAGACAGTGAGATAGAGAGAGAGAAACACTGGGGCGAGAGAGAGAGAAACACTGGGGGAGAGAGAGAGAAACACTGGGGGAGGGAGAGAGAAACCCTGGGGGGAGAGAAACACTGGGTGAGGGAGGGAGAGAGAAAAAATGGAGGGAGGGAGAGAAACACTGGGGAGAGAGAGTGAGAGAAACACAGGGGGGGAGAGAGATAAACACTGGGGGCAGAGAGAGATAAACACTGGGGGAAGAGAGAGAAACACTGGGGGGAGAGAGAGAGAAAAAAACTGGGGGGAGAGAGATAGAGAGAAACACTGGGGAGGGAGAGAGAGAATAACTGGGGGAGAGAGAAACACTGGGGGGAGAGAGAAACACTGGGGGAGGGAGAGAGAAACACTGGTGGAGGGAGAGAGAGAGAAAAACTGGGGGGAGGGAGAGAAACACTGGGGGGTAGAGAGAGAGAAACACTGGGGGGAGAGAGAGAGAAACACTGGGGGGAGAGAGAGAGAAACACTGGGGCGAGAGAGAGAGAGAGAGAGACTCTGGGGGGGGAGAGAGAGTGAGAAACTGTGGGGGGAGAGAGAGAGAGAAACACTGGGTGGGGGGAGAGAGAGAGAGAGAGAGACACTGCGGGGGAGAGAGGGAAACACTGGGGTGAGAGAGAGAGAGAGAAACACTGGGGGGAGAGAGAGAAAAACTAGGGAGAGAGAGAGAAAAACTGGGGGGAGAGAGAGAGAAACACTGGGTGGAGAGAGAGAGATAGACTGGGGAGAGAGAGCGAGAAAAACTGGGGAGGGAGAGAGAGAAACACTGGGGGGGCGAGAGAGAAACACTGTGGGGAGAGAGAGACACTGTGGGGAGAGAGAGAGAAACACTGGGGGAGAGAGAGAGAAACACTGGGGGAGAGAGAGAGAAACACTGGAGGAGGGAGAGAGAAACAATGGAGGAGGGAGAGAGAAACACTGGGGGAGGGAGAGAGAAACACTGGGGGAGGGAGAGAGAAACACTGGGGGAGGGAGAGAGAAACACTGGGGGAGGGAGAGAGAAACACTGGGGGAGGGAGAGAGAAACACTGGGGGAGGGAGAGAGAAACACTGAGGGAGGGAGAGAGAAACACTGGGGGAGGGAGAGAGAAACACGGGGCGAGGGAGAGAGAAACACTGGGGGAGGGAGAGGGAAACACTGGGGGAGGGAGAGAGAAACACTGGGGGAGGGAGAGAGAAACACAGGGGGGGAGAGAGAGAAAGAGAAACACTGGGGGGGAGAGAGAGAGATAGACTGGGGAGAGAGAGCGAGAAAAACTGGGGAGGGAGAGAGAGAAAAACTGGGGGGCGAGAGAGAAACACTGTGGGGAGAGAGAGACACTGGCGGGAGAGAGAGAAACACTGGGGGGAGTGAGAGAGAAACACTGGGGGAGAGAGAGAGAGAGAAACACTGGGCTGAGAGAGAGAGAGAGAGAGAGAGAAACACTGAGGGGAGAGACAGAGTGAGAGAGAGAGAGAGAAACACTGGGGTGAGAGAGAGAGAGAGAGAGAGAAACACTGGGGGGAGAGAGAGAGAAACACTTGGGGGAGAGAGAGAGAAACACTGGGGGGAGAGAGAGAGAGAGAGAGAGAAACACTGGGGGGAGAGAGAGAGAAACACTGGGGGGAGAGAAGAGAGAAACACTATGGGGAAAGAGAGAGAAACACTGGGGGGAGAGAGAAAGAAACACTGGGGGCGAGAGAGTGAGAAACACTGGGGGGAGAGAGAGAGAAACACTGGGGGGAGAGAGAGAGAAACACTGGGGGGAGAGAAGAGAGAAACACTATGGGGAAAGAGAGAGAAACACTGGGGGGAGAGAGAAAGAAACACTGGGGGCGAGAGAGTGAGAAACACTGGGGGGAGAGAGAGAGAAACACTGGGGGGAGAGAGAGAGAAACACTGCGGGCAGAGAGAGAGAAACTCTGGGTGGAGAGAGAGAAAAACTGGGGAGAGAGAGAGAGAGAAAAAGTGGGGGGAGGGAGAGAGAAACACTGGGTGGAGAGAGAGAGAGAGATAGAGAGAGAAACACTGAGGGGAGAGACAGAGTGAGAGAGAGAGAGAGAGAGAAACACTGGGGTGAGAGAGAGAGAGAGAGAGAGAAACACTGGGGGGAGAGAGAGCAAAAAAAACTGGGGAGGGAGAGAGAGAAACACTGGGGGGGCGAGAGAGAAACACTGTGGGGAGAGAGAGACACTGTGGGGAGGGAGAGAGAAACACTGGGGGGAGAGAAAGACAGAGAGAAACACTGGGGGGAGAGAGAGAGAAACACTGGGGGGAGAGAGAGAGAAACACTGGGGGGAGAGAGAGAGAAACACTGCGGGCAGAGAGAGAGAAACTCTGGGTGGAGAGAGAGAAAAACTGGGGAGAGAGAGAGAGAGAAAAAGTGGGGGGAGGGAGAGAGAAACACTGGGTGGAGAGAGAGAGAGATAGAGAGAGAGAAACACTGAGGGGAGAGACAGAGTGAGAGAGAGAGAGAGAGAGAAACACTGGGGTGAGAGAGAGAGAGAGAGAGAGAAACACTGGGGGGAGAGAGAGCAAAAAAAACTGGGGAGGGAGAGAGAGAAACACTGGGGGGGCGAGAGAGAAACACTGTGGGGAGAGAGAGACACTGTGGGGAGGGAGAGAGAAACACTGGGGGAGGGAGAGAGAAACACTGAGGGAGGGAGAGAGAAACACTGAGGGAGGGAGAGAGAAACACTGGGGGAGGGAGAGAGAAACACTGGGGGAGGGAGAGAGAAACACTGGGGGAGGGAGAGAGAAACACTGGGGGAGGGAGAGAGAAACACTGGGGGAGGGAGAGAGAAACACTGAGGGAGGGAGAGAGAAACACTGGGGGAGAGAGAGAGAAACACTGGGGGAGGGAGAGAGAAACACTGGGGGAGGGAGAGGGAAACACTGGGGGAGAGAGAGTGAGAGAGAAACACTGGGGGAGGAAGAGAGAAACACTGGGGGATGGAGAGAGAATCACTGGGGGAGGGAGAGAGAAACACAGGGGGGAGAGAGAGAAAGAGAAACATTGGGGAGAGAGAGAGAGAGATAGACTGGGGAGAGAGAGCGAGAAAAACTGGGGAGGGAGAGAGAGAAACACTGGGGGGAGAGAGAGAAACACTGGGGGAGAGAGAGAGAGAAACACTGGGGGGAGAGACAGAGTGAGAGAGAGAGAGAGAAACACTGGGGTGAGAGAGAGAGAGAGAGAGAGATAGAGAAACACTGGGGGGAGAAAGAGAGAGAAACACTGGGGGAGGAAAGAGAGAGAGAGAAACACTGGGGGGAGAGACAGAGTGAGAGAGAGAGAGAGAGAAACACTGGTGGGGAGACAGTGAGATAGAGAGAGAGAAACACTGGGACGAGAGAGAGAGAAACACTGGAGGGAGAGAGAGAGAGAAACGCTGGGGGGAGAGAGAGAGAAACACTGGGGGGAGAGAGAGAAACACTGGGGGGAGGGAGAGAGAGAAATACTGGGGGGAGAGTGAGAGAGGAACACTGGGGGGAGATAGAGAGAGAGAGAGAAACATTGCGGGGGGGGAGAGAGAGAGAAACACTGGGGGGAGAGAGAGGGAAACACTGGGGGGAGAGAGAGAGGGAAATACTGGGGGGAGAGAGACAGAGGGAAACACTGGGGGAGAGAGACAGAGGGAAACACGGGGGGGGGAGAGAGAAATACTGGGGGAGAGTGAGAGAGAAACACTGGGGGGAGAGAGAGAAAGAAACACTGGGGGGAGAGAGAGAGAAACACTGGGGGGAGAGCGAGAGAGAAACACTGGGGGGAGAGAGAGAGAAACACTCGGGGTAGAGAGAGAGAGAAACACTGGGGGAGAGAGAGAGAAACACTGGGGAGAGAGAGAGTGAGAAACAATGGGGGGAGAGAGAGAGAGAGAAACACTGGGGGGAGAGAGAGTGAGAAACACTGGGGTTTGAGAAAGAGAGAAACACTGGGGGAGAGAGAGAGATAAACACTGGGGGGAGAGAGAGAGAGAAACACTGGGGGAAGAGAGAGCGAGAGAAACACTGGGGGAGAGAGAGAGAGAAACAATGGGGGGAGCGAGAGAGAGAAACACTGGGGAGAGAGAGAGAGTAACACTGGGGGGGAGAGAGAGAGAAACACTGGGCAGAGAGAGATAGAGAAACACTGGGGGGAGAGAGAGAAACACTGGGGGGAGAGGGAGAAACACTGGGGAGAGAGAGAGAAACACTGGGCAGAGAGAGATAGAGAAACACTGGGGGGAGAGAGAGAAACACTGGGGGGAGAGGGAGAGAGAAACATTGGGGGGAGAGAGAGAGAGAAACTCTGGAGAGAGAGAGAGAGAAACACTGGGGAGAGAGAGAGAGAAAGACTGGGGAGAGAGAGAGAGAAAGACTGGGGAGAGAGAGAGAGAAGCACTGGGGGAAGAGAGAGAGAAGCACTGGGGGAAGAGAGAGAGAAACACTGGGGGGAGAGAGAGAGAGAAACACTGGGCGGAGAGAGAGAGAAACACTGGGGAGAGAGAGAGAGAAAGACTGGGGAGAGAGAGAGAGAAAGACTGGGGAGAGAGAGATAGAGAAACACTGGGGGGAAGAGAGTGAGAGAGAGAAACACTCGTAGGATGCAGAGAGAGAAACTCTGTGGGAGAGAGAGAGAGAAACACGGTGGGGAGAGAGAGAGAATGAGAAACACTGGGGGTCGCGAAGCGAGCGAGAAAGAAACACTGGGGAGAGAGAGAGAGATAAACACTGGGGGGAGAGAGAGAGAGAGAGAAAAACTGGGGAGAGAGAGAGAGAGAAAAACTGGGGGGAGAGAGAGAGAGAAACACGGGGGGAGAGACAGAAACACTAGGGGGGGAGAGAGAGAGAAACACTGGGGGGAAAGAGAGAAACATTGGGGGGAGAGAGAGAGAAACACTGGGGGGAGAGAGAGTGAAATACTCGGGGGAGAGAGAGAGAAACATTGGGTGGAGAGAGAGAGAAACACTGGGGAGAGAGAGAGAGAAACACTGGGGAGAGAGAGAGATTGAGAAACACTGGGGAGAGAGACAGAGACACTGGGGGGGGGAGAGAGAGAGAGAGAAACACTGGGAGGAGAGAGAGAGAGAAACACAGGGAGGAGAGAGAGAGAGAAAAACTTGGGGTGTAGAGAGAGAGAGAGAGAGAGAGAGAAACAATGGTGGGAGAGAGAGAGAGAAACACTGGGGGGAGAGAGATAGAGAAAGACACTGGGGGAGAGAGAGAGAGAAAAACTGGGGGGAGAGAGAAACACCGGGGGGAGAGAGGGAGAGAAAAACACAGGGGAGAGAGAGAGTGAGAAACACTGGGAAGAGAGAGAGAGGGAAACACTGGGGGGAGAGAAAGACAGAGAGAAACACGGGGGGCAGAGAGAGAGAGAAAAACTGGGGGAAGAGAGAGAGATAAAAACTGGGGGGAGAGAGAGAGAGAAACACTGCGGGGGTAGAGAGAGAGATAGAGAGATAGAGAGAGAGAGAGAGAAAAACAATGGGTGGGGGGAGAGAGAGAGGAGTAATACTCGGGGGGAGCGAATGAGAGAAACACTGGCTGGAGAGGAAGACACAGAGAGAAACACTGGGATGAGAGAGAGAGAGAAACACTGGGGGAGAGAGAGAGAGCAACACTGGTGGAGAGAGAGAGCAACACTGGGGGAGAGAGAGAGCAACACTGGGGGAGAGAGAGAGCAACACTGGGGGAGAGAGAGAGCAATGCTGGGGGAGAGAGAGAGCAACGCTGGGGGAGAGAGAGAGCAACACTGGGGGAGAGAGAGAGCAACACTGGGGGAGAGAGAGAGCAACACTGGGGGAGAGAGAGAGAGCAACACTGGGGGGGGAGAGATAAACACTGGGGGGAGAGAGAAACAGTGGGGAGAGAGAGAGAGAGAAACACTGGGGGGGGGGAGAGAGAAACACTGGGGCGAGAGAGAAAGAAGCACTGGGGAGAGAGAGAGAAACAATGGAGGGGGGGAGAGAGAGAAACACTGGGGGGAGAGAGAGAGAAACACTGGGAGGAGAGAGAGAGAAACACTGGGGGGAGAGAGAGAGAAACACTGGGGGGAGAGAGAGAGAAACACTGGAGGGAGAGAGAGAGAAACACTGGGGGGAGAGAGAGGGAAACACTGGGGGGAAGAGAGAGAGAAGCACTGGGGGAAGAGAGAGAGAAACACTGGGGGAAGAGAGAGAGAGAAACACTGGGGGGAGAGAGAGAGAAACACTGGGGGAAGAGAGAGAGAGAAGCACTGGGGGGAGAGAGAGAGAGAAACACTGGGCGGAGAGAGAGAGAGAAACACTGGGTGGAGAGAGAGAGAAACACTGGGGAGAGAGAGAGAGAGAGACTGGGGAGAGAGAGAGAGAAAGAACATAAGAACATAAGAAATTGGAGCAGGAGTAGGCCAATCGGCCCCTCGAGCCTGCTCCGCCATTCAATAAGATCATGGCTGATCTGATCCCAACCACAAATCTAAAGAACACAAGAAGTCGGAGCAGGACCCGGCCACATAGCCCCTGGGCCCTCTCCGCCACCCACAGGGCATTGACCGATCCGAACTCAGCTTCATGTCCAATTTCCTGCCCGCTCCCCATAACCCCTAATTCCCTTTACTTCTCGGAAACTGTCTATTTCTGTTTTAAATTTATCTAATGATGTAGCTTCCACAGCTTCCTGGGGCAGCAAATTTCACAGACCTACCACCCTCTGAGTGAAGAAGTTTCTCCTCATCTCAGTTTTGAAAGAGCAGCCCCTTATTCTAAGATTATGCCCCCTAGTTCTAGTTTCACCCATCTTTGGGAACATCCTTACTGCATCCACCCGATCAAGACCCTTCACAATCTTATATGTTTCAATAAGATCGCCTCTCATTCTTCTGAACTCCAATGAGTAGAGTCCCAATCTACTCAACCTCTCCTCATATGTCCGCCCCCTCATCCCCGGGATTAACCGAGTGAACCTTCTTTGTACTGCCTCGAGAGCAAGTATGTCTTTTCTTAAGTATGGAGACCAAAACTGTATGCAGTATTCCAGGTGCGGTCTCACCAATACCTTATATAACTGCAGCAATACCTCCTTGTTTTTATATTCTATCCCCCTAGCAATAAAAGCCAACATTCCGTTGGATTTCTTGATCACCTGCTGCACCTGCATACCAACTTTTTGATTTTCTTGCACTAGGACCCCCAGATCCCTTTGTACTGCAGTACTTTCCAGTCTCTCGCCATTAAGAAAATAACTTGCTCTCTGATTTTTCCTGCCAAAGTGCATAACCTCACATTTTCCAATATTATATTGCATCTGCCAAATCTCCGCCCACTCACCCAGCCTGTCTATATCCCCTTGCAGGTTTTTTATGTCCTCCTCACTCTCTACTTTCCCTCCCATCTTTGTATCATCTGCAAATTTTGATATGTTGCACTCGGTCCCCTCCTCCAAATCGTTAATATAGATTGTAAAGAGTTGGGGACCCAGCACCGACCCCTGTGGAACACCACTGGTTACTGGTTGCCAGTCCGAAAATGAACCATTTATCCCAACTCTCTGCTTCCTGTTTGATAACCAATCCTCCACCCATGCCAGAATATTACCACCAATCCCGTGATTTTTTATCTCAAGTAATAATCTTTTATGTGGCACCTTGTCGAATGCCTTCTGGAAGTCTAAATACACTACGTCCACTGTTTCCCCTTTATCCACCCTATACGTTATATCCTCGAAGAACTCAAGCAAATTTGTCAGACATGACTTCCCCTTCATAAAGCCATGCTGACTTTGTCCTATTAAATTATGCTTATCTAAATGTTCCGTTACTGTCTCCTTAATAATAGACTCCAAAATTTTACCCACTACAGATGTTAAGCTAACTGGCCTATAATTTCCAGCCTTCTGCCTACTACCCTTTTTAAATAACGGTGTTACATTAGCAGTTTTCCAATCTGCCGGGACCTCTCCTGAGTCCAGGGAATTTTGGAAAACTATCACCAAAGCATCCACAATCCCTACTGCCACTTCCCTCAAGACCCTAGGATGGAAGCCATCAGGTCCAGGGGATTTATCCGCCTTGAGTCCCATTATTTTACTGAGTACCATCTCCTGAGTGATTTTAATCGTATTTAGCTCCTCCCCACCGAGAGTCCCCTGTTTGTCCAGTGTTGGGATATTCTTAGTGTCCTCTACTGTAAAGACTGAAACAAAATATTTGTTCAGCATTTTTGCCATCTCCATGTTTCCCACCATGAATTTCCCGGTCTCATCCTCTAAGGGACCTATGTTTGCCTTAGCCACCCTTTTTCTTTTTATATAACTATAGAAACTCTTGCTATCTGTTTTTATATTTTTTGCTAATTTCTTTTCATAATCTAACTTCCCTTTCTTAATCAATCCTTTAGTTACTTTTTGCTGTCTTTTGAAGAATTCCCAATCTTCTATCCTCCCACTATCTGGGGAGAGAGAGATAGAGAAACACTGGGGGGAAGAGAGTGAGAGAGAGAAACACTAGTAGGATACAGAGAGAGAAACTCTGGGGGAGAGAGAGAGAGAAACACGGTGGGGAGAGAGAGAGAAAGAGAAACACTGGTGGAGAAAGAGAGAAACACTGGGGCGAGAGAGAGAGAAACACGGTGGGGAGAGAGAGAGAATGAGAAACACTGGGGGTCGCGAGCGAGCGAGAAAGAAACACTGGGGAGAGAGAGAGAGATAAACACTGGGGAGAGAGAGAGTGAAAAACAATGGGGGGAAGATGAGAGAAAAACACTGGGGGTAGAGAGAGAGAGAAAAACTGGGGAGAGAGAGAGAGAGAAAAACTGGGGGGAGAGAGAGAGAGAAACACGGGGGGAGAGATAGAAACACTGGGGGGAGAGAGAGAGAAACACTGGGGGGAAAGAGAGAAACATTGGGGGGAGAGAGAGAGAAACACTGGGGGGAGAGAGAGAGAAATACTCGGGGGAGAGAGAGAGAGAAACATTGGGTGGAGAGAGAGAGGAACACTGGGGGAGAGAGAGAGAAACACTGGGGAGAGGGAGAGAGAAACACTGGGGGGAGAGAGAGACAGAAACACTGGAGAGAGAGAGAGAGAAACACTGGGGGGAGAGAGCGAGAGAAACACTGCGGGGAGAGAGAGAGAAACACTGGGGGGAGAGAGAGAGAAACACTGGGGGGAGAGAGAGAGAAACACTGGGGAGAGAGACAGAGACACTGGGGGGGGGGGAGAGAGAGAGAGAAACACAGGGAGGAGAGAGAGAGAGAAACACAGGGAGGAGAGAGAGAGTGAGAAACACTGGGAAGAGAGAGAGAGGGAAACACTGGGGGGAGAGAGAAACACCGGGGGGAGAGAGGGAGAGAAAAACACAGGGGAGAGAGAGAGTGAGAAACACTGGGAAGAGAGAGAGAGGGAAACACTGGGGGGAGAGAAAGACAGAGAGAAACACGGGGGGCAGAGAGAGAGAGAGAAACGCTGGGGGGAGAGAGAGAGAGAAACTCTGGAGGGAGTGAGAGAGAAAGAAACACTGGGGTGAGAGAGAGAGAGAGACACTGGGGGGAGAGAGAGTGAGAAACACTGGGGGGAGAGAGAGAGAGAGAAACACTGGGGGAGAGAGAGCAACACTGGGGGAGAGAGAGCAACACTGGGGGAGAGAGAGAGCAACACTGGGGGAGAGAGAGAGCAACACTGGGGGAGAGAGAGAGCAACACTGGGGGAGAGAGAGCGCAACACTGGGGGAGAGAGAGCGCAACACTGGGGGAGAGAGAGCAACACTGGGGCAGAGAGAGCAACACTGGGGGAGAGAGAGCAACACTGGGGGAGAGAGAGCAACACTGGTGGAGAGAGAGCAACACTGGGGGAGAGAGAGCAACACTGGGGGAGAGAGAGCAACACTGGGGGAGAGAGAGCAACACTGGGGGAGAGAGAGAAACAGTGGGGAGAGAGAGAGAGCAACACTGGGGAGAGAGAGAGAGAGAGAAACACTGGGGAGAGAGAGAGAGAGCAACACTGGGGGAGAGAGAGAGAGCAACACTCGGGGGGAGAGAGAGAGGGAAACTCTGGAGGGAGTGAGAGAGAAAGAAATACTGGGGAGAGAGTGAGAGAGAGAGAGAGGGAAACACTGGGGGAAGAGAGAGAGAAATAATGGCGGGAGAGAGAGAAAAACTGGGGGGAGAGAGAGAAAGAGAGAAACACTGAGGGGTGAGAGAGAGAGAAACAATGGGGGGGGAGAGAGAGAAACACTGGGGAGAGAGAGAAACACTGGGGAGAGAGAGAGAGAAAGACTGGGGAGAGAGAGAGAGAAAGACTGGGGAGAGAGAGATAGATAAACACTGGGGGGAAGTGAGTGAGTGAGAGAAACACTAGTAGGATACAGAGAGAGAAACTCTGGGGGGGAGAGAGAGAGAAACACGGTGGGGAGAGAGAGAGAAAGAGAAACACTGGGGGAGAAAGAGAGAAACACTGCGGCGAGAGAGAGAGAAACACGGTGGGGAGAGAGAGAGAATGAGAAACACTGGGGGTCGCGAGCGAGAAAGAAACACTGGGGAGAGAGAGAGAGATAAACACTGGGGAGAGAGAGATTGAGAAACAATGGGGGGAAGATGAGAGAAAAAACACTGGGGGTAGAGAGAGAGAGAAAAACTGGGGGGAGAGAGAGAGAGAAACACGGGGGGAGAGATAGAAACATTGGGGGGAGAGAGAGAGAAACACTGGGGGGAGAGAGAGAGAAATACTCGGGGGAGAGGGAGAGAAACATTGGGTGGAGAGAGAGAGGAACACTGGGGGAGAGAGAGAGAAACACTGGGGAGAGAGAGAGAGAGAAAAACACTGTGGGTAGAGAGAGAGAGAGAGAAACAATGGGGGGAGAGAGAGAGAGAAACACTGGGGGGAGAGAGAGATACACTGGGGGGAGAGAGAGAAACACTGGGGGGAGAGATAGAAACACTGGGGGGAGAGAGAGATACACTGGGGGGAGAGAGAGAAACACTGGGGGGAGGGAGAGAGAAACACTGGGGGGAGAGAGAGAGAAATACTCGGGGGGGAGAGAGAGAAACACTTGGGAGAGAGAGAGAGAAACACTGGGGGGAGAGAGAGAGAGAAACACTGGGGGGAGAGAGAGAGAAACTCTGGGGGGAGAGAGAGAGAAACGCTGGGGTGAGAGACAGAAACACCGGGGGGAGAAAGAGAGATAGAGAAACACTGGGGAGAGAGAGTGAGAGATAAACACTGGAGAGAGAGAGACAGAAACACTGGAGAGAGAGAGAGAGACAAACACTGGGGGGAGAGAGCGAGAGAAACACTGCGGGGAGAGAGACAGAGAAACACTGGGGGGAGAGAGAGAGAGAAACACTGGGGGCAGAGAGAGAGAGAAACACTCGGGGTAGAGAGAGAGAGAAACACTGGGGGAGAGAGAAAGAAACAAGGGAGGAGAGAGAGAAACACTGGGGGGAGAGAGAGAAAGAGAGAGAGAAACACTGGGGGGAGAGAGTGAGAAACAGTGGGGGGAGAGAGAGAGAAACACTGGGGGAGAGAGAGAGAGAAACACTGGGGGGAGAGAGAGTGAGAAACACTGGGGGGAGAGAGAGAGAGAGAAACACTGGGGGAGAGAGAGCAACACTGGGGGAGAGAGAGCAACACTGGGGGAGAGAGAGCAACACTGGGGGAGAGAGAGAGCAACACTGGGGGAGAGAGAGAGCAACACTGGGGGAGAGAGAGAGCAACACTGGGGGAGAGAGAGCGCAACACTGGGGGAGAGAGAGCGCAACACTGGGGGAGAGAGAGCAACACTGGTGCAGAGAGAGCAACACTGGGGGAGAGAGAGCAACACTGGGGGAGAGAGAGCAACACTGGTGGAGAGAGAGCAACACTGGGGGAGAGAGAGCAACACTGGGGGAGAGAGAGCAACACTGGGGGAGAGAGAGAAACAGTGGGGAGAGAGAGAGAGCAACACTGGGGAGAGAGAGAGAGAGAGAAACACAGGGGAGAGAGAGAGAGAGCAACACTGGGGGAGAGAGAGAGAGCAACACTCGGGGGGAGAGAGAGAGGGAAACTCTGGAGGGAGTGAGAGAGAAAGAAATACTGGGGAGAGAGTGAGAGAGAGAGAGAGAGGGAAACACTGGGGGAAGAGAGAGAGAAATAATGGGGGGAGAGAGAGAAAAACTGGGGGGAGAGAGAGAAAGAGAGAAACACTGAGGGGTGAGAGAGAGAGAAACAATGGGGGGGGGGAGAGAGAGAAACACTGGGGAGAGAGAGAAACACTGGGGAGAGAGAGAGAGAAAGACTGGGGAGAGAGAGAGAGAAAGACTGGGGAGAGAGAGATAGATAAACACTGGGGGGAAGTGAGTGAGAGAGAGAAACACTAGTAGGATACAGAGAGAGAAACTCTGGGGGGGAGAGAGAGAGAAACACGGTGGGGAGAGAGAGAGAAAGAGAAACACTGGGGGAGAAAGAGAGAAACACTGGGGCGAGAGAGAGAGAAACACGGTGGGGAGAGAGAGAGAATGAGAAACACTGGGGGTCGCGAGCGAGCGAGAAAGAAACACTGGGGAGAGAGAGAGATAAACACTGGGGAGAGAGAGATTGAGAAACAATGGGGGGAAGATGAGAGAAAAACACTGGGGGTAGAGAGAGAGAGAGAAACACAGGGGGGAGAGAGAGAGAGAGAGAAAAACTGGGGAGAGAGAGAGAGAGAAAAACTGGGGGGAGAGAGAGAGAGAAACACGGGGGGAGAGATAGAAACATGGGGGGGGAGAGAGAGAAACACTGGGGGGAAAGAGAGAAACATTGGGGGGAGAGAGAGAGAAACACTGGGGGGAGAGAGAGAGAAATACTCGGGGGAGAGAGAGAGAAACATTGGGTGGAGAGAGAGAGGAACACTGGGGGAGAGAGAGAGAAACACTGGGGAGAGAGAGAGAGAGAAAAACACTGGGGGTAGAGAGAGAGAGAGAGAAACACAGGGGGGAGAGAGAGAGAGAGAAACTGGGGAGAGAGAGAGAGAGAAAAACTGGGGGCAGAGAGAGAGAGAAACACGGGGGGAGAGATAGAAACACTGAGGGGAGAGAGAGAAACACTGGGGGGAGAGAAAGAAACACTGGGGGGAGGGAGAGAGAAACACTGGGGGGAGAGAGAGAAATACTCGGGGGGGAGAGAGAGAAACACTGGGGGGAGAGAGATAGAGAAACACTGGGGAGAGAGAGTGAGAGATAAACACTGGAGAGAGAGAGACAGAAACACTGGAGAGAGAGAGAGACAAACACTGGGGGGAGAGAGCGAGAGAAACACTGCGGGGAGAGAGACAGAGAAACACTGGGGGGAGAGAGAGAGAGAAACACTGGGGGCAGAGAGAGAGAGAAACACTCGGGGTAGAGAGAGAGAGAAACACTGGGGGAGAGAGAAAGAAACAATGGGGAGAGAGAGAGAAACAAGGGAGGAGAGAGAGAAACACTGGGGGGAGAGAGAGAAAGAGAGAGAGAAACACTGGGGGGAGAGAGTGAGAAACAGTGGGGGGAGATAGAGAGAAACACTGGGGGAGAGAGAGAGAGAAACACTGGCAGAGAGAGAGAAACACTGGGGGAAGAGAGAGAGAGAAAAACTGGGGGAAGAGAGAGAGATAGAGAGATAGAGAGAGAGAGAGAGAAAAACAATGGGTGGGGGGAGAGAGAGAGAGTAATACTCGGGGGGAGCGAATGAGAGAAACACTGGCTGGAGAGGAAGACACAGAGAGAAACACTGGGATGAGAGAGAGAGAAACACTGGGGGAGAGAGAGAGAGCAACACTGGTGGAGAGAGAGAGCAACACTGGGGGAGAGAGAGAGCAACACTGGGGGAGAGAGAGAGCAACACTGGGGGAGAGAGAGAGCAATGCTGGGGGAGAGGGAGAGCAACGCTGGGGGAGAGAGAGAGCAACACTGGGGGAGAGAGAGAGCAACACTGGGGGAGAGAGAGAGCAACACTGGGTGAGAGAGAGAGAGCAACACTGGGGGGGGAGAGATAAACACTGGGGGGAGAGAGAAACAGTGGGGAGAGAGAGAGAGAGAGAAACACTGGGGGGGGGAGAGAAACACTGGGGCGAGAGAGAAAGAAGCACTGGGGAGAGAGAGAGAGAAACAATGGAGGGGGGAGAGAGAGAAACACTAGGGAGAGAGAGAGAAACACTGGGGGGAGAGAGAGAAGAAACACTGGGGGGAGAGAGAGAGAAACACTGGGGGTGAGAGAGAGAAACACTGGGGGGAGAGAGAGAGAAACACTGGGGGGAGAGAGAGAAACACTGGGGGGAGAGAGAGAGAAACACTGGGGGGAGAGAGAGAGAAACACTGGGGGAGAGAGAGAGAAACACTGGAGGGAGAGAGAGAGAAACACTGGGGGGAGAGAGAGGGAAACACTGGGGGGAGAGAGAGAGAAACACTGGAGGGAGAGAGAGAGAAACACTGGGGGGAGAGAGAGGGAAACACTGGGGGGAAGAGAGAGAGAGAAACTCTGGAGGGAGTGAGAGAGAAAGAAACACTGGGGGGAGAGAGAGAGAGAGACACTGGGGGGAGAGAGAGTGAGAAACACTGGGGGGAGAGAGAGAGAGAGAGAAACACTGGGGGAGAGAGAGCAACACTGGGGGAGACCGAGCAACACTGGGGGAGAGAGAGCAACACTGGGGGAGAGAGAGAGCAACACTGGGGGAGAGAGAGAGCAACACTGGGGGAGAGAGAGCGCAACACTGGGGGAGAGAGAGCACAACACTGGGGGAGAGAGAGCAACACTGGGGCAGAGAGAGCAACACTGGGGGAGAGAGAGCAACACTAGGGGAGAGAGAGAAACAGTGGGGAGAGAGTGAGAGCAACACTGGGGAGAGAGAGAGAGAGAGAAACACAGGGGAGAGAGAGAGAGAGCAACACTGGGGGAGAGAGAGAGAGCAACACTCGGGGGGAGAGAGAGAGAAACACTGGGGGGAGAGGGAGAGAAACACTGGGGGGAGAGAGTGAGAGAAACACTGGGGAAGAGAGAGAGAAACACTGGGGGAAGAGAGAGAGAAACACTGGGGGAAGAGAGAGAGAAACACTGGGGGGAGAGGGAGAGAAACACTGGGGGTAAGTGAGAGAAAAACTGGGGGGAGAGAGAGAGAAACACTGGGGAGAGAGGGAGAGAGATAAACACGGCGGGGGGGGAGAGAAACTCTGGGAGGAGAGAGAGGGAGACAAACTCTGGGGCGAGAGAGAGAGAAACTCTGTGGGGGTAGAGAGAGAGAGAGAGAGACACTGGGGAGAGAGAGAGAGAGAGAGAAACACTGGGGAGAGAGAGAGAGAGAGAGAGAAACACTGGGGAGAGACAGAGAGAAACACTGGGGAGAGAGAGAGAGAAACATTGGGGGGAGAGAGAGAGAAATACTCGGGGGAGAGGGAGAGAAACATTGGGTGGAGAGAGAGAGGAACACTGGGGGAGAGAGAGAGAAACACTGGGGAGAGAGAGAGAGAGAAAAACACTGTGGGTAGAGAGAGAGAGAGAGAAACAATGGGGGGAGAGAGAGAGAGAGAAACTGGGGAGAGAGAGAGAGAAACACTGGGGGGAGAGAGAGATACACTGGGGGGAGAGAGAGAAACACTGGGGGGAGAGATAGAAACACTGGGGGGAGAGAGAGATACACTGGGGGGAGAGAGAGAAACACTGGGGGGAGGGAGAGAGAAACACTGGGGGGAGAGAGAGAGAAATACTCGGGGGGGAGAGAGAGAAACACTTGGGAGAGAGAGAGAGAAACACTGGGGGGAGAGAGAGAGAGAAACACTGGGGGGAGAGAGAGAGAAACTCTGGGGGGAGAGAGAGAGAAACGCTGGGGTGAGAGACAGAAACACCGGGGGGAGAAAGAGAGATAGAGAAACACTGGGGAGAGAGAGTGAGAGATAAACACTGGAGAGAGAGAGACAGAAACACTGGCGAGAGAGAGAGAGACAAACACTGGGGGGAGAGAGCGAGAGAAACACTGCGGGGAGAGAGACAGAGAAACACTGGGGGGAGAGAGAGAGAGAAACACTGGGGGCAGAGAGAGAGAGAAACACTCGGGGTAGAGAGAGAGAGAAACACTGGGGGAGAGAGAAAGAAACAAGGGAGGAGAGAGAGAAACACTGGGGGGAGAGAGAGAAAGAGAGAGAGAAACACTGGGGGGAGAGAGTGAGAAACAGTGGGGGGAGAGAGAGAGAAACACTGGGGGAGAGAGAGAGAGAAACACTGGGGGGAGAGAGAGTGAGAAACACTGGGGGGAGAGAGAGAGAGAGAAACACTGGGGGAGAGAGAGCAACACTGGGGGAGAGAGAGCAACACTGGGGGAGAGAGAGCAACACTGGGGGAGAGAGAGAGCAACACTGGGGGAGAGAGAGAGCAACACTGGGGGAGAGAGAGAGCAACACTGGGGGAGAGAGAGCGCAACACTGGGGGAGAGAGAGCGCAACACTGGGGGAGAGAGAGCAACACTGGTGCAGAGAGAGCAACACTGGGGGAGAGAGAGCAACACTGGGGGAGAGAGAGCAACACTGGTGGAGAGAGAGCAACACTGGGGGAGAGAGAGCAACACTGGGGGAGAGAGAGCAACACTGGGGGAGAGAGAGCAACACTGGTGGAGAGAGAGCAACACTGGGGGAGAGAGAGCAACACTGGTGGAGAGAGAGCAACACTGGGGGAGAGAGAGCAACACTGGGAGAGAGAGAGCAACACTGGGGAGAGAGAGAGAGAGAGAAACACAGGGGAGAGAGAGAGAGAGCAACACTGGGGGAGAGAGAGAGAGCAACACTCGGGGGGAGAGAGAGAGGGAAACTCTGGAGGGAGTGAGAGAGAAAGAAATACTGGGGAGAGAGTGAGAGAGAGAGAGAGAGGGAAACACTGGGGGAAGAGAGAGAGAAATAATGGGGGGAGAGAGAGAAAAACTGGGGGGAGAGAGAGAAAGAGAGAAACACTGAGGGGTGAGAGAGAGAGAAACAATGGGGGGGGGGAGAGAGAGAAACACTGGGGAGAGAGAGAAACACTGGGGAGAGAGAGAGAGAAAGACTGGGGAGAGAGAGAGAGAAAGACTGGGGAGAGAGAGATAGATAAACACTGGGGGGAAGTGAGTGAGAGAGAGAAACACTAGTAGGATACAGAGAGAGAAACTCTGGGGGGGAGAGAGAGAGAAACACGGTGGGGAGAGAGAGAGAAAGAGAAACACTGGGGGAGAAAGAGAGAAACACTGGGGCGAGAGAGAGAGAAACACGGTGGGGAGAGAGAGAGAATGAGAAACACTGGGGGTCGCGAGCGAGCGAGAAAGAAACACTGGGGAGAGAGAGAGATAAACACTGGGGAGAGAGAGATTGAGAAACAATGGGGGGAAGATGAGAGAAAAACACTGGGGGTAGAGAGAGAGAGAGAAACACAGGGGGGAGAGAGAGAGAGAGAGAAAAACTGGGGAGAGAGAGAGAGAGAAAAACTGGGGGGAGAGAGAGAGAGAAACACGGGGGGAGAGATAGAAACATGGGGGGGGAGAGAGAGAAACACTGGGGGGAAAGAGAGAAACATTGGGGGGAGAGAGAGAGAAACACTGGGGGGAGAGAGAGAGAAATACTCGGGGGAGAGAGAGAGAAACATTGGGTGGAGAGAGAGAGGAACACTGGGGGAGAGAGAGAGAAACACTGGGGAGAGAGAGAGAGAGAAAAACACTGGGGGTGGAGAGAGAGAGAGAGAAACACAGGGGGGAGAGAGAGAGAGAGAAACTGGGGAGAGAGAGAGAGAGAAAAACTGGGGGCAGAGAGAGAGAGAAACACGGGGGGAGAGATAGAAACACTGAGGGGAGAGAGAGAAACACTGGGGGGAGAGAAAGAAACACTGGGGGGAGGGAGAGAGAAACACTGGGGGGAGAGAGAGAGAAATACTCGGGGGGGAGAGAGAGAAACACTGGGGGGAGAGAGATAGAGAAACACTGGGGAGAGAGAGTGAGAGATAAACACTGGAGAGAGAGAGACAGAAACACTGGAGAGAGAGAGAGACAAACACTGGGGGGAGAGAGCGAGAGAAACACTGCGGGGAGAGAGACAGAGAAACACTGGGGGGAGAGAGAGAGAGAAACACTGGGGGCAGAGAGAGAGAGAAACACTCGGGGTAGAGAGAGAGAGAAACACTGGGGGAGAGAGAAAGAAACAATGGGGAGAGAGAGAGAAACAAGGGAGGAGAGAGAGAAACACTGGGGGGAGAGAGAGAAAGAGAGAGAGAAACACTGGGGGGAGAGAGTGAGAAACAGTGGGGGGAGATAGAGAGAAACACTGGGGGAGAGAGAGAGAGAAACACTGGCAGAGAGAGAGAAACACTGGGGGAAGAGAGAGAGAGAAAAACTGGGGGAAGAGAGAGAGATAGAGAGATAGAGAGAGAGAGAGAGAAAAACAATGGGTGGGGGGAGAGAGAGAGAGTAATACTCGGGGGGAGCGAATGAGAGAAACACTGGCTGGAGAGGAAGACACAGAGAGAAACACTGGGATGAGAGAGAGAGAAACACTGGGGGAGAGAGAGAGAGCAACACTGGTGGAGAGAGAGAGCAACACTGGGGGAGAGAGAGAGCAACACTGGGGGAGAGAGAGAGCAACACTGGGGGAGAGAGAGAGCAATGCTGGGGGAGAGGGAGAGCAACGCTGGGGGAGAGAGAGAGCAACACTGGGGGAGAGAGAGAGCAACACTGGGGGAGAGAGAGAGCAACACTGGGTGAGAGAGAGAGAGCAACACTGGGGGGGGAGAGATAAACACTGGGGGGAGAGAGAAACAGTGGGGAGAGAGAGAGAGAGAGAAACACTGGGGGGGGGAGAGAAACACTGGGGCGAGAGAGAAAGAAGCACTGGGGAGAGAGAGAGAGAAACAATGGAGGGGGGGAGAGAGAGAAACACTAGGGAGAGAGAGAGAAACACTGGGGGGAGAGAGAGAAGAAACACTGGGGGGAGAGAGAGAGAAACACTGGGGGTGAGAGAGAGAAACACTGGGGGGAGAGAGAGAGAAACACTGGGGGGAGAGAGAGAAACACTGGGGGGAGAGAGAGAGAAACACTGGGGGGAGAGAGAGAGAAACACTGGGGGAGAGAGAGAGAAACACTGGAGGGAGAGAGAGAGAAACACTGGGGGGAGAGAGAGGGAAACACTGGGGGGAGAGAGAGAGAAACACTGGAGGGAGAGAGAGAGAAACACTGGGGGGAGAGAGAGGGAAACACTGGGGGGAAGAGAGAGAGAGAAACTCTGGAGGGAGTGAGAGAGAAAGAAACACTGGGGGGAGAGAGAGAGAGAGACACTGGGGGGAGAGAGAGTGAGAAACACTGGGGGGAGAGAGAGAGAGAGAGAAACACTGGGGGGAGAGAGAGAGAAACACTGGGGGGAGAGAGAGAAACACTGGGGGGAGAGAGAGAGAAACACTGGGGGGAGAGAGAGAGAAACACTGGGGGAGAGAGAGAGAAACACTGGAGGGAGAGAGAGAGAAACACTGGGGGGAGAGAGAGGGAAACACTGGGGGGAGAGAGAGAGAAACACTGGAGGGAGAGAGAGAGAAACACTGGGGGGAGAGAGAGGGAAACACTGGGGGGAAGAGAGAGAGAGAAACTCTCGAGGGAGTGAGAGAGAAAGAAACACTGGGGGGAGAGAGAGAGAGAGACACTGGGGGGAGAGAGAGTGAGAAACACTGGGGGGAGAGAGAGAGAGAGAGAAACACTGGGGGAGAGAGAGCAACACTGGGGGAGACCGAGCAACACTGGGGGAGAGAGAGCAACACTGGGGGAGAGAGAGAGCAACACTGGGGGAGAGAGAGAGCAACACTGGGGGAGAGAGAGCGCAACACTGGGGGAGAGAGAGCACAACACTGGGGGAGAGAGAGCAACACTGGGGCAGAGAGAGCAACACTGGGGGAGAGAGAGCAACACTAGGGGAGAGAGAGCAACACTGGTGGAGAGAGAGCAACACTGGGGGAGAGAGAGCAACACTGGGGCAGAGAGAGCAACACTGGGGGAGAGAGAGCAACACTAGGGGAGAGAGAGAAACAGTGGGGAGAGAGTGAGAGCAACACTGGGGAGAGAGAGAGAGAGAGAAACACAGGGGAGAGAGAGAGAGAGCAACACTGGGGGAGAGAGAGAGAGCAACACTCGGGGGGAGAGAGAGAGAAACACTGGGGGGAGAGGGAGAGAAACACTGGGGGGAGAGAGTGAGAGAAACACTGGGGAAGAGAGAGAGAAACACTGGGGGAAGAGAGAGAGAAACACTGGGGGAAGAGAGAGAGAAACACTGGGGGGAGAGGGAGAGAAACACTGGGGGTAAGTGAGAGAAAAACTGGGGGGAGAGAGAGAGAAACACTGGGGAGAGAGGGAGAGAGATAAACACGGCGGGGGGGGAGAGAAACTCTGGGAGGAGAGAGAGGGAGACAAACTCTGGGGCGAGAGAGAGAGAAACTCTGTGGGGGTAGAGAGAGAGAGAGAGAGACACTGGGGAGAGAGAGAGAGAGAGAGAAACACTGGGGAGAGAGAGAGAGAGAGAGAGAAACACTGGGGAGAGACAGAGAGAAACACTGGGGAGAGAGAGAGAGAAACATTGGGGGGAGAGAGAGAGAAACACTGGGGAGAGAGAGAGAGAAACACTGGGGAGAGAGAGAGACACACACTGGGGGTAGAGACAGAGAGAGAAAGAGAAACACTTTGGGGAGAGACAGAGAGAGGGGGAGAAACACTGGGGGTAGAGAGAGAGAAACACTGGGGGAGAGAGGTAGAGAGACAGAAACACTGAGGGGAGGGAGAGAGAGAGAAACACTGGGGTGAGAGACATAGAGAGAGAGAGAGAGAGAAAAACACTGGGGTGGAGAGAGATAGAGAAAGACTGGGAGGAGAGAGAGAAAAACTCTGGGGGGAGAAAGAGAGAGAAAGACTGGGGTGAGAGAGAGAGAGAAACACTGGGGTGAGAGAGAAAGAAAAACTGGGGGGAGAGAGAAATAATGGGGGTGGGGGAGAGAGAAACACTGGGGGAAAGAGATAGAGAAACACTGGTGAGAGAAAGAGGGAAACACTGGGGAGAGAGAGAGAGAGAGAGAGATAAACACGGGGGAGAGAGATAGAAATTCTGGGAGGAGAGAAAGAGAGAAACTCTGGGGGGAGAGAGAGAGAGAGAAATACGAGGGGAGAGAGAGACAAACTACAGAGAGAGAGAGATAAACACGGGGGAGAGAGAGAGAAACTCTGGGAGGAGAGAAAGAGAGAAACTCTGGGGGGAGAGACAGACAGAGAGAGAGAGAGACACTGGAGAGAGAGACGACGAAACACTGGGGAGAGAGAGAGAGAAACACTGGGGGGAGAGAGAAACTCTGGGGCGGGGAGAGAGAGAGAGAGAGAGAGAGAGACATTGGGGGAGAGACAGAGAGAGAGAGAGACACTGGAGAGAGAGAGGGAGAAACACTGGGGGGAGAGACAGAAACACTGGGGGGGGGATAGAGAAACACTGGGGGGAGAGAGTGAGAAACACTGGGGGGAGAGAGAGAGAAACACTGGAGGGAGAGAGAGAGAAACACTGGGGGGAGAGAGAGGGAAACACTGGGGGGAGAGAGAGAGAAACACTGGAGGGAGAGAGAGAAACACTGGGGGGAGAGAGAGGGAAACACTGGGGGGAAGAGAGAGAGAGAAACTCTGGAGGGAGTGAGAGAGAAAGAAACACTGGGGGGAGAGAGAGAGAGAGACACTGGGGGGAGAGAGAGTGAGAAACACTGGGGGGAGAGAGAGAGAGAGAAACACTGGGGGAGAGAGAGCAACACTGGGGGAGAGAGAGCAACACTGGGGGAGAGAGAGCAACACTGGGGGAGAGAGAGAGCAACACTGGGGGAGAGAGAGAGCAACACTGGGGGAGAGAGAGCGCAACACTGGGGGAGAGAGAGCGCAACACTGGGGGAGAGAGAGCAACACTGGGGCAGAGAGAGCAACACTGGGGGAGAGAGAGCAACACTAGGGGAGAGAGAGCAACACTGGGGGAGAGAGAGCAACACTGGGGGAGAGAGAGCAACACTGGGGGAGAGAGAGAAACAGTGGGGAGAGAGTGAGAGCAACACTGGGGGAGAGAGAGCAACACTGGGGGAGAGAGAGAGCAACACTGGGGGAGAGAGAGCGCAACACTGGGGGAGAGAGAGCGCAACACTGGGGGAGAGAGAGCAACACTGGGGCAGAGAGAGCAACACTGGTGGAGAGAGAGCAACACTGGGGGAGAGAGAGCAACACTGGGGGAGAGAGAGCAACACTGGGGGAGAGAGAGCAACACTGGGGGAGAGAGAGAAACAGTGGGGAGAGAGTGAGAGCAACACTGGGGAGAGAGAGAGAGAGAGAAACACATGGGAGAGAGAGAGAGAGCAACACTGGGGGAGAGAGAGAGAGCAACACTCGGGGGGAGAGAGAGAGAAACACTGGGGGGAGAGGGAGAGAAACACTGGGGGAAGAGAGAGAGAAACACTGGGGGAAGAGAGAGAGAAACACTGGGGGAAGAGAGAGAGAAACACTGGGGGGAGAGGGAGAGAAACACTGGGGGTAAGTGAGAGAAAAACTGGGGGGAGAGAGAGAGAAACACTGGGGAGAGAGGGAGAGAGATAAACACGGCGGGGGGGGGAGAGAAACTCTGGGAGGAGAGAGAGGGAGACAAACTCTGGGGCGAGAGAGAGAGAAACTCTGTGGGGGTAGAGAGAGAGAGAGAGAGACACTGGGGAGAGAGAGAGAGAGAGAGAGAGAGAAACACTGGGGAGAGAGAGAGAGAGAGAGAAACACTGGGGAGAGAGAGAGAGAAACACTGGGGAGAGAGAGAGAGAGGGGGAGAAACACTGGGGGTAGAGAGAGAGAAACACTGGGGGAGAGAGGTAGAGAGACAGAAACACTGAGGGGAGGGAGAGAGAGAGAAACACTGGGGTGAGAGACATAGAGAGAGAGAGAGAGAGAAAAACACTGGGGTGGAGAGAGATAGAGAAAGACTGGGGAGAGAGAGAGAGAAACACTGGGGGAAGAGAGAGAGAGAAACACTGGGGGAGGAGAGAGAGAAAAACTCTGGGGGGAGAAAGAGAGAGAAAGACTGGGGTGAGAGAGAGAGAGAAACACTGGGGTGAGAGAGAAAGAAAAACTGGGGGGAGAGAGAAATAATGGGGGTGGGGGAGAGAGAAACACTGGGGGAAAGAGATAGAGAAACACTGGTGAGAGAAAGAGGGAAACACTGGGGAGAGAGAGAGAGAGAGAGAGATAAACACGGGGGAGAGAGATAGAAATTCTGGGAGGAGAGAAAGAGAGAAACTCTGGGGGGAGAGAGAGAGAGAGAAATACGAGGGGAGAGAGAGAGACAAACTACAGAGAGAGAGAGATAAACACGGGGGAGAGAGAGAGAAACTCTGGGAGGAGAGAAAGAGAGAAACTCTGGGGGGAGAGACAGACAGAGAGAGAGAGAGACACTGGAGAGAGAGACGGAGAAACACTGGGGAGAGAGAGAGAGAAACACTGGGGGGAGAGACAGAAACACTGGGGGGGGGATAGAGAAACACTGGGGGGAGAGAGTGAGAAACACTGGGGGGAGAGAGTGAGAAACACTGGGGGGAGAGAGAGAGAAACACTGGGGGAGAGAGAGAGAGAAACACTGGGGGAAGAGTGAGAGAAACACTGGGGAGAGAGAGAGAGAGAAACACTGGGGGGAGAGGGAGAGAAACACTGGGGGGAGAAAGAGAGAGAGAAACTCTGAGGGGAGAGTGGAGAGAGAAACACTGGGGGGAGAGAGAGAGAGAAACACTGGGGGAGAGACAGAGAGAGAGAGAGACACTGGAGAGAGAGAGGGATAAATACTGGGGGAGAGAGAGAGAAACACTGGGGGGGAGAGAGAAGCTCTGGGGGGAGAGAGAGAGAAACACTGGCGGGGGGGAGAGAAACACTGGGGGGAGAGAGAGAGAGAGAAACTCTGGGGAGAGAGAGAGACAGAAACACTGGGGTGGGAGATGGAGAGAGAGAGAGAGAAAAACACTGGGGGGAGAGAGAGAGAGAAACACTGCGGAGAGAGAGAGAGAAACACTGGGGGGGGAGAGAAACTCGGGGGGGAGGAGAGAAACTCTGGGGGGAGAGAGAGAGAGAGAGAGAAACACTGGGGAGAGAGAGAGAGAGAGAGACACTGGGTGGAGAGAGAAACACTTGGGGAGCGGGAGAGAGAGAGAAACACTGGAGAGAGAGAGAGAGAAACACTGGAGAGAGAGAGAGAGAGAAACACTGGGGAGAGAGAGAGAAACACTGGGGGGAGAGAGAGAGAGAAATACTGGGGGAGAGAGAGAGAAATACTGGGGGGAGAGAGAGAGAAACTCTGGGGGGAGAGAGAGAAACACTGGGGGGCGAGAGAGAAAAACTCTGGGGGGAGAGAGAGAGAGAAACACTGGGGTGAGAGAGAGAGAGAAACACTGGGTGGAGAGAGAGAGAAAAACTGGGGGGAGAGAGAAATAATGGGGGAAAGAGATAGAGAAACACTGGTGAGAGAAAGAGGGAAACACTGGGGAGAGAGAGAGAGAGAGAGAGATAAACACGGGGGAGAGAGATAGAAATTCTGGGAGGAGAGAAAGAGAGAAACTCTGGGGGGAGAGAGAGAGAGAAACACTGGGGGGAGAAAGAGAGAGAGAAACTCTGGGGGGAGAAAGAGAGAGAGAAACTCTGGGGGGAGAAAGAGAGAGAGAAACTCTGGGGGAGAGATGGAGAGAGAGAGAAACACTGGGGAGAGACAGAGAGAAACACTGGGGAGAGACAGAGAGAAACACTGGGGAGAGACAGAGAGAAACACTGGGGAGAGAGAGAGAGAGAAACACTGGGGGGAGAGAGAGAGAGAGAAACTCTGAGGGGAGAGTGGAGAGAGAAACACTGGGGGGAGAGAGAGAGAGAAACACTGGGGGTAGAGATGGAGAGAGAGAGAGAAAAACACTGGGGGGAGAGAGAGAGCGAAACACTGGGGGGAGAGAGAAACACTGGGGGGAGAGGGAGAGAGAGAGAAAGACTGGGGAGAGAGAGAGAGAGAGAAACACGGGTGAGAGAGAGAGAGACACTGGGTGGAGAGAGAAACACTTGGGGGGCGGGAGAGAGAGAGAAACACTGGAGAGAGAGAGAGAGAGAGAAACACTGGGGATAGAGAGAAACTCTGGGGGGAGAGAGAGTGAAACACTGGGGTGGAGAGAGAGAGAGAGGTAGAAACTCTGGGGTGAGAGAGAGAAACACTGGGGGGAGAGAGAGAGAAACTCTGGGGGGAGAGAGAGAGAGAGAAACTCTGGGGGGAGAGAGAGAGAAAAACTGGGGAGAGAGAGAGAGAGAAACACTGGGGGGTGAGAGAGAGAAACTCTGGGGGGAGAGAGAGAGAGAGAAACTCTGGGGGGAGAGAGAGAGAAAAACTGGGGAGAGAGAGAAACAATGGGGGGGGGGGAGAGAGAAACATCGGCGGGGGAGAGAGAGAGAGAGAGAGAGAAACACTGGGGAGAGAGAGAGAGAGAGAGACACTGGGGAGAGAGAGAGAAACACGAGGGGAGAGAGAGAGACAAACTACAGAGAGAGAGAGATAAACACGGGGGAGAGAGAGAGAACCTCTGGGAGGAGAGAAAGAGATAAACTCTGGGGGGAGAGACAGACAGAGAGAGAGAGAGACACTGGAGAGAGAGAGGGAGAAACACTGGGGGGAGAGAGAAACTCAGGGTGGGGGAGAGAGAGAGAGAGAGAGAGATAGAGAAACACTGGGGGAGAGACAGAGAGAGAGAGTGACACTGGAGAGAGAGAGGGAGAAACACTGGGGAGAGAGAGAGAGAAACACTGGGGGGGAGAGAGAAGCTCTGGGGGGAGAGAGAGAGAAACACTGGCGGGGGGGAGAGAGAAACTCAGGGGTGGAGAGAGAGAGAGAGAGAGAGGGAGAGAAACACTGGGGGAGAGACAGAGAGAGAGAGAGACACTGGAGAGAGAGAGGGAGAAACACTGCGGAGAGAGAGAGAGAAACACTGGGGAGAGAGAGAGAGTGAGAAACACTGGGAAGAGAGAGAGAGGGAAACACTGGGGGGAGAGAGAAACACCGGGGGGAGGGAGGGAGAGAAAAACACAGGGGAGAGAGAGAGTGAGAAACACTGGGAAGAGAGAGAGAGGGAAACACTGGGGGGAGAGAAAGACAGAGAGAAACACGGGGGGCAGAGAGAGAGAGAGAAACGCTGGGGGGAGAGAGAGAGAGAAACTCTGGAGGGAGTGAGAGAGAAAGAAACACTGGGGTGAGAGAGAGAGAGAGACACTGGGGGGAGAGAGAGTGAGAAACACTGGGGGGAGAGAGAGAGAGAGAAACACTGGGGGAGAGAGAGCAACACTGGGGGAGAGAGAGCAACACTGGGGGAGAGAGAGAGCAACACTGGGGGAGAGAGAGAGCAACACTGGGGGAGAGAGAGAGCAACACTGGGGGAGAGAGAGCGCAACACTGGGGGAGAGAGAGCGCAACACTGGGGGAGAGAGAGCAACACTGGGGCAGAGAGAGCAACACTGGGGGAGAGAGAGCAACACTGGGGGAGAGAGAGCAACACTGGTGGAGAGAGAGCAACACTGGGGGAGAGAGAGCAACACTGGGGGAGAGAGAGCAACACTGGGGGAGAGAGAGCAACACTGGGGGAGAGAGAGAAACAGTGGGGAGAGAGAGAGAGCAACACTGGGGAGAGAGAGAGAGAGAGAAACACTGGGGAGAGAGAGAGAGAGCAACACTGGGGGAGAGAGAGAGAGCAACACTCGGGGGGAGAGAGAGAGGGAAACTCTGGAGGGAGTGAGAGAGAAAGAAATACTGGGGAGAGAGTGAGAGAGAGAGAGAGGGAAACACTGGGGGAAGAGAGAGAGAAATAATGGCGGGAGAGAGAGAAAAACTGGGGGGAGAGAGAGAAAGAGAGAAACACTGAGGGGTGAGAGAGAGAGAAACAATGGGGGGGGAGAGAGAGAAACACTGGGGAGAGAGAGAAACACTGGGGAGAGAGAGAGAGAAAGACTGGGGAGAGAGAGAGAGAAAGACTGGGGAGAGAGAGATAGATAAACACTGGGGGGAAGTGAGTGAGTGAGAGAAACACTAGTAGGATACAGAGAGAGAAACTCTGGGGGGGAGAGAGAGAGAAACACGGTGGGGAGAGAGAGAGAAAGAGAAACACTGGGGGAGAAAGAGAGAAACACTGCGGCGAGAGAGAGAGAAACACAGTGGGGAGAGAGAGAGAATGAGAAACACTGGGGGTCGCGAGCGAGAAAGAAACACTGGGGAGAGAGAGAGAGATAAACACTGGGGAGAGAGAGATTGAGAAACAATGGGGGGAAGATGAGAGAAAAAACACTGGGGGTAGAGAGAGAGAGAAAAACTGGGGGGAGAGAGAGAGAGAAACACGGGGGGAGAGATAGAAACATTGGGGGGAGAGAGAGAGAAACACTGGGGGGAGAGAGAGAGAAATACTCGGGGGAGAGGGAGAGAAACATTGGGTGGAGAGAGAGAGGAACACTGGGGGAGAGAGAGAGAAACACTGGGGAGAGAGAGAGAGAGAAAAACACTGTGGGTAGAGAGAGAGAGAGAGAAACTGGGGAGAGAGAGAGAGAAACACTGGGGGGAGAGAGAGATACACTGGGGGGAGAGAGAGAAACACTGGGGGGAGAGATAGAAACACTGGGGGGAGAGAGAGATACACTGGGGGGAGAGAGAGAAACACTGGGGGGAGGGAGAGAGAAACACTGGGGGGAGAGAGAGAGAAATACTCGGGGGGGAGAGAGAGAAACACTTGGGAGAGAGAGAGAGAAACACTGGGGGGAGAGAGAGAGAGAAACACTGGGGGGAGAGAGAGAGAAACTCTGGGGGGAGAGAGAGAGAAACGCTGGGGTGAGAGACAGAAACACCGGGGGGAGAAAGAGAGATAGAGAAACACTGGGGAGAGAGAGTGAGAGATAAACACTGGAGAGAGAGAGACAGAAACACTGGAGAGAGAGAGAGAGACAAACACTGGGGGGAGAGAGCGAGAGAAACACTGCGGGGAGAGAGACAGAGAAACACTGGGGGGAGAGAGAGAGAGAAACACTGGGGGCAGAGAGAGAGAGAAACACTCGGGGTAGAGAGAGAGAGAAACACTGGGGGAGAGAGAAAGAAACAAGGGAGGAGAGAGAGAAACACTGGGGGGAGAGAGAGAAAGAGAGAGAGAAACACTGGGGGGAGAGAGTGAGAAACAGTGGGGGGAGAGAGAGAGAAACACTGGGGGAGAGAGAGAGAGAAACACTGGGGGGAGAGAGAGTGAGAAACACTGGGGGGAGAGAGAGAGAGAGAAACACTGGGGGAGAGAGAGCAACACTGGGGGAGAGAGAGCAACACTGGGGGAGAGAGAGCAACACTGGGGGAGAGAGAGAGCAACACTGGGGGAGAGAGAGAGCAACACTGGGGGAGAGAGAGAGCAACACTGGGGGAGAGAGAGCGCAACACTGGGGGAGAGAGAGCAACACTGGTGCAGAGAGAGCAACACTGGGGGAGAGAGAGCAACACTGGGGGAGAGAGAGAGCAACACTGGGGGAGAGAGAGAGCAACACTGGGGGAGAGAGAGAGCAACACTGGGGGAGAGAGAGCGCAACACTGGGGGAGAGAGAGCGCAACACTGGGGGAGAGAGAGCAACACTGGGGCAGAGAGAGCAACACTGGGGGAGAGAGAGCAACACTGGGGGAGAGAGAGCAACACTGGTGGAGAGAGAGCAACACTGGGGGAGAGAGAGCAACACTGGGGGAGAGAGAGCAACACTGGGGGAGAGAGAGCAACACTGGGGGAGAGAGAGAAACAGTGGGGAGAGAGAGAGAGCAACACTGGGGAGAGAGAGAGAGAGAGAAACACTGGGGAGAGAGAGAGAGAGCAACACTGGGGGAGAGAGAGAGAGCAACACTCGGGGGGAGAGAGAGAGGGAAACTCTGGAGGGAGTGAGAGAGAAAGAAATACTGGGGAGAGAGTGAGAGAGAGAGAGAGGGAAACACTGGGGGAAGAGAGAGAGAAATAATGGCGGGAGAGAGAGAAAAACTGGGGGGAGAGAGAGAAAGAGAGAAACACTGAGGGGTGAGAGAGAGAGAAACAATGGGGGGGGGAGAGAGAGAAACACTGGGGAGAGAGAGAAACACTGGGGAGAGAGAGAGAGAAAGACTGGGGAGAGAGAGAGAGAAAGACTGGGGAGAGAGAGATAGATAAACACTGGGGGGAAGTGAGTGAGTGAGAGAAACACTAGTAGGATACAGAGAGAGAAACTCTGGGGGGGAGAGAGAGAGAAACACGGTGGGGAGAGAGAGAGAAAGAGAAACACTGGGGGAGAAAGAGAGAAACACTGCGGCGAGAGAGAGAGAAACACGGTGGGGAGAGAGAGAGAATGAGAAACACTGGGGGTCGCGAGCGAGAAAGAAACACTGGGGAGAGAGAGAGAGATAAACACTGGGGAGAGAGAGATTGAGAAACAATGGGGGGAAGATGAGAGAAAAAACACTGGGGGTAGAGAGAGAGAGAAAAACTGGGGGGAGAGAGAGAGAGAAACACGGGGGGAGAGATAGAAACATTGGGGGGAGAGAGAGAGAAACACTGGGGGGAGAGAGAGAGAAATACTCGGGGGAGAGGGAGAGAAACATTGGGTGGAGAGAGAGAGGAACACTGGGGGAGAGAGAGAGAAACACTGGGGAGAGAGAGAGAGAGAAAAACACTGTGGGTAGAGAGAGAGAGAGAGAAACAATGGGGGGAGAGAGAGAGAGAGAAACTGGGGAGAGAGAGAGAGAAACACTGGGGGGAGAGAGAGATACACTGGGGGGAGAGAGAGAAACACTGGGGGGAGAGATAGAAACACTGGGGGGAGAGAGAGATACACTGGGGGGAGAGAGAGAAACACTGGGGGGAGGGAGAGAGAAACACTGGGGGGAGAGAGAGAGAAATACTCGGGGGGGAGAGAGAGAAACACTTGGGAGAGAGAGAGAGAAACACTGGGGGGAGAGAGAGAGAGAAACACTGGGGGGAGAGAGAGAGAAACTCTGGGGGGAGAGAGAGAGAAACGCTGGGGTGAGAGACAGAAACACCGGGGGGAGAAAGAGAGATAGAGAAACACTGGGGAGAGAGAGTGAGAGATAAACACTGGAGAGAGAGAGACAGAAACACTGGAGAGAGAGAGAGAGACAAACAATGGGGGGAGAGAGCGAGAGAAACACTGCGGGGAGAGAGACAGAGAAACACTGGGGGGAGAGAGAGAGAGAAACACTGGGGGCAGAGAGAGAGAGAAACACTCGGGGTAGAGAGAGAGAGAAACACTGGGGGAGAGAGAAAGAAACAAGGGAGGAGAGAGAGAAACACTTGGGGGAGAGAGAGAAAGAGAGAGAGAAACACTGGGGGGAGAGAGTGAGAAACAGTGGGGGGAGAGAGAGAGAAACACTGGGGGAGAGAGAGAGAGAAACACTGGGGGGAGAGAGAGTGAGAAACACTGGGGGGAGAGAGAGAGAGAGAAACACTGGGGGAGAGAGAGCAACACTGGGGGAGAGAGAGCAACACTGGGGGAGAGAGAGCAACACTGGGGGAGAGAGAGAGCAACACTGGGGGAGAGAGAGAGCAACACTGGGGGAGAGAGAGAGCAACACTGGGGGAGAGAGAGCGCAACACTGGGGGAGAGAGAGCGCAACACTGGGGGAGAGAGAGCAACACTGGTGCAGAGAGAGCAACACTGGGGGAGAGAGAGCAACACTGGGGGAGAGAGAGCAACACTGGTGGAGAGAGAGCAACACTGGGGGAGAGAGAGAGCAACACTGGGGGAGAGAGAGCAACACTGGGGGAGAGAGAGAAACAGTGGGGAGAGAGAGAGAGCAACACTGGGGAGAGAGAGAGAGAGAGAAACACAGGGGAGAGAGAGAGAGAGCAACACTGGGGGAGAGAGAGAGAGCAACACTCGGGGGGAGAGAGAGAGGGAAACTCTGGAGGGAGTGAGAGAGAAAGAAATACTGGGGAGAGAGTGAGAGAGAGAGAGAGGGAAACACTGGGGGAAGAGAGAGAGAAATAATGGGGGGAGAGAGAGAAAAACTGGGGGGAGAGAGAGAAAGAGAGAAACACTGAGGGGTGAGAGAGAGAGAAACAATGGGGGGGGGGAGAGAGAGAAACACTGGGGAGAGAGAGAAACACTGGGGAGAGAGAGAGAGAAAGACTGGGGAGAGAGAGAGAGAAAGACTGGGGAGAGAGAGATAGATAAACACTGGGGGGAAGTGAGTGAGAGAGAGAAACACTAGTAGGATACAGAGAGAGAAACTCTGGGGGGGAGAGAGAGAGAAACACGGTGGGGAGAGAGAGAGAAAGAGAAACACTGGGGGAGAAAGAGAGAAACACTGGGGCGAGAGAGAGAGAAACACGGTGGGGAGAGAGAGAGAATGAGAAACACTGGGGGTCGCGAGCGAGCGAGAAAGAAACACTGGGGAGAGAGAGAGATAAACACTGGGGAGAGAGAGATTGAGAAACAATGGGGGGAAGATGAGAGAAAAACACTGGGGGTAGAGAGAGAGAGAGAAACACAGGGGGGAGAGAGAGAGAGAGAGAAAAACTGGGGAGAGAGAGAGAGAGAAAAACTGGGGGGAGAGAGAGAGAGAAACACGGGGGGAGAGATAGAAACATGGGGGGGGAGAGAGAGAAACACTGGGGGGAAAGAGAGAAACATTGGGGGGAGAGAGAGAGAAACACTGGGGGGAGAGAGAGAGAAATACTCGGGGGAGAGAGAGAGAAACATTGGGTGGAGAGAGAGAGGAACACTGCGGGAGAGAGAGAGAAACACTGGGGAGAGAGAGAGAGAGAAAAACACTGGGGGTAGAGAGAGAGAGAGAGAAACACAGGGGGGAGAGAGAGAGAGAAACTGGGGAGAGAGAGAGAGAGAAAAACTGGGGGCAGAGAGAGAGAGAAACACGGGGGGAGAGATAGAAACACTGAGGGGAGAGAGAGAAACACTGGGGGGAGAGAAAGAAACACTGGGGGGAGGGAGAGAGAAACACTGGGGGGAGAGAGAGAGAAATACTCGGGGGGGAGAGAGAGAAACACTGGGGGGAGAGAGATAGAGAAACACTGGGGAGAGAGAGTGAGAGATAAACACTGGAGAGAGAGAGACAGAAACACTGGAGAGAGAGAGAGACAAACACTGGGGGGAGAGAGCGAGAGAAACACTGCGGGGAGAGAGACAGAGAAACACTGGGGGGAGAGAGAGAGAGAAACACTGGGGGCAGAGAGAGAGAGAAACACTCGGGGTAGAGAGAGAGAGAAACACTGGGGGAGAGAGAAAGAAACAATGGGGAGAGAGAGAGAAACAAGGGAGGAGAGAGAGAAACACTGGGGGGAGAGAGAGAAAGAGAGAGAGAAACACTGGGGGGAGAGAGTGAGAAACAGTGGGGGGAGATAGAGAGAAACACTGGGGGAGAGAGAGAGAGAAACACTGGCAGAGAGAGAGAAACACTGGGGGAAGAGAGAGAGAGAAAAACTGGGGGAAGAGAGAGAGATAGAGAGATAGAGAGAGAGAGAGAGAAAAACAATGGGTGGGGGGAGAGAGAGAGAGTAATACTCGGGGGGAGCGAATGAGAGAAACACTGGCTGGAGAGGAAGACACAGAGAGAAACACTGGGATGAGAGAGAGAGAAACACTGGGGGAGAGAGAGAGAGCAACACTGGTGGAGAGAGAGAGCAACACTGGGGGAGAGAGAGAGCAACACTGGGGGAGAGAGAGAGCAACACTGGGGGAGAGAGAGAGCAATGCTGGGGGAGAGGGAGAGCAACGCTGGGGGAGAGAGAGAGCAACACTGGGGGAGAGAGAGAGCAACACTGGGGGAGAGAGAGAGCAACACTGGGTGAGAGAGAGAGAGCAACACTGGGGGGGGGAGAGATAAACACTGGGGGGAGAGAGAAACAGTGGGGAGAGAGAGAGAGAGAGAAACACTGGGGGGGGGAGAGAAACACTGGGGCGAGAGAGAAAGAAGCACTGGGGAGAGAGAGAGAGAAACAATGGAGGGGGGGAGAGAGAGAAACACTAGGGAGAGAGAGAGAAACACTGGGGGGAGAGAGAGAAGAAACACTGGGGGGAGAGAGAGAGAAACACTGGGGGTGAGAGAGAGAAACACTGGGGGGAGAGAGAGAGAAACACTGGGGGGAGAGAGAGAAACACTGGGGGGAGAGAGAGAGAAACACTGGGGGGAGAGAGAGAGAAACACTGGGGGAGAGAGAGAGAAACACTGGAGGGAGAGAGAGAGAAACACTGGGGGGAGAGAGAGGGAAACACTGGGGGGAGAGAGAGAGAAACACTGGAGGGAGAGAGAGAGAAACACTGGGGGGAGAGAGAGGGAAACACTGGGGGGAAGAGAGAGAGAGAAACTCTCGAGGGAGTGAGAGAGAAAGAAACACTGGGGGGAGAGAGAGAGAGAGACACTGGGGGGAGAGAGAGTGAGAAACACTGGGGGGAGAGAGAGAGAGAGAGAAACACTGGGGGAGAGAGAGCAACACTGGGGGAGACCGAGCAACACTGGGGGAGAGAGAGCAACACTGGGGGAGAGAGAGAGCAACACTGGGGGAGAGAGAGAGCAACACTGGGGGAGAGAGAGCGCAACACTGGGGGAGAGAGAGCACAACACTGGGGGAGAGAGAGCAACACTGGGGCAGAGAGAGCAACACTGGGGGAGAGAGAGCAACACTAGGGGAGAGAGAGCAACACTGGTGGAGAGAGAGCAACACTGGGGGAGAGAGAGCAACACTGGGGGAGAGAGAGCAACACTGGGGGAGAGAGAGCAACACTGGGGGAGAGAGAGAAACAGTGGGGAGAGAGTGAGAGCAACACTGGGGAGAGAGAGAGAGAGAGAAACACAGGGGAGAGAGAGAGAGAGCAACACTGGGGGAGAGAGAGAGAGCAACACTCGGGGGGAGAGAGAGAGAAACACTGGGGGGAGAGGGAGAGAAACACTGGGGGGAGAGAGTGAGAGAAACACTGGGGAAGAGAGAGAGAAACACTGGGGGAAGAGAGAGAGAAACACTGGGGGAAGAGAGAGAGAAACACTGGGGGGAGAGGGAGAGAAACACTGGGGGTAAGTGAGAGAAAAACTGGGGGGAGAGAGAGAGAAACACTGGGGAGAGAGGGAGAGAGATAAACACGGCGGGGGGGGGGGAGAGAAACTCTGGGAGGAGAGAGAGGGAGACAAACTCTGGGGCGAGAGAGAGAGAAACTCTGTGGGGGTAGAGAGAGAGAGAGAGAGACACTGGGGAGAGAGAGAGAGAGAGAGAAACACTGGGGAGAGAGAGAGAGAGAGAGAGAAACACTGGGGAGAGACAGAGAGAAACACTGGGGAGAGAGAGAGAGAAACATTGGGGGGAGAGAGAGAGAAACACTGGGGAGAGAGAGAGAGAAACACTGGGGAGAGAGAGAGACACACACTGGGGGTAGAGACAGAGAGAGAAAGAGAAACACTTTGGGGAGAGACAGAGAGAGGGGGAGAAACACTGGGGGTAGAGAGAGAGAAACACTGGGGGAGAGAGGTAGAGAGACAGAAACACTGAGGGGAGGGAGAGAGAGAGAAACACTGGGGTGAGAGACATAGAGAGAGAGAGAGAGAGAAAAACACTGGGGTGGAGAGAGATAGAGAAAGACTGGGAGGAGAGAGAGAAAAACTCTGGGGGGAGAAAGAGAGAGAAAGACTGGGGTGAGAGAGAGAGAGAAACACTGGGGTGAGAGAGAAAGAAAAACTGGGGGGAGAGAGAAATAATGGGGGTGGGGGAGAGAGAAACACTGGGGGAAAGAGATAGAGAAACACTGGTGAGAGAAAGAGGGAAACACTGGGGAGAGAGAGAGAGAGAGAGAGATAAACACGGGGGAGAGAGATAGAAATTCTGGGAGGAGAGAAAGAGAGAAACTCTGGGGGGAGAGAGAGAGAGAGAAATACGAGGGGAGAGAGAGACAAACTACAGAGAGAGAGAGATAAACACGGGGGAGAGAGAGAGAAACTCTGGGAGGAGAGAAAGAGAGAAACTCTGGGGGGAGAGACAGACAGAGAGAGAGAGAGACACTGGAGAGAGAGACGACGAAACACTGGGGAGAGAGAGAGAGAAACACTGGGGGGAGAGAGAAACTCTGGGGCGGGGAGAGAGAGAGAGAGAGAGAGAGACATTGGGGGAGAGACAGAGAGAGAGAGAGACACTGGAGAGAGAGAGGGAGAAACACTGGGGGGAGAGACAGAAACACTGGGGGGGGGATAGAGAAACACTGGGGGGAGAGAGTGAGAAACACTGGGGGAGAGAGAGAGAAACACTGGAGGGAGAGAGAGAGAAACACTGGGGGGAGAGAGAGGGAAACACTGGGGGGAGAGAGAGAGAAACACTGGAGGGAGAGAGAGAAACACTGGGGGGAGAGAGAGGGAAACACTGGGGGGAAGAGAGAGAGAGAAACTCTGGAGGGAGTGAGAGAGAAAGAAACACTGGGGGGAGAGAGAGAGAGAGACACTGGGGGGAGAGAGAGTGAGAAACACTGGGGGGAGAGAGAGAGAGAGAAACACTGGGGGAGAGAGAGCAACACTGGGGGAGAGAGAGCAACACTGGGGGAGAGAGAGCAACACTGGGGGAGAGAGAGAGCAACACTGGGGGAGAGAGAGAGCAACACTGGGGGAGAGAGAGCGCAACACTGGGGGAGAGAGAGCGCAACACTGGGGGAGAGAGAGCAACACTGGGGCAGAGAGAGCAACACTGGGGGAGAGAGAGCAACACTAGGGGAGAGAGAGCAACACTGGGGGAGAGAGAGCAACACTGGGGGAGAGAGAGCAACACTGGGGGAGAGAGAGAAACAGTGGGGAGAGAGTGAGAGCAACACTGGGGGAGAGAGAGAGCAACACTGGGGGAGAGAGAGAGCAACACTGGGGGAGAGAGAGCGCAACACTGGGGGAGAGAGAGCGCAACACTGGGGGAGAGAGAGCAACACTGGGGCAGAGAGAGCAACACTGGTGGAGAGAGAGCAACACTGGGGGAGAGAGAGCAACACTGGGGGAGAGAGAGCAACACTGGGGGAGAGAGAGCAACACTGGGGGAGAGAGAGAAACAGTGGGGAGAGAGTGAGAGCAACACTGGGGAGAGAGAGAGAGAGAGAAACACATGGGAGAGAGAGAGAGAGCAACACTCGGGGGGAGAGAGAGAGAAACACTGGGGGGAGAGGGAGAGAAACACTGGGGGAAGAGAGAGAGAAACACTGGGGCAAGAGAGAGAGAAACACTGGGGGAAGAGAGAGAGAAACACTGGGGGGAGAGGGAGAGAAACACTGGGGGTAAGTGAGAGAAAAACTGGGGGGAGAGAGAGAGAAACACTGGGGAGAGAGGGAGAGAGATAAACACGGCGGGGGGGGGAGAGAAACTCTGGGAGGAGAGAGAGGGAGACAAACTCTGGGGCGAGAGAGAGAGAAACTCTGTGGGGGTAGAGAGAGAGAGAGAGAGACACTGGGGAGAGAGAGAGAGAGAGAGAGAGAAACACATGGGAGAGAGAGAGAGAGCAACACTCGGGGGGAGAGAGAGAGAAACACTGGGGGGAGAGGGAGAGAAACACTGGGGGAAGAGAGAGAGAAACACTGGGGCAAGAGAGAGAGAAACACTGGGGGAAGAGAGAGAGAAACACTGGGGGGAGAGGGAGAGAAACACTGGGGGTAAGTGAGAGAAAAACTGGGGGGAGAGAGAGAGAAACACTGGGGAGAGAGGGAGAGAGATAAACACGGCGGGGGGGGGAGAGAAACTCTGGGAGGAGAGAGAGGGAGACAAACTCTGGGGCGAGAGAGAGAGAAACTCTGTGGGGGTAGAGAGAGAGAGAGAGAGACACTGGGGAGAGAGAGAGAGAGAGAGAGAGAAACACTGGGGAGAGAGAGAGAGAGAGAGAAACACTGGGGAGAGAGAGAGAGAAACACTGGGGAGAGAGAGAGAGAGGGGGAGAAACACTGGGGGTAGAGAGAGAGAAACACTGGGGGAGAGAGGTAGAGAGACAGAAACACTGAGGGGAGGGAGAGAGAGAGAAACACTGGGGTGAGAGACATAGAGAGAGAGAGAGAGAGAAAAACACTGGGGTGGAGAGAGATAGAGAAAGACTGGGGAGAGAGAGAGAGAAACACTGGGGGAAGAGAGAGAGAGAAACACTGGGGGAGGAGAGAGAGAAAAACTCTGGGGGGAGAAAGAGAGAGAAAGACTGGGGTGAGAGAGAGAGAGAAACACTGGGGTGAGAGAGAAAGAAAAACTGGGGGGAGAGAGAAATAATGGGGGTGGGGGAGAGAGAAACACTGGGGGAAAGAGATAGAGAAACACTGGTGAGAGAAAGAGGGAAACACTGGGGAGAGAGAGAGAGAGAGAGAGATAAACACGGGGGAGAGAGATAGAAATTCTGGGAGGAGAGAAAGAGAGAAACTCTGGGGGGAGAGAGAGAGAGAGAAATACGAGGGGAGAGAGAGAGACAAACTACAGAGAGAGAGAGATAAACACGGGGGAGAGAGAGAGAAACTCTGGGAGGAGAGAAAGAGAGAAACTCTGGGGGGAGAGACAGACAGAGAGAGAGAGAGACACTGGAGAGAGAGACGGAGAAACACTGGGGAGAGAGAGAGAGAAACACTGGGGGGAGAGACAGAAACACTGGGGGGGGGATAGAGAAACACTGGGGGGAGAGAGTGAGAAACACTGGGGGGAGAGAGTGAGAAACACTGGGGGGAGAGAGAGAGAAACACTGGGGGAGAGAGAGAGAGAAACACTGGGGGAAGAGTGAGAGAAACACTGGGGAGAGAGAGAGAGAGAAACACTGGGGGGAGAGGGAGAGAAACACTGGGGGGAGAAAGAGAGAGAGAAACTCTGAGGGGAGAGTGGAGAGAGAAACACTGGGGGGAGAGAGAGAGAGAAACACTGGGGGAGAGACAGAGAGAGAGAGAGACACTGGAGAGAGAGAGGGATAAATACTGGGGGAGAGAGAGAGAAACACTGGGGGGGAGAGAGAAGCTCTGGGGGGAGAGAGAGAGAAACACTGGCGGGGGGGAGAGAAACACTGGGGGGAGAGAGAGAGAGAGAAACTCTGGGGAGAGAGAGAGACAGAAACACTGGGGTGGGAGATGGAGAGAGAGAGAGAGAAAAACACTGGGGGGAGAGAGAGAGAGAAACACTGCGGAGAGAGAGAGAGAAACACTGGGGGGGGAGAGAAACTCGGGGGGGAGGAGAGAAACTCTGGGGGGAGAGAGAGAGAGAGAGAGAAACACTGGGGAGAGAGAGAGAGAGAGAGACACTGGGTGGAGAGAGAAACACTTGGGGAGCGGGAGAGAGAGAGAAACACTGGAGAGAGAGAGAGAGAGAAACACTGGAGAGAGAGAGAGAGAGAAACACTGGGGATAGAGAGAAACTCTGGGTGGAGAGAGAGAGAGAAACACTGGGGGGGAGAGAGAGAGAGAGAGAGAAACACTGGGGGGAGAGAGAGAGAAACACTGGGGGGAGAGAGAGAGAGAAATACTGGGGGAGAGAGAGAGAAATACTGGGGGGAGAGAGAGAGAAACTCTGGGGGGAGAGAGAGAAACACTGGGGGGCGAGAGAGAAAAACTCTGGGGGGAGAGAGAGAGAGAAACACTGGGGTGAGAGAGAGAGAGAAACACTGGGTGGAGAGAGAGAGAAAAACTGGGGGGAGAGAGAAATAATGGGGGAAAGAGATAGAGAAACACTGGTGAGAGAAAGAGGGAAACACTGGGGAGAGAGAGAGAGAGAGAGAGATAAGCACGGGGGAGAGAGATAGAAATTCTGGGAGGAGAGAAAGAGAGAAACTCTGGGGGGAGAGAGAGAGAGAAACACTGGGGGGAGAAAGAGAGAGAGAAACTCTGGGGGGAGAAAGAGAGAGAGAAACTCTGGGGGGAGAAAGAGAGAGAGAAACTCTGGGGGAGAGATGGAGAGAGAGAGAAACACTGGGGAGAGACAGAGAGAAACACTGGGGAGAGACAGAGAGAAACACTGGGGAGAGACAGAGAGAAACACTGGGGAGAGAGAGAGAGAGAAACACTGGGGGGAGAGAGAGAGAGAGAAACTCTGAGGGGAGAGTGGAGAGAGAAACACTGGGGGGAGAGAGAGAGAGAAACACTGGGGGTAGAGATGGAGAGAGAGAGAGAAAAACACTGGGGGGAGAGAGAGAGCGAAACACTGGGGGGAGAGAGAAACACTGGGGGGAGAGGGAGAGAGAGAGAAAGACTGGGGAGAGAGAGAGAGAGAGAAACACGGGTGAGAGAGAGAGAGAGACACTGGGTGGAGAGAGAAACACTTGGGGGGCGGGAGAGAGAGAGAAACACTGGAGAGAAAGAGAGAGAGAGAGAAACACTGGGGATAGAGAGAAACTCTGGGGGGAGAGAGAGTGAAACACTGGGGTGGAGAGAGAGAGAGAGGTAGAAACTCTGGGGTGAGAGAGAGAAACACTGGGGGGAGAGAGAGAGAAACTCTGGGGGGAGAGAGAGAGAGAGAAACTCTGGGGGGAGAGAGAGAGAAAAACTGGGGAGAGAGAGAGAGAGAAACACTGGGGGGTGAGAGAGAGAAACTCTGGGGGGAGAGAGAGAGAGAGAAACTCTGGGGGGAGAGAGAGAGAAAAACTGGGGAGAGAGAGAAACAATGGGGGGGGGGAGAGAGAAACATCGGCGGGGGGGAGAGAGAGAGAGAGAGAGAAACACTGGGGAGAGAGAGAGAGAGAGAGACACTGGGGAGAGAGAGAGAAACACGAGGGGAGAGAGAGAGACAAACTACAGAGAGAGAGAGATAAACACGGGGGAGAGAGAGAGAACCTCTGGGAGGAGAGAAAGAGATAAACTCTGGGGGGAGAGACAGACAGAGAGAGAGAGAGACACTGGAGAGAGAGAGGGAGAAACACTGGGGGGAGAGAGAAACTCAGGGTGGGGGAGAGAGAGAGAGAGAGAGAGAGAGAGAAACACTGGGGGAGAGACAGAGAGAGAGAGTGACACTGGAGAGAGAGAGGGAGAAACACTGGGGAGAGAGAGAGAGAAACACTGGGGGGGAGAGAGAAGCTCTGGGGGGAGAGAGAGAGAAACACTGGCGGGGGGGAGAGAGAAACTCAGGGGTGGAGAGAGAGAGAGAGAGAGAGGGAGAGAAACACTGGGGGAGAGACAGAGAGAGAGAGAGACACTGGAGAGAGAGAGGGAGAAACACTGCGGAGAGAGAGAGAGAAACACTGGGGAGAGAGAGAGAAAATCTGGTGGGGGGAGAGAGAGAGAAACACTGGGGAGAGAGAGAGAGAGAAACTCTTGGGGGGGAGAGAGAAAGAAACTCCGGGGGAGAGAAAGAGGGAAACACTGGGGAGAGAGAGAGAGAGATAAACACTGGGGGGAGAGAAAGAGAGAAACACTGTGTGGAGAGAGAGAGAAATACTGGGGGGAGAGACAGAAACACTGGGGGGGGGAGAGAGAAACACTGGGGGGGGGAGAGTGAGAAACACTGGGGGGAGAGAGTGAGAAACACTGGGGGGAGAGAGAGAGAAACACTGGGGGGAGAGGGAGAGAAACACTGGGGGAAGAGAGAGAGAGACACTGGGGGAAGAGAGAGAGAAACACTGGGGGAAGAGAGAGAGAAACACTGGGGGGAGAGGGAGAGAAACACTGGGGGTAAGTGAGAGAAAAACTGGGGGGAGAGAGAGAGAAACACTGGGGAGAGAGGGAGAGAGATAAACACGGCGGGGGGGGAGAGAAACTCTGGGAGGAGAGAGAGGGAGAGAAACTCTGGGGCGAGAGAGAGAGAAACTCTGTGGGGGTAGAGAGAGAGAGAGAGAGAGAGACACTGGGGAGAGAGAGAGAGAGAGAGAGAGAAACACTGGGGAGAGAGAGAGAGAGAGAGAAACACTGGGGAGAGACAAAGAGAAACACTGGGGAGAGAGAGAGAAACATTGGGGGGAGAGAGAGAGAGAAACACTGGGGAGAGAGAGAGAGACACACTGGGGGTAGAGACAGAGAGAGAAAGAGAAACACTTTGGGGAGAGACAGAGAGAGGGGGAGAAACACTGGTGGTAGAGAGAGAGAAACACTGGGGGAGAGAGGTCGAGAGACAGAAACACTGAGGGGAGGGAGAGAGAGAGAAACACTGGGGTGGAGAGAGATAGAGAAAGACTGGGGAGAGAGAGAGAGAAACACTGGGGGAAGAGAGAGAGAGAAACACTGGGAGGAGAGAGAGAAAAACTCTGGGGGGAGAAAGAGAGAGAAAGACTGGGGTGAGAGAGAGAGAGAAACACTGGGGTGAGAGAGAAAGAAAAACTGGGGGGAGAGAGAAACAATGGGGGTGGGGGAGAGAGAAACACTGGGGGAAAGAGATAGAGAAACACTGGTGAGAGAAAGACGGAAACACTGTGGAGAGAGAGAGAGAGAGAGAGATAAACACGGGGGAGAGAGATAGAAATTCTGGGAGGAGAGAAAGAGAGAAACTCTGGGGGGAGAGAGAGAGAGAGAAACTCTGGGGGGAGAGAGAGAGAGAAACACTGGGGTGAGAGAGAGAGAGAAACACTGGGGAGAGAGAGAAACAATGGGGGGGGAGAGAGAAACATTGGCGGGGGGGAGAGAGAGAGAGAGAGAGAGAAACACTGGGGAGAGAGAGAGAGAGAGAGAGAGACTGGGGAGAGAGAGAGAGAGAAATACGAGGGGAGAGAGAGAGACAAACTACAGAGAGAGAGAGATAAACACGGGGGAGAGAGAGAGAAACTCTGGGAGGAGAGAAAGAGAGAAACTCTGGGGGGAGAGACAGACAGAGAGAGAGAGAGACACTGGTGAGAGAGACGGAGAAACACTGGGGAGAGAGAGAGAGAAACACTGGGGGGAGAGAGAAGCTCTGGGGCGGGGAGAGAGAGAGAGAGAGAGAGAGAAACTCTGGGGAGAGAGAGAGAGAGAGAGAGAGAGATAAACACGGGGGAGAGAGATAGAAATTCTGGGAGGAGAGAAAGAGAGAAACTCTGGGGGGAGAGAGAGAGAGAGAAACTCTGGGGGGAGAGAGAGAGAAAAACTGGGGAGAGAGAGAGAGAGAGACACTGGGGAGAGAGAGAGAAACACGAGGGGAGAGAGAGAGACAAACTACAGAGAGAGAGATAAACACGGGGGAGAGAGAGAGAAACACTGGGGGGGGAGAGAGAAGCTCTGGGGGGAGAGAGAGAGAAACACTGGCGGGGGGGAGAGAAACACTGGGGGGAGAAAGAGAGAGAGAAACTCTGAGGGGAGAGTGGAGAGAGAAACACTGGGGTGGGAGATGGAGAGAGAGAGAGAGAAAAACACTGGGGGGAGAGAGAGAGAAACACTGCGGAGAGAGAGAGAGAAACACTGGGGGGGGAGAGAAACTCGGGGGGGGGGGGAGAGAAACTCTGGGGGGAGAGAGAGAGAGAGAGAAACACTGGGGAGAGAGAGAGAGAGAGACACTGGGTGGAGAGAGAAACACTTGGGGAGCGGGAGAGAGAGAGAAACACTGGAGAGAGAGAGAGAGAGAGACACTGGGGATAGAGAGAAACTCTGGGTGGAGAGAGAGAGAGAAACACTGGGGGGAGAGAGAGAGAGAGAGAAACACTGGGGGGAGAGAGAGAGAAACACTGGGGGGAGAGAGAGAGAAACACTGGGGGGAGAGAGAGAGAGAAATACTGGGGGGAGAGAGAGAGAAACTCTGGGGGGAGAGAGAGAAACACTGGGGGGAGAGAGAGAGAATCACTGGGGGGTGAGAGAGAAAAACTCTGGGGGGAGAGAGAGAGAGAAACACTGGGTGGAGAGAGAGAGAAAAACTGGGGGGAGAGAGAAATAATGGGGGTGGGGGAGAGAGAAACACTGGGGGAAAGAGATAGAGAAACACTGGTGAGAGAAAGAGGGAAACACTGGGGAGAGAGAGAGAGAGAGAGATAAACACGGGGGAGAGAGATAGAAATTCTGGGAGGAGAGAAAGAGAGAAACTCTGGGGGGAGAGAGAAAGAGAGAAACTCTGGGGGGAGAGAGAGAGAGAAACACTGGGGTGAGAGAGAGAGAGAAACACTGGGTGGAGAGAAAGAGATAAACTCTGGGGGGAGAGACAGACAGAGAGAGAGAGAGAGACACTGGAGAGAGAGACGGAGAAACTCTGGGGAGAGAGAGAGAGAAACACTGGGGGGAGAGACAGACAGAGAGAGAGAGAGACACTGGAGAGAGAGACGGAGAAACTCTGGGGAGAGAGAGAGAGAAACACTGGGGGGGAGAGAGATACTCAGGATGGGGGAGAGAGAGAGAGAAACATTGGGGGGAGAGAGAGAGAAACACTGGGGGGGAGACAGAGAGAGAGAGAGACACTGGAGAGAGAGAGAGGGAGAAACACTGGGGAGAGAGAGAGAGAAACACTGGGGAGAGAGAGAGAAACTCTGGTGAGAGAGAGAGAAACTCTGGTCGGGGGAGAGAGAGAGAGAGAGAAACTTTGGGGAGAGAGAGAGAAACTCTTGGGGGGGAGAGAGAGAGAAACTCCGGGGGAGAGAGAGTGAAACACTGGGGAGAGAAAGAGGGAAACACTGGGGAGAGAGAGAGAGAGATAAACACTTGGGGGAGAGAAAGAGAGAAACACTGTGTGGAGAGAGAGAGAAATACTGGGGAGAGAGAGAGAGAAATACTGGGGGGAGAGACATAAACACTGGGGGGAGAGAGTGAGAAACACTGGGGGGAGAGAGTGAGAAACACTGGGGGGAGAGAGAGAGAAACACTGGGGGGAGAGGGAGAGAAACACTGGGGGGAGAGAGAGAGAAACACTGGGGGGAGAAAGAGAGAGAGAAACTCTGAGGGGAGAGTGGAGAGAGAAACTCTGGGGTGAGAGAGAGAGAGAAACACTGGGGGGAGAGATGGAGAGAGAGAGAGAAACACTGCGGAGAGAGAGAGAGAAACACTGGGGGGGAGAGAAACTCTGGGGGGAGAGAGAGAGAGAGAAACACTGGGGTGAGAGAGAGAGAGAGACACTGGGTGGAGAGAGAAACACTTGGGGGTGGGAGAGAGAGAGAAAAACTGGAGAGAGAGAGAGAGAAACACTGGGGATAGAGAGAAATTCTGGGGGGAGAGAGATTAGAGAGAAACACTTGGGGGAGAGAGGGAGAGAAATACTGGGGGAGAGAGAGAGAAATACTGGGGGGAGAGAGAGAGAATCACTGGGGGGAGAAAGAGAGAGAGAAACTCTGGGGGGAGAAAGAGAGAGAAACTCTGGGGGGAGAAAGAGAGAGAGAAACTCTGGGGGGAGAAAGAGAGAGAGAAACTCTGGGGGGAGAAAGAGAGAGAGAAAATCTGGGGGGAGAAAGAGAGAGAGAAACTCTGGGGGAGAGATGGAGAGAGAGAGAGAGAGTGAGAAACACTGGGGTGAGAGAGAGAGAGAAACACTGGGGGGAGAGAGAGAGAAACACTTGGGGGAGAGAGGGAGAGAAATACTGGGGGAGAGAGAGAGAGAGAAACTCTGGGGGGAGAAAGAGAGAGAAACTCTGGGGGGAGAAAGAGAGAGAGAAACTCTGGGGGGAGAAAGAGAGAGAGAAACTCTGGGGGAGAGATGGAGAGAGAGAGAGAGAGAGAGTGAGAAACACTGGGGTGAGAGAGAGAGAGAAACACTGGGGTGAGAGAGACAGAGAAACACTGGGGAGAGAGAGAATCACTGGGGGGGGAGAGAGAGAAACACTGGGGGGGAGAGAAAGAGAGAAACACTGGGGAGAGAGAGAGAGAACCACGGGGGGGAGGGGTGGAGAGAGAGAGAGAAACTGTAGAGAGAGAGAGAGACACACTGGGGTGAGAGACAGAGAGAGAGAGAAAAACACTGGAGAGAGAGAGAGAGAAAAACACTGGGGAGAGAGAGAGAGAAACACTGGGGTGGAGAGAGAAACTCTGGGAGGAGAGAGAGAGAGAGAAACACTGGGGGTAAGTGAGAGAAAAACTGGGGGAGAGAGAGAGAAACACTGGGGAGAGAGGGAGAGAGATAAACACGGCGGGGGGGAGAGAAACTCTGGGAGGAGAGAGAGGGAGACAAACTCTGGGGCGAGAGAGAGAGAAACTCTGTGGGGGTAGAGAGAGAGAGAGAGACACTGGGGAGAGAGAGAGAGAAACACTGGGAGAGACAGAGAGAAACACTGGGGAGAGAGAGAGAGAAACACAGGTGCGAGAGAGAGAGAAAAACACTGGGGGGAGAGAGAGAGAAACACTGGGGAGAGAGAGAGAGAAACACTGGGGAGAGAGAGAGAGAATCACTGGGGAGAGAGAGAGAGAAACACTGGGGGTAGAGACAGAGAGAGAAAGAGAGAAACACTTTGGGGAGAGACAGAGAGAGGGGGAGAAACACTGGGGGTAGAGAGAGAGAAACACTGGGGGAGAGAGGTAGAGAGAGAGAAACACTGAGGGGAGGGAGAGAGAGAGAAACACTGGGGTGAGAGACATAGAGAGAGAGAGAGAGAGAGAGACACTGGGGTGGAGAGAGATAGAGAAAGACTGGGGAGAGAGAGAGAAACTCTGGGGGGAGAGAGAGCGAGCGAAACACTGGGGGGAGAAAGAGAGAGACACTGGGGGTGAGAGAGTGAAACACTGGAGGTGAGATAGAGAGAAACACTGGGGGGAGAGAGAGAAACACTGGGGGGAGAGAGAGAGAAACACTGGGGGAGAATGAGAGAGAAACTCTGGGAGGAGAGAGGGAGAAACTCTGGGGGGAGAGAGAGAGAGAAACACTGAGGGGAGAGACGGAGAGAGAGAAAGAGACAGAGAAACACTGGAGGTGAGAGAGAGAGAAACACTGGGGGGAGAGAGAGAGAGAGAAACCCTGGGGTGAGAGAGAGAAACACTGGGGGGAGAGAGAGAGAAACACTGGGGGGAGAGAGAGAGAAACACTGCGGGGAGAGAGAGAGAAACACTTGGGGGAGAGAGAGAGAAACACTGGGGGGAGAGAGGGAGAAACACTGGGGGGAGAGAGAGAGAAACACTGGGGGGAGAGAGAGAGAAACACTGGGGTGAGAGACAGAGAGAGAGAGAAAAACACTGGAGAGAGAGAGAGAGAAAAACACTGGGGAGAGAGAGAGAGAAACACTGGGGTGGAGAGAGAAACTCTGGGAGGAGAGAGAGAGAGAGAAACACTGGGGGTAAGTGAGAGAAAAACTGGGGGAGAGAGAGAGAAACACTGGGGAGAGAGGGAGAGAGATAAACACGGCGGGGGGGAGAGAAACTCTGGGAGGAGAGAGAGGGAGACAAACTCTGGGGCGAGAGAGAGAGATACTCTGTGGGGGTAGAGAGAGAGAGAGAGACACTGGGGAGAGAGAGAGAGAAACACTGGGGAGAGACAGAGAGAAACACTGGGGAGAGAGAGAGAGAAACACAGGGGCGAGAGAGAGAGAAACACTGGGGGGAGAGAGAGAGAAACACTGGGGAGAGAGAGAGAGAAACACTGGGGAGAGAGAGAGAGAAACACTGGGGAGAGAGAGAGAGAAACACTGGGGGTAGAGACAGAGAGAGAAAGAGAGAAACACTTTGGGGAGAGACAGAGAGAGGGGGAGAAACACTGGGGGTAGAGAGAGAGAAACACTGGGGGAGAGAGGTAGAGAGAGAGAAACACTGAGGGGAGGGAGAGAGAGAGAAACACTGGGGTGAGAGACATAGAGAGAGAGAGAGAGAGAGAGACACTGGGGTGGAGAGAGATAGAGAAAGACTGGGGGGAGAGAGAGCGAGCGAAACACTGGGGGGAGAAAGAGAGAAACACTGGGGGTGAGAGAGTGAAACACTGGAGGTGAGATAGAGAGAAACACTGGGGGGAGAGAGAGAAACACTGGGGGGAGAGAGAGAGAAACACTGGGGGAGAATGAGAGAGAAACTCTGGGAGGAGAGAGAGAGAAACTCTGGGGGGAGAGAGAGAGAGAAACACTGGGGGGAGAGACGGAGAGAGAGAAAGAGACAGAGAAACACTGGAGGTGAGAGAGAGAGAGAAACACTGGGGGGAGAGAGAGAGAGAGAAACACTGGGGTGAGAGAGAGAAACACTGGGAGGGAGAGAGAGAGAAACACTGGGGGGAGAGAGAGAGAAACACTGCGGGGAGAGAGAGAGAAACACTTGGGGGAGAGAGAGAGAAACACTGGGGGGAGAGAGGGAGAAACACTGGGGGGAGAGAGAGAGAAACACTGGGGGGAGAGAGAGAGAAACACTGGGGGGAGAGAGAGAGAAACACTGGGGGGAGAGAGAGAGAGAAACTCTGGGAGGAGAGAGAGAGATACACTGGGTGGAGAGAGAGAGAAACACTGGGGGGAGAGAGAGACAGACACGGGGTGGGGGGAGAGAGAGAGAGAGACTGTAGAGAGAGAGAGAAACACTGGGGGGTGAGAGAGAGAAACACTGGGGGGGAGAGAGAGAGAAACACTGGGGAGAGAGAGAGAGAGACACGGGGGGGGGGGGAGAGAGAGAGAAACACTGGGGGAGGGGGAGAGAGAGAAACACTGGGGGAAGAGAGAGAGAGAAACACTGGGGGGAGAGAGAGAGAAACACCTGGGGTTGAGAGAGAGAAACATTGGGGGGAGAGAGAGCGAGAAATACTGGGGGGGAGAGAGAGTGAAAAACTGGGGGGAGAGAGAAACATTGGTGGGAGAGAGATAAACACTGGGGGGGAGAGAGAAACACTGGGGTGAGAGAGAGAGAGAAACACTGTGAGAGAGAGAGAGATAAACACTGGGGGGAGAGAGATAAACACTGGGGGGAGAGAGAGAGAGAGAAAAACTGGTGGGTCGAGAGAGAGAGAGAGAGAAACACTGGGGGGAGAGAGAGAGAAGGAAACACTGGGGGGAGAGAGAGAGAGAGAAACAGTGCGGGGGGAGAGAGAGAGAAACACTGGAGGGAGAGAGAGAGAAGGAAACACTGGGGGGAGAGAGAGAGAGGGAAACACTGGGGGGAGAGAGATAAACACTGGGGGGAGAAAGAGAGAGAGAGAAACACGGGGGGAGAGACAGAGAGAGAGAGAGAGAGAGAGAGAAACACTGGTGGTGAGAGAGAGAGAGAAACTCTGGGGGAGAAAGAGAGAGAAACTCTGGGAGGAGAGGGAGAGAAACTGTGGGGGGAGAAAGAGAGAGAGAGAAACACGGGGGGAGAGACAGAGAGAGAGAGAGAGAGAGAGACACTGGGGGTGAGAGAGAGAGAGAAACACTGGGGGGAAAGAGAGAGAGAAACACTGCTGGGGGGGAGAGAGAGAGAAACACTGGGGGGGGGGGGAGAGAGAGAGAAACACTGGGGGGAGAGAGAGAGAAACACTGGGGGGGAGAGAGAGAAACTCTGGGGGGAGAGAGAGAGAGAAACACTGGGGGGGAGAAAGAAGATCTGGGGGGAGAAAAAGAGAAACTCTGGGGGGGGAGGTGGAGAGAGAGAGAGATAAACACGCGGGAGAGAGAGAGAGAAACTCTGGGAGGAGAGAAGGAGAGAGAGAGAAACACTGAGGGGAGGGAGAGAGAGAGAAACACTGGGGTGAGAGACATAGAGAGAGAGAGACAGAGAAACACTGGAGGTGAGAGAGAGAGAAACACTGGGGGAGAAAGAGAGAGAAACTCTGGGAGGAGAGGGAGAGAAACTGTGGGGGGAGAGAGAGAGAGAGAGAAACACTGGGGGGAGAGACGGAGAGAGAGAGAGAGAGAGACAGAGAAACACTGGAGGTGAGAGAGAGAGAAACACTGGGGGGAGAGAGAGAGAGAAACACTGGGGGGGGAGAGAGAGAATCACTGGGGGGAGAGAGAGAGAAACACTGGGGGGAGAGAGAGAGAAACACTGGGGGGAGAGAGAGAGAAACATTGGGGGGAGAGAGATAAATACTGGCGGGAGGGAGAGAGAGACACTGGGGGGAGAGAGAAACACTGGGGGGAGAGAGAGAGAAACTCTGGGGGGAGGGAGAGAGAGAAACTCTGGGGGGAGAGAGAGAGAGAAGCTCTGGGGGGAGAGAGAGAGAGAAACAGTGGGGGGGAGAGAGAAGCTCTCGATGGAGAAAAAGAGAAACTCTGGGGCGGTGAGGGGGAGAGAGAGAGAGAGATAAACACGGGGGAGAGAGAGAGAAACTCTGGGAGGAGAGAAAGAGAGAAACACTGGGGGGAGAGACAGAGAAACACTGGGTGGAGAGAGAGAGAAACACTGGGGAGAGAGAGTGAAACACTGGGGGGAGAGAGATAAATACTGGTGGGAGGGAGAGAAAAACACTGGGGGGAGATAGAAACACTGGGGGGAGAGAGAGAGAAACACTGGGGGGTGAGTGAGAGAAACACTGGGGGGAGAGAGAGAGAAACACTGGGGGAGAGAGAGAGAAACACTGGGGGAGAGAGAGAGAAACACTGGGGGGAGAGAGAGAGAAACACTGGGGGGAGAGAGAGAGAAACATGGGGGGGAGAGAGAGAGAAACACTGGGGGGAGAGAGAGAGAGAGAAACTCTGGGAGGAGAGAGAGAGAGAAACTCTGAGGAGAGAGAGAGAGAGAAACACTGGGGGAGAGAGATAAACACTGGGGGGAGAGAGAGAGAAACACTGGGGGGAGAGAGAGAGAAACACTGGGGGGAGAGAGAGAGAAACACTGGGGGGAGAGAGAGAGAAACACTGGGGGGAGAGACGGAGAGAGAGAAAGAGACAGAGAAACACTGGAGGTGAGAGAGAGAGAGAAACACTGGGGGGAGAGAGAGAGAGAGAAACACTGGGGTGAGAGAGAGAAACACTGGGGGGAGAGAGAGAGAAACACTGGGGGGAGAGAGAGAGAAACACTGCGGGGAGAGAGAGAGAAACACTTGGGGGAGAGAGAGAGAAACACTGGGGGGAGAGAGGGAGAAACACTGGGGGGAGAGAGAGAGAAACACTGGGGGGAGAGAGAGAGAAACACTGGGGTGAGAGACAGAGAGAGAGAGAAAAACACTGGAGAGAGAGAGAGAGAAAAACACTGGGGAGAGAGAGAGAGAAACACTGGGGTGGAGAGAGAAACTCTGGGAGGAGAGAGAGAGAGAGAAACACAGGGGGTAAGTGAGAGAAAAACTGGGGGAGAGAGAGAGAAACACTGGGGAGAGAGGGAGAGAGATAAACACGGCGGGGGGGAGAGAAACTCTGGGAGGAGAGAGAGGGAGACAAACTCTGGGGCGAGAGAGAGAGATACTCTGTGGGGGTAGAGAGAGAGAGAGAGACACTGGGGAGAGAGAGAGAGAAACACTGGGGAGAGACAGAGAGAAACACTGGGGAGAGAGAGAGAGAAACACAGGGGCGAGAGAGAGAGAAACACTGGGGGGAGAGAGAGAGAAACACTGGGGAGAGAGAGAGAGAAACACTGGGGAGAGAGAGAGAGAAACACTGGGGAGAGAGAGAGAGAAACACTGGGGGTAGAGACAGAGAGAGAAAGAGAGAAACACTTTGGGGAGAGACAGAGAGAGGGGGAGAAACACTGGGGGTAGAGAGAGAGAAACACTGGGGGAGAGAGGTAGAGAGAGAGAAACACTGAGGGGAGGGAGAGAGAGAGAAACACTGGGGTGAGAGACATAGAGAGAGAGAGAGAGAGAGAGACACTGGGGTGGAGAGAGATAGAGAAAGACTGGGGGGAGAGAGAGCGAGCGAAACACTGGGGGGAGAAAGAGAGAAACACTGGGGGGAGAGAGAGAAACACTGGGGGGAGAGAGAGAGAAACACTGGGGGAGAATGAGAGAGAAACTCTGGGAGGAGAGAGAGAGAAACTCTGGGGGGAGAGAGAGAGAGAAACACTGGGGGGAGAGACGGAGAGAGAGAAAGAGACAGAGAAACACTGGAGGTGAGAGAGAGAGAGAAACACTGGGGGGAGAGAGAGAGAGAGAAACACTGGGGTGAGAGAGAGAAACACTGGGGGGGAGAGAGAGAGAAACACTGGGGGGAGAGAGAGAGAAACACTGCGGGGAGAGAGAGAGAAACACTTGGGGGAGAGAGAGAGAAACACTGGGGGGAGAGAGGGATAAACACTGGGGGGAGAGGGAGAGAAACACTGGGGGGAGAGAGAGAGAAACACTGGGGGGAGAGAGAGAGAAACACTGGGGGGAGAGAGAGAGAGAAACTCTGGGAGGAGAGAGAGAGATACACTGGGTGGAGAGAGAGAGAAACACTGGGGGGAGAGAGAGACAGACACGGGGTGGGGGGAGAGAGAGAGACTGTAGAGAGAGAGAGAAACACTGGGGGGTGAGAGAGAGAAACACTGGGGGGGAGAGAGAGAGAAACACTGGGGAGAGAGAGAGAGAGACACGGGGGGGGGGGGGAGAGAGAGAAACACTGGGGGAAGAGAGAGAGAGAAACACTGGGGGGAGAGAGAGAGAAACACCTGGGGTTGAGAGAGAGAAACATTGGGGGGAGAGAGAGCGAGAAATACTGGGGGGGAGAGAGAGTGAAAAACTGGGGGGAGAGAGAAACATTGGTGGGAGAGAGATAAACACTGGGGGGGAGAGAGAAACACTGGGGTGAGAGAGAGAGAGAAACACTGTGAGAGAGAGAGAGATAAACACTGGGGGGAGAGAGATAAACACTGGGGGGAGAGAGAGAGAGAGAAAAACTGGTGGGTCGAGAGAGAGAGAGAGAGAAACACTGGGGGGAGAGAGAGAGAAGGAAACACTGGGGGGAGAGAGAGAGAGAGAAACAGTGCGGGGGGAGAGAGAGAGAAACACTGGAGGGAGAGAGAGAGAAGGAAACACTGGGGGGAGAGAGAGAGAGGGAAACACTGGGGGGAGAGAGATAAACACTGGGGGGAGAAAGAGAGAGAGAGAAACACGGGGGGAGAGACAGAGAGAGAGAGAGAGAGAGAGAAACACTGGAGGTGAGAGAGAGAGAGAAACTCTGGGGGAGAAAGAGAGAGAAACTCTGGGAGGAGAGGGAGAGAAACTGTGGGGGGAGAAAGAGAGAGAGAGAAACACGGGGGGAGAGACAGAGAGAGAGAGAGAGAGAGAGACACTGGGGGTGAGAGAGAGAGAGAAACACTGGGGGGAAAGAGAGAGAGAAACACTGCTGGGGGGGAGAGAGAGAGAAACACTGGTGGGGGGAGAGAGAGAGAAACACTGGGGGGAGAGAGAGAGAAACACTAGGGGGAGAGAGAGAGAAACTCTGGGGGGAGAGAGAGAGAGAAACACTGGGGGGGAGAGAGAAGATCTGGGGGGAGAAAAAGAGAAACTCTGGGGGGGGAGGTGGAGAGAGAGAGAGATAAACACGCGGGAGAGAGAGAGAGAAACTCTGGGAGGAGAGAAGGAGAGAGAGAGAAACACTGAGGGGAGGGAGAGAGAGAGAAACACTGGGGTGAGAGACATAGAGAGAGAGAGACAGAGAAACACTGGAGGTGAGAGAGAGAGAAACACTGGGGGAGAAAGAGAGAGAAACTCTGGGAGGAGAGGGAGAGAAACTGTGGGGGGAGAGAGAGAGAGAGAGAAACACTGGGGGGGAGAGACGGAGAGAGAGAGAGAGAGAGAGACAGAGAAACACTGGAGGTGAGAGAGAGAGAAACACTGGGGGGAGAGAGAGAGAGAAACACTGGGGGGGGGAGAGAGAGAATCACTGGGGGGAGAGAGAGAGAAACACTGGGGGGAGAGAGAGAGAAACACTGGGGGGAGAGAGAGAGAAACATTGGGGGGAGAGAGATAAATACTGGCGGGAGGGAGAGAGAGACACTGGGGGGAGAGAGAAACACTGGGGGGAGAGAGAGAGAAACTCTGGGGGGAGGGAGAGAGAGAAACTCTGGGGGGAGAGAGAGAGAGAAGCTCTGGGGGGAGAGAGAGAGAGAAACAGTGGGGGGGAGAGAGAAGCTCTCGATGGAGAAAAAGAGAAACTCTGGGGCGGTGAGGGGGAGAGAGAGAGAGAGATAAACACGGGGGAGAGAGAGAGAAACTCTGGGAGGAGAGAAAGAGAGAAACACTGGGGGGAGAGACAGAGAAACACTGGGTGGAGAGAGAGAGAAACACTGGGGAGAGAGAGTGAAACACTGGGGGGAGAGAGATAAATACTGGCGGGAGGGAGAGAAAAACACTGGGGGGAGATAGAAACACTGGGGGGAGAGAGAGAGAAACACTGGGGGGTGAGAGAGAGAAACACTGGGGGGAGAGAGAGAGAAACACTGGGGGAGAGAGAGAGAAACACTGGGGGAGAGAGAGAGAAACACTGGGGGGAGAGAGAGAGAAACACTGGGGGGAGAGAGAGAGAAACATGGGGGGGAGAGAGAGAGAAACACTGGGCGGAGAGAGAGAGAGAGAAACTCTGGGAGGAGAGAGAGAGAGAAACTCTGAGGAGAGAGAGAGAGAGAAACACTGGGGGAGAGAGAGATAAACACTGGGGGGAGAGAGAGAGAAACACTGGGGGGAGAGAGAGAGAAACACTGTGGGGAGAGAGAGAGAAACACTGGGGGGAGAGAGAGAGAAACACTGGGGGGAGAGACGGAGAGAGAGAAAGAGACAGAGAAACACTGGAGGTGAGAGAGAGAGAGAAACACTGGGGGGAGAGAGAGAGAGAGAAACACTGGGGTGAGAGAGAGAAACACTGGGGGGAGAGAGAGAGAAACACTGGGGGGAGAGAGAGAGAAACACTGCGGGGAGAGAGAGAGAAACACTTGGGGGAGAGAGAGAGAAACACTGGGGGGAGAGAGGGAGAAACACTGGGGGGAGAGAGAGAGAAACACTGGGGGGAGAGAGAGAGAAACACTGGGGTGAGAGACAGAGAGAGAGAGAAAAACACTGGAGAGAGAGAGAGAGAAAAACACTGGGGAGAGAGAGAGAGAAACACTGGGGTGGAGAGAGAAACTCTGGGAGGAGAGAGAGAGAGAGAAACACTGGGGGTAAGTGAGAGAAAAACTGGGGGAGAGAGAGAGAAACACTGGGGAGAGAGGGAGAGAGATAAACACGGCGGGGGGGAGAGAAACTCTGGGAGGAGAGAGAGGGAGACAAACTCTGGGGCGAGAGAGAGAGATACTCTGTGGGGGTAGAGAGAGAGAGAGAGACACTGGGGAGAGAGAGAGAGAAACACTGGGGAGAGAGAGAGAAACACTGGGGAGAGACAGAGAGAAACACTGGGGAGAGAGAGAGAGAAACACAGGGGCGAGAGAGAGAGAAACACTGGGGGGAGAGAGAGAGAAACACTGGGGAGAGAGAGAGAGAAACACTGGGGAGAGAGAGAGAGAAACACTGGGGAGAGAGAGAGAGAAACACTGGGGGTAGAGACAGAGAGAGAAAGAGAGAAACACTTTGGGGAGAGACAGAGAGAGGGGGAGAAACACTGGGGGTAGAGAGAGAGAAACACTGGGGGAGAGAGGTAGAGAGAGAGAAACACTGAGGGGAGGGAGAGAGAGAGAAACACTGGGGTGAGAGACATAGAGAGAGAGAGAGAGAGAGAGACACTGGGGTGGAGAGAGATAGAGAAAGACTGGGGGGAGAGAGAGCGAGCGAAACACTGGGGGGAGAAAGAGAGAAACACTGGGGGTGAGAGAGTGAAACACTGGAGGTGAGATAGAGAGAAACACTGGGGGGAGAGAGAGAAACACTGGGGGGAGAGAGAGAGAAACACTGGGGGAGAATGAGAGAGAAACTCTGGGAGGAGAGAGAGAGAAACTCTGGGGGGAGAGAGAGAGAGAAACACTGGGGGGAGAGACGGAGAGAGAGAAAGAGACAGAGAAACACTGGAGGTGAGAGAGAGAGAGAAACACTGGGGGGAGAGAGAGAGAGAGAAACACTGGGGTGAGAGAGAGAAACACTGGGGGGGAGAGAGAGAGAAACACTGGGGGGAGAGAGAGAGAAACACTGCGGGGAGAGAGAGAGAAACACTTGGGGGAGAGAGAGAGAAACACTGGGGGGAGAGAGGGATAAACACTGGGGGGAGAGAGAGAGAAACACTGGGGGGAGAGAGAGAGAAACACTGGGGGGAGAGAGAGAGAAACACTGGGGGGAGAGAGAGAGAGAAACTCTGGGAGGAGAGAGAGAGATACACTGGGTGGAGAGAGAGAGAAACACTGGGGGGAGAGAGAGACAGACACGGGGTGGGGGGAGAGAGAGAGAGAGACTGTAGAGAGAGAGAGAAACACTGGGGGGTGAGAGAGAGAAACACTGGGGGGGAGAGAGAGAGAAACACTGGGGAGAGAGAGAGAGAGACACGGGGGGGGGAGTGAGAGAGACTGTAGAGAGAGAGAGAAACACTGGGGGAGGGGGAGAGAGAGAAACACTGGGGGAAGAGAGAGAGAGAAACACTGGGGGGAGAGAGAGAGAAACACCTGGGGTTGAGAGAGAGAAACATTGGGGGGAGAGAGAGCGAGAAATACTGGGGGGGAGAGAGAGTGAAAAAATGGGGGGAGAGAGAAACATTGGTGGGAGAGAGATAAACACTGGGGGGGAGAGAGAAACACTGGGGTGAGAGAGAGAGAGAAACACTGTGAGAGAGAGAGAGATAAACACTGGGGGGAGAGAGATAAACACTGGGGGGAGAGAGAGAGAGAGAAAAACTGGTGGGTCGAGAGAGAGAGAGAGAGAAACACTGGGGGGAGAGAGAGAGAAGGAAACACTGGGGGGAGAGAGAGAGAGAGAAACAGTGCGGGGGGAGAGAGAGAGAAACACTGGAGGGAGAGAGAGAGAAGGAAACACTGGGGGGAGAGAGAGAGAGGGAAACACTGGGGGGAGAGAGATAAACACTGGGGGGAGAAAGAGAGAGAGAGAAACACGGGGGGAGAGACAGAGAGAGAGAGAGAGAGAGAGAAACACTGGAGGTGAGAGAGAGAGAGAAACTCTGGGGGAGAAAGAGAGAGAAACACTGGGAGGAGAGGGAGAGAAACTGTGGGGGGAGAAAGAGAGAGAGAGAAACACGGGGGGAGAGACAGAGAGAGAGAGAGAGAGAGACACTGGGGGTGAGAGAGAGAGAGAAACACTGGGGGGAAAGAGAGAGAGAAACACTGCTGGGGGGGAGAGAGAGAGAAACACTGGGGGGGGGAGAGAGAGAGAAACACTGGGGGGAGAGAGAGAGAAACACTAGGGGGAGAGAGAGAGAAACTCTGGGGGGAGAGAGAGAGAGAAACACTGGGGGGGAGAGAGAAGATCTGGGGGGAGAAAAAGAGAAACTCTGGGGGGGGAGGTGGAGAGAGAGAGAGATAAACACGCGGGAGAGAGAGAGAGAAACTCTGGGAGGAGAGAAGGAGAGAGAGAGAAACACTGAGGGGAGGGAGAGAGAGAGAAACACTGGGGTGAGAGACATAGAGAGAGAGAGACAGAGAAACACTGGAGGTGAGAGAGAGAGAAACACTGGGGGAGAAAGAGAGAGAAACTCTGGGAGGAGAGGGAGAGAAACTGTGGGGGGAGAGAGAGAGAGAGAAAGAAACACTGGGGGGGAGAGACGGAGAGAGAGAGAGAGAGAGACAGAGAAACACTGGAGGTGAGAGAGAGAGAAACACTGGGGGGAGAGAGAGAGAGAAACACTGGGGGGGAGAGAGAGAATCACTGGGGGGAGAGAGAGAGAAACACTGGGGGGAGAGAGAGAGAAACACTGGGGGGAGAGAGAGAGAAACATTGGGGGGAGAGAGATAAATACTGGCGGGAGGGAGAGAGAGACACTGGGGGGAGAGAGAAACACTGGGGGGAGAGAGAGAGAAACTCTGGGGGGAGGGAGAGAGAGAAACTCTGGGGGGAGAGAGAGAGAAGCTCTGGGGGGAGAGAGAGAGAGAAACAGTGGGGGGGAGAGAGAAGCTCTCGATGGAGAAAAAGAGAAACTCTGGGGCGGTGAGGGGGAGAGAGAGAGAGAGATAAACACGGGGGAGAGAGAGAGAAACTCTGGGAGGAGAGAAAGAGAGAAACACTGGGGGGAGAGACAGAGAAACACTGGGTGGAGAGAGAGAGAAACACTGGGGAGAGAGAGTGAAACACTGGGGGGAGAGAGATAAATACTGGCGGGAGGGAGAGAAAAACACTGGGGGGAGATAGAAACACTGGGGGGAGAGAGAGAGAAACACTGGGGGGGTGAGAGAGAGAAACACTGGGGGGAGAGAGAGAGAAACACTGGGGGAGAGAGAGAGAAACACTGGGGGAGAGAGAGAGAAACACTGGGGGGAGAGAGAGAGAAATACTGGGGGGAGAGAGAGAGAAACATGGGGGGGAGAGAGAGAGAAACACTGGGCGGAGAGAGAGAGAGAGAAACTCTGGGAGGAGAGAGAGAGAGAAACTCTGAGGAGAGAGAGAGAGAGAAACACTGGGGGAGAGAGAGATAAACACTGGGGGGAGAGAGAGAGAAACACTGGGGGGAGAGAGAGAGAAACACTGGGGGGAGAGAGAGAGAAACACTGGGGGGAGAGAGAGAGAAACACTGGGGGGAGAGAGAGAGAAACACTGGGGGGAGAGAGAGAGAGAAACACTGGGGGGAAAGAGAGAGAGAAACACTGCTGGGGGGGAGAGAGAGAGAAACACTGGGGGGGGGGGAGAGAGAGAGAAACACTGGGGGGAGAGAGAGAGAAACACTGGGGGGAGAGAGAGAGAAACACTGGGGGGAGAGAGAGAGAAACACGTGGGGGTGAGAGAGAGAAACACTGGGGGGAGAGAGAGAGAAACACTGCGGGGGGAGAGAGAGAAACACTGGGGGGAGAGAGAGAGAGAAGCTCTGGGGGGAGAGAGAGAGAGAAACACTGGGGGGGAGAGAGAGAGACACGGGGGGTGGGAGAGAGAGAGAGAAACTGTAGAGAGAGAGAGAAATACTGGGGAGAGAGAGAGAAACACTGTGGGGGGAGAGAGAGAGAAACACTGGGGGGGAGAGGGAGAAACACTGGGGGGAGAGAGAGAGAAACACAGGGGGGAGAGAGAGAGAAACACTGGGGGGAGAGAGAGAAACACTGTGGGGAGAGATAGAGAAACACTGGGGGGAGAGAGAGAGAAACACTGGGGGGAGAGAGAGAGAGAAACACTGGGGGGAGAGAGAGATAAACACTGGGGGGAGAGAGAGAGAGAAACTCTGGGGGGAGAGAGAGAGAAACTCTGGGGGGAGAGAGAGAGAGAGAGAAACACTGGGGGGGAGAGAGAAGTTCTGGGGGGAGAAAAAGAGAAACTCTGGGGAGGGGAGGAGGAGAGAGAGAGAGAAACACTGGGGGGAGAGAGAGAGAAACACTGGGGGGAGAGAGAGAGAAACACTGGGGGGAGAGACAGAGAAACACTGGGTGGAGAGAGAGAGATAAATGGGGGGAGAGAGAGAGAAACACTGGAGGTGAGAGAGAGAGAAATACTGGGGGAGAGAGAGAGAGAAACACTGGGGGGAGAGAGAGAGAAACACTGGGGGGAGAGAGAGAGAAACACTGGGGGGAGAGAGAGAGAAACACTGGGTGGAGAGAGAGAGAAATACTGGGGGGAGAGAGAGAGAAACACTGGGGGAGAGAGAGAGAAACAGTGGAGGTGAGAGAGAGAGAAACACTGGGGTGAGAGAGAGAGAAACTGTGGGGGGAGAGAGAGAGAAACACTGGGGGGAGAGAGAAACACTGGGGGGAGAGAGAAACACTGGGGTGAGAGAGTGAAACACTGGAGGTGAGAAAGAGAGAAACACTGGGGGGAGAGAGAAACACTGGGGGAAGAGAGAGAGAGAAACATTGGGGGGAGAGAGATAAACACTGGCGGGAGGGAGAGAGAAACACTGGGGGGAGAGAGAAACACTGGGGGGAGAGAGAAACACTGGGGTGAGAGAGTGAAACACTGGAGGTGAGAGAGAGAGAAACACTGGGGGGAGAGAGAAACACTGGGGGAGAAAGAGAGAGAAACTCTGGGAGGAGAGGGAGAGAATCTCTGGGGGGAGGGAGAGAGAGAGAGAGACACTGGGGGGAGAGAGAGAGAAACTCTGGGGGGAGAGAGAGAGAAACTCTGGGGGGGGAGAGAGAGAAACTCTGGGGGGAGAGAGAGAGAGAGAAACACTGGGGGGGAGAGAGAAGCTCTGGGGGGAGAAAAAGAGAAACTCTGGGGGGGGAGGTGGAGAGAGAGAGAAACACTGAGGGGAGAGAGAGAGAGAGAAACACTGGGGTGAGAGACATAGAGAGAGAGAGAGAGAGAGAAACACTGGGGTGGAGAGAGATAGAGAAAGACTGGGGAGAGAGAGAGAGAAACACTGGGGGGAGAGAGAGAGAAACACTGGGGGGAGAGAGAAACACTGGGGGAGAAAGAGAGATAAACTCTGGGAGGAGAGGGAGAGAAACTGTGGGGGGAGAGAGAGAGAGAGAGAAACACTGGGGGGAGAGACGGAGAGAGAGAGAGACAGAGAAACACTGGAGGTGAGAGAGAGAGAGAAACACAGGGGGGAGAGAGAGAGAAACACTGTGGGGGGGGGAGAGAGAGAGAAACACTCGGGGGGGAGAGAGAGAGAAACACTGGGGGGAGAGAGAGAGAAACACTGGGGGGAGAGAGAGGGAAACACTGGGGGGAGAGAGAGAGAAACACTGGGGGGGGAGAGAGAGAGAGAGAGACACTGGGGGGAGAGAGAGAGAAACTCTGGGGAGAGAGAGAGAGAGAAACTCTGGGGGGAGAGAGAGAGAAACTCTGGGGGGAGAGAGAGAGAAACTCTGGGGGGAGAGAGAGAGAGAAACATTGGGGGGGAGAGAGAAGCTCTGGGGGGAGAAAAAGAGAAACTCTGGGGGTGGAGGTGGAGAGAGAGAGAGAGATAAACACGCGGGAGAGAGAGAGAAACTCTGGGAGGAGAGAAGGAGAGAGAGAGAAACACTGAGGGGAGAGAGAGAGAGAGAAACACTGGGGTGGAGAGAGATAGAGAAAGACTGGGGAGAGAGAGAGAGAAACACTGGGGGGAGAGAGAGAGAAACACTGGGGGTAAGAGAGAGAAATACTGGGGGGAGAGAGAGAGAAACACTGGGGGGAGAGAGAAACACTGGGGGAGAGAGAGAGAGAAACACTGGGGGGAGAGAGAAACACTGGGGGAGAAAGAGAGAGAAACTCTGGGAGGAGAGGGAGAGAATCTCTGGGGGGAGAGAGAGAGAGAGAGAAACACTGGGGGGAGGGAGAGAGAAACAGTGGGGGGAGAGAGAGAGAGAGAAACTCTGGGAGGAGAGAGAGAGAGAAACTCTGGGGAGAGAGAGAGAGAGAAACTCTGGGGGGAGAGAAAGAGAAACTCTGGGGGGTGAGAGAGAGAAACACTGGGGGGAGAGAGAAGCTCTGGGGGGAGAAAAAGAGAAACTCTGGGGGGGAGGGGGAGAGAGAGATAAACACGGGGGTGAGAGAGAGAAACTCTCGGAGGTGAGAAGGAGAGAGAGAGAAACACTGAGGGGAGGGAGAGAGAGAGAAACACTGGGGTGAGAGACGGAGAGAGAGAGAGACAGAGAAACACTGGAGGTGAGAGAGAGAGAGAAACACTGGGGGGAGAGAGAGAGAAACTCTGGGAGGAGAGGGAGAGAAACTGTGGGGGGAGAGAGAGAGAGAGAGAAACACTGGGGGGAGAGACGGAGAGAGAGAGAGACAGAGAAACACTGGAGGTGAGAGAGAGAGAGAAACACTGGGGGGAGAGAGAGGGAAACACTGGGGGGAGAGAGAGAGAAACACTGGGGGGGGAGAGAGAGAAACACTGTGGGGGGGGGGAGAGAGAGAGAAACACTCGGGGGGGAGAGAGAGAGAAACACTGGGGGGAGAGAGAGGGAAACACTGGGGGGAGAGAGAGAGAAACACTGGGGGGGGAGAGAGAGAAACACTGGGGGGTGAGAGAGAGAAACACTGGGGGCAGAGAGAGAACAACACTGGGGGGAGAGAGAAAAACACTGGGGGGAGAGAGAGAGAAACACTGGGGAGAGAGAGAGAGAAACACTGGGGGAAGAGAGAGAGAGAAACATTGGGGGGAGAGAGATAAAACTGGCGGGAGGGAGAGAGAAACACTGGGGGGGAGAGAGAAACACTGGGGGAGAAAGAGAGAGAAACTCTGGGAGGAGAGAGAGAGAAACTCTGGGGGGAGAGAGAGAAGCTCTGGGGGGAGAAAAAGAGAAACTCTGGGGGGGGGAGGTGGAGAGAGAGAGAAACACTGAGGGGAGGGAGAGAGAGAGAAACACTGGGGTGAGAGAGAGAGAAATACTGGGGGAGAAAGAGAGAGAAACTCTGGGAGGAGAGGGAGAGAAACTGTGGGGGGAGAGAGAGAGAGAGAGAGAAACACTGCAGGGAGAGAGAGAGAAACACTGGGGGGGAGAGAGAAACACTGGGGGTGAGAGAGTGAAACACTGGAGGTGAGAGAGAGAGAAACACTGGGGGGAGAGAGAAACACTGGGGGAGAAAGAGAGAGAAACTCTGGGAGGAGAGGGAGAGAATCTCTGGGGGGAGAGAGAGAGAGAAACACTGGGGGGAGGGAGAGAGAAACTCTGGGGGGTGAGAGAGAGAAACACTGGGGGGAGAGAGAAGCTCTGGGGGGAGAAAAAGAGAAACTCTGGGGGGGGAGGGGGAGAGAGAGAGAGAGAGATAAACACGGGGGAGAGAGAGAGAAACACTGAGGGGAGGGAGAGAGAGAGAAACACTGGGGTGTGAGACATAGAGAGAGAGAGACAGAGAAACACTGGAGGTGAGAGAGAGAGAGAAACACTGGGGGGAGAGAGAGAGAAACTGTGGGGGGAGAGAGAGAGAGAAACACTGGGGGGAGAGACGGAGAGAAACACTGGAGGTGAGAGAGAGAGAGAAACACTGGGGGGAGAGAGAGAGAAACACTGTGGGGAGAGAGGTAGAAACACTGGGGGGAGAGAGAGAGAAACACTGGGGGGAGAGAGAGAGAAACACTGGGGGGGGAGAGAGAGAAACACTGGGGGGTGAGGGAGAGAAACACTGGGGGCAGAGAGTGAACAACACTGGGGGGAGAGAGAGAAAAACACTGGGGGGAGAGAGAGAGAAACACTGGGGGGAGAGAGAGAGAGAAACATTGGGGGGAGAGAGATAAACACTGGCGGGAGGGAGAGAGAAACACTGGGGGGGGGAGAGAGAAACACTGGGGGAGAAAGAGAGAGAAACTCTGGGAGGAGAGAGAGAGAAACCATGGGGAGAGAGAGAGAAACTCTGGGGGGAGAGAGAGAGAGAAACTCTGGGGAGAGAGAGAGAGAGAAACTCTGGGGGGAGAGAGAGAGAAACCATGGGGGGAGAGAGAGAGAAGCTCTGGGGGGAGAAAAAGAGAAACTCTGGGGGGGGAGGTGGAGAGAGAGAGAAACACTGAGGGGAGGGAGAGAGAGAGAAACACTGGGGTGAGAGAGAGAGAAATACTGGGGGAGAAAGAGAGAGAAACTCTGGGAGGAGAGGGAGAGAAACTGTGGGGGGAGAGAGAGAGAGAGAGAAACACTGCGGGGAGAGAGAGAGAAACACTGGGGGGAGAGAGAGAGAAACACTGGGGGGGAGAGAGAAACACTGGGGAGAGAGTGAGAGAAACACTGGGGGGAGAGAGAGAGAAACACTGGGGGGAGAGAGAAACACTGGGGGGAGAGAGAAACACTGGGGGGAGAGTGAGAGAAACACTGGGGGGAGAGAGAGAGAAACACTGGGGGGGAGAGAGAGAGAAACACTGGGGGGGGAGAGAGAAACACTGGGGGGAGAGAGAAACACTGGGGGGAGAGTGAGAGAAACACTGGGGGGAGAGTGAGAGAAACACTGGGGGGAGAGAGAGAGAAACACTGGGGGGGAGAGAGATAAACACTGGGGGCAGAGAGAGAACAACACTGGGGGGAGAGAGAGAAAAACACTGGGGGGAGAGAGAGAGAAACACTGGGGGGAGGGAGAGAGAAACACTGGGAGGAGAGAGAGAAACACTGGGGGGAGAGAGAAACACTGGGGGGAGAGTGAGAGAAACACTGGGGGGAGAGTGAGAGAAACACTGGGGGGGAGAGAGAAACACTGGGGGGAGAGAGAAACACTGGGGGGAGAGTGAGAGAAACACTGGGGGGAGAGTGAGAGAAACACTGGGGGGAGAGAGAGAGAAACACTGGGGGGGAGAGAGATAAACACTGGGGGAGAGAGAGAGAAACACTGGGGGGAGAGTGAGAGAAACACTGGGGGGGAGAGAGAAACACTGGGGGGAGAGAGAAACACTGGGGGGAGAGTGAGAGAAACACTGGGGGCAGAGAGAGAACAACACTGGGGGGAGAGAGAGAAAAACACTGGGGGGAGAGAGAGAGAAACACTGGGGGAGAGAGAGAGAAACACTGGGGGGAGAGAGAGATAAACACTGGGGGGAGAGAGAGAGAAACACTGGGGGGAGAGAGAGAGAAACACGGGGGGGAGAGAGAGAGAAACACCTGGGGGGAGAGAGAGAGAAACTCTGAGGAGAGAGAGAGAGAAACTCTGGGGGGAGAGAGAGAGAAACTCTGGGGGGAGAGAGAGAGAAACTCTGGGGGGAGAGAGAGAGAGAAACACTGGGGGGGAGAGAGAAGCTCTGGGGGGAGAAAAAGACAAACTCTGGGGGGGGGAGGGGGAGAGAGAGAGAGATAAACACGGGAGAGAGAGAGAGAAACTCTGGGAGGAGAGAAGGAGAGAGAGAGAAACACTGAGGGGAGGGAGAGAGAGAGAAACACTGGGGTGGAGAGTGAGAGAGAGAAACACTGGGGGTGAGAGAGAGAGAAACACTGGGGGGAGAGAGAAACACTGGGGGTGAGAGAGAGAGAAACACTGGGGGGAGAGAGAAACACTGAGGGAGAGAGAGAGAGAAACTCTGGGAGGAGAGGGAGAGAAACTCTGGGGGAGAGAGAGAGAGAGAAACACTGGGGGGAGGGAGAGAGAAACACTGGGGGGAGAGAGAGAGAGAGAAACTCTGGGAGGAGAGAGAGAGAGAGAGAAACTCTGGGGGGAGAGAGAGAGAAACTCTGGGGGGGGAGGGGGAGAGAGAGAGAGAGATAAACACGGGGGAGAGAGAGAGAAACTCTGGGAGGAGAGGGAGAGAAACTGTGGGGGGAGAGAGAGAGAGACAGAGAAACACTGCGGGGGGGGGGGAGAGAGAGAGAAACACTGGGGGGAGAGACGGAGAGAGAGAGAGACAGAGAAACACTGCGGGGGGGGGGGAGAGAGAGAGAAACACTGGGGGGAGAGAGAAACACTGGGGGGAGAGAGAGAGAAACACTGGGGGGAGAGAGAGAGAGAAACACTGCGGGGGAGAGAGAGAGAGAAACACTGCGGGGGGGGGGGGGGGGAGAGAGAGAGAAACACTGGGGGGAGAGAGAAACACTGGGGGGAGAGAGAGAGAAACACAGGGGAGAGAGAGAGAGAAACACGTGGGGGTGAGAGAGAGAAACACTGGGGGGAGAGAGAGAGAAACACTGGGGGGAGAGAGAGAGAAACACTGGGGGGAGAGAGAGAGAAACACTGGGGGGGAGAGAGAGAAACACTGGGGGGTGAGAGAGAGAAACACTGGGGGGAGAGAGAGAAAAACACTGGGGGAGAGAGAGTGAAACACTGGAGGTGAGAGAGAGAGAAACACTGGGGGGAGAGAGAAACACTGGGGGAGAAAGTGAGAGAAACTCTGGGAGGAGAGGGAGAGAAACTCTGGGGGGAGAGAGAGAGACAGAGAAACACTGGGGGGAGGGAGAGAGAAACACTGGGGGGAGAGAGAGAGAGAGAAACTCAGGGAGGAGAGAGAGAGAGAAACTCTGGGGGGAGAGAGAGAGAAACTCTGGGGGGAGAGAGAGAGAAACACTGGGGGGGAGAGAGAAGCTCTGGGGGGAGAAAAAGAGAAACTCCGGGGGGGGAGGGGGAGAGAGAGAGAGAGATAAACACGGGGGAGAGAGAGAGAAACTCTGGGAGGAGAGAAGGAGAGAGAGAAACACTGAGGGGAGGGAGAGAGAGAGAAACACTGGGGTGAGAGAGAGAGAGAAACACTGGGGTGAGAGAAATAGAGAGAGAGAGACAGAGAAACACTGGAGGTGAGAGAGAGAGAGAAACACTGGGGGAGAAAGAGAGAGAAACTCTGGGAGGAGAGGGGGAGAAACTGTGGGGGGAGAGAGAGAGAGAGAGAAACACTGGGGCGAGAGACGGAGAGAGAGAGAGAGAGAGAAAAACACTGGGGCGAGAGACGGAGAGAGAGAGAGACAGAGAATCACTGGAGGTGAGAGAGAGAGAGAAACACTGCGGGGGGGGGGAGAGAGAGAAACACTGGGGGGAGAGAGAGAGAAACACTGGGGGAGAGAGAGAAACACTGGGGGGAGAGAGAGAGAAACACTGGGGGGAGAGAGAGAGAAACACTGGGGGGGGGGGAGAGAGAGAAACACTGGGGTGAGAGACATAGAGAGAGAGAGAGAGAGAGAAAAACACTGGGGTGGAGAGAGATAGAGAAAGACTGGGGAGAGAGAGAGAGAAACAGTGGGGGAAGAGAGAGAGAGAGAAACACTGGGGGGAGAGAGAAACACTGGGGGGAGAGAGAGAAACACTGGGGGGGAGAGAGAGTGAAACACTGGGGGGGGAGAGAGAGAAACACTGGGGGGTGAGAGAGAGAAACACTGGGGGCAGAGTGAGAACAACACTGGGGGGAGAGAGAGAGAAACACTGGGGGGAGAGAGAGAGAGAAACACTGGGGGAGAGAGAGAGAAACACTGGGGGGAGAGAGTGAGAAACACTGGGGGGAGAGAGAGAGAAACACGGGGGGGGGGGGAGAGAGAGAGAAACACTGGGGGGAGAGAGAGAGAAACTCTGGGAGGAGAGAGAGAGAGAAACTCTGAGGAGAGAGAGAGAGAGAAACTCTGGGGGGAGAGAGAGAGAAACTCTGGGGGGAGAGAGAGAGAAACTCTGGGGGGAGAGAGAGAGAGAAATTCTGGGGGAGAGAGAGAGAGAAACACTGGGGGGGAGAGAGAAGCTCTGGGGGGAGAAAAAGACAAACTCTGGGGGGGGAGGGGGAGAGAGAGAGAGAGAGAGATAAACACGGGGGAGAGAGAGAGAAACTCTGGGAGGAGAGAAGGAGAGAGAGAGAAACATTGAGGGGAGGGAGAGAGAGAGAAACACTGTGGTGAGAGACATAGAGAGAGAGAGAGAGAGAGAGACACTGGGGGAAGAGAGAGAGAGAGAAACACTGGGGGTAAGAGAGAGAAACACTGGAGGTGAGAGAGAGAGAAACTCTGGGAGGAGAGGGAGAGAAACTCTGGGGGGAGAGAGAGAGAAACTCTGGGGGGGAGGGGGAGAGAGAGAGAGAGATAAACACGGGGGAGAGAGAGAGAAACTCTGGGAGGTGAGAAGGAGAGAGAGAGAAACACTGAGGGGAGGGAGAGAGAGAGAAACACTGGGGGGAGAGAGAGAGAGAAACACTGGGGGGAGAGACGGAGAGAGAGAGAGACAGAGAAACACTGGAGGTGAGAGAGAGAGAGAAACACTGGGGGAAGAGACGGAGAGAGAGAGAGACAGAGAAACACTGGGGGGAGAGAGAGAGAAACACTGGGGGAAGAGAGAGAGAAACACTGGGGGGAGAGAGAGAGAAACACTGGGGGGAGAGAGAGAGAAACACTGGGGGGAGAGAGAGAGAAACACTGGGGGGAGAGAGAGAGAAACACTGGGGGGAGAGAGAGAGAAACACTGAGGGGAGAGAGAGAGAGAAACTCTGGGGGGAGAGAGAGAGAGAAACTCTGGGGGGAGAGAGAGAGAGAACCTCTGGGGGGAGAGAGAGAGAGAAACTCTGGGGGGAGAGAGAGAGAGAAACACTGTGGGGAGAGAGAGAGAGAGAGAGAGAGAAACAGTAGGGGTAGAAAGAGAGAGACAAAAACACTGGGGGGGAGACAGAGTGAGATAGAGAGAGAAACACTGGGGCGAGAGAGCGAGAAAATCTGGGGAGAGAGAGAGAGAAGTACTGGGGGGAAAAGAGAGAAACATTGGGGGGAAGAGAGAGAAACACTGGGGGGAAGAGAGAGAGAAAAACTGGTGGGTTGAGAGAAAGAGAGAGAGAAACACTGGGGGGAGACAGAGAGAGAGAAACAGTGAGGGGGGGAGAGAGAAACACTGGGGGGATAGAGAGAGAAGGAAACACTGGGGGGAGAGAGGGAGAGAAGCAGTGCGGGGTGAGAGAAAGAGAAACACTAGGGGGAGAGAGAGAAGGAAACACTGGGGGGAGAGAGAGAGAGGGAAACACTGGGGGGTGAGAGAGAGAAACACTGGGGGAGAGAGAGAGAAACACTGGGGGAGAGTGAGAGAAACACTGGGGGGGAGAGAGAGAGAGAGAGAGAGAGAGAAACACTTTGGGGAGAGACAGAGAGAGAGGGAGAAACACTGGTGGTAGAGAGAGAGAAACACTGGGGGAGAGAGAGAGAGAGAGAGAGAAACACTGAGTGGAGGGAGAGAGAGAGAAACACTGGGGTGAGAGACATAGAGAGAGAGAGAGGGAGAGAGAATCACTGGGGTGGAGAGAGATAGAGAAAGACTGGGGAGAGAGAGAGAGAAACACTGGGAGGAGAGAGAGCCAGCGAAACACTGGGGGGAGAGAGAGAGAGAGAAACACTGGGGGTAAGAGAGAGAAATACTGGAGGGAGAGAGAGAGAAACACTGGGGGTGAGAGAGTGAAACACTGGAGGTGAGAGAGAGAGAAACACTGGGGGGAGAGAGAGAGAAACACTGGGGGGAGAGAGAGAGAAACTGTGGGGGGAGAGAGAGAGAGAGAAACACTGGGGGGAGAGAGAGAGAAACACTGGGGGGAGAGAGAGAAACACTGGGGGGAGAGAGAGAGAAACACTGGGGGGAGAGAGAGAGAAACACTGGGGGGAGAGAGAGAGAAACTGTGGGGGGAGAGAGAGAGAGAGAAACACTGGGGGGAGAGAGAGAGAAACACTGGGGGGAGAGAGAGAAACACTGGGGGGAGAGAGAGAGAAACACTGGGGGGAGAGAGAGAGAAACACTGGGGGGAGAGAGAGAGAAACACTGGGGGGAGAGAGAGAGAAACACTGCGGGGAGAGAGAGAAACACTGGGGGGAGAGAGAGAGAAACACTGGGGGGAGAGAGAGAGAAACACTGGGGGGAGAGAGAGAGAAACACTGGGGGGGAGAGAGAGAAACACTGGGGGGAGAGAGAGAGAAACACTGCGGGGAGAGAGAGAAACACTGGGGGGAGAGAGAGAGAAACTCTGGGGGGAGATTGAGAGAGAAACTCTGGGAGGAGAGAGAGAGAGAAACTCTGGGGGGAGAGAGAGAGAGAAACTCTGGGGGGAGAGAGAGAGAGAAACTCTGGGGGGAGAGAGAGAGAGAAACTCTGGGGGGAAAGAGAGAGAGAAACTCTGGGGGGAAAGAGAGAGAGAAACTCTGGGGTGAGAGAGAGAGAGAAACTCTGGGGGGAGAGAGAGAGAGAGAAACTCTGGGGGGAGAGAGAGATAGAAACTCTGGGGGGAGAGAGAGAGAGAAACTCTGGGGGGAGAGAGAGAGAAACACTGTGGGGAGAGAGAGAGAGAGAGAGAAACAGTGGGGGTAGAAAGAGAGAGACGAAAACACTGGGGGGGAGACAGAGTGAGATGGAGAGAGAAACACTGGGGCGAGAGAGCGAGCAAATCTGGGGAGAGAGAGAGAGAGAGAAGTACTGGAGGGAAGAGAGAGAAACATTGGGGTAAGAGAGAGAAACACTGGGGGGAAGAGAGAGAAACACTGGGGGGAAGAGAGAGAAACACTGGGGGGAGAGAGAGAAACATTGTGGGGGGAGATAAAGAGAAACATTGGGGAGAGAGAGAGAGAGAAAACCTGGGGGGAGAGAGAGAGAAACACCGGGGGGAGAGAGGGAGAGTAACACTGGGGGGAGAGAAAGAGAGATGCACTGGGGAGAGAGAGAGAGAGGTACACTGGGGAGAGAGAGAGAGAAACACTGGGGAGAGGGAGAGAGAGAGAAGCACTGGGGGAGAGAGAGAGAGCGAGAAACACTGGGGGAAGAGAGAGATAAACACTTGGGGAAGGGAGAGAAACAGTGGGGGGAGAGAGAGAGAGAAAAAAACTGGGGGGAGAGAGATTGAGAGAAACACTGGGGAGAGAGAGAGAAAAAAACTGGGGGAGAGAGAGAGAATCACTGGGGGGAGAGAGAAACACTGGGGGAGGGAGAGAGAAGGAAACACTGGGGGGAGAGAGAGAGAGGGAAACAGTGCGTGGGCAGAGAGAGAGAAACAAACACTGGGGGGAGAGAGGGAGAGGGAAAAACTGGAGGGACAGAGATTAACACTGGGGGGAGAGAGAGAGAGAGAGAAACAATGGGGTGAGAGACAGAGAGAGAGAGAGAAACATTGGGGTGGAGAGAGATGGAGAAAGACTGGGGAGAGAGAGAGAGAAACACTGGGGGAAGAGAGAGAGAGAAACACTGGGGGAAGAGGGAGAGATAACCAATTGGGGGGGGAGAGAGGAACTCTGGGGGGAGAGAGAGAGAAACACTGGGGGTGAGAGAGTGAAACATTGGGGGGAGAGAGAGAGAAACACTGGGGGTGAGAGAGTGAAACACTGGGGGTGAGAGAGTGAAACACTGGGGGTGAGAGAGTGAAACACTGGGGGTGAGAGAGTGAAACACTGGGGGTGAGAGAGTGAAACACTGGGGGTGAGAGAGAGAAACAATGGGGGGAGAGAGAGAGAGAGAAACACTGGGGGGAGAGAGAGAGAAACACTGGGGGGAGAGAGAGAGAAACACTGGGGGGAGAGAGAGAAACACTGGGGGGAGAGAGAGAGAAACACTGGGGGGAGAGAGAGAGAAATACTGGAGGGAGAGAGAGAGAAACACTGGGGGGAGAGAGAGAGAAACACTGGGGGGAGAGAGAGAGAAACACTGGGGGGAGAGAGATAGAACCACTGGGGGTGAGAGAGTGAAACACTGGGGGGAGAGAGAGAGAAACACTGGGGGGAGAGAGAGAGAAACACTGGGGGGAGAGAGATAGAACCACTGGGGGTGAGAGAGTGAAACACTGGGGGTGAGAGAGTGAAACACTGGGGGGAGAGAGAGAGAAACACTGGGGGGAGAGAGATAGAACCACTGGGGGTGAGAGAGTGAAACACTGGGGGTGAGAGAGTGAAACACTGGGGGGAGAGAGAGAGAAACACTGGGGGGAGAGAGAGAGAGAAACACTGGGGGGAGAGAGAGAGAACCACTGGGGGGAGAGAGAGAGAAACACTGGGGGGAGAGAGAGAGAAACACTGCGGAGAGAGTGAGAGAAACATTGGGGAGAGAGAGAGAAACTCTGTGGGGGGGGGAGAGAGAGAAACACTGGGGGGAGAGAGAAACACTGGGGGGAGAGAGATGGAGAAAATCTGGGGAGAGGGAGATAATCACTGGGGGGGAGAGAGAAACTCTGTGGGGAGAGAGAGAGAGAGAAACACTGGGGGGAGAGAGATGGAGAAACACTGGGGGGATAGAGAGAGAAACACTGGGGGGAGAGAGAGAGAAACACTGGGGGGGAGAGAGAGACAGGAACTCTGGGGGGAGAGAGAGACAGAAACTCTGGGGGGAGAGAGAGACAGAAACTCTGGGAGGAGAGAGAGAGAGAAACTGTGGGGGGAGAGAGAGAGAGAAACTCTGGGGGGAGAGAGAGAGAGAGAAACACTGGGGGGAGAGAGAGAGAGAGAGAGAAACACTGGGGGGAGAGACAGAGTGAGAGAGAGAGAGATAATCTGGTGAGAGAGAGAGTAACACTGGGGGGAGAGAAAGAGAGATGCACTGGGGAGAGATAGAGATACACTCGGGAGAGGGAGAGAGAGAGAAACACTGGGAGAGAGAGAGAGAGAAACAATGGGAGGGGGAAAAAGAGAGAGAGAAACACTTGGGGGGAGAAATAAACCCTGGGGGAATGGAGAGATAAACACTGGGGGAAGAGAGAGAAACACTGGGGGGAGAGAAAGAAAAAAAACTGGGGGGAGAGAGATGGAGAGAAACACTGGGGAGAGAGACGAAGTGAGAGACGGAAAATCTGGGGAGAGAGAGAGAGAGTAACACTGGGGGGAGAGAAAGAGAGATGCACTGGGAGAGAGAGAGAGAGAAAAACTGGAGTGAGAGAGATAGAGAGAAACACTGGGGAGAGAGAGAGAAAAAAACTGGGGGAGAGAGAGAAACACTGGTGGAGGGAGAGAGAGAGAAAAACTGGGGGGAGGGAGAGAAACACGGGGGAGAGAGAGAGAGAGAAACACAGGGGGAGAGAGAGAAAAACTGCGGGGAGAGAGAGATAAACAATGGGAGAGAGAGTGAGAGAGAGAGTGAAACACTGGGGGGAGAGAGAGAGAAACACTCGGGGAGAGATAGAGAAACACTGGGGGGAGAGATAGAGAAACACTGGGGGGAGAGATAGAGAAACACTGGGGCGAGAGAGAGAGCAACACTGGGGAGAGGGAGAGAGAGAGATACACTGGGAGAGAGAGAGAGAGAGAGAAAAACTGGAGTGAGAGAGATAGAGAGAAACACTGGAGAGAGAGAGAAAAAAAAACTGGAGGAGAGAGAGAAACACTGGTGGAGGGAGAGAGAGAGAAAAACTGGGGGGAGAAAGAGAAACACGGGGGAGAGAGAGAGAAACACTGGGGGGAGAGATAGAGAAACACTGGGGGGAGAGATAGAGAAACACTGGGGCGAGAGATAGAGAAACACTGGGGCGAGAGAGAGAGACACACTGGGGCGAGAGAGAGAGAAACACTGGGGCGAGAGAGAGAGAGAGAGAAACTCTGGGGGGGAGAGAGAGAGAGAGTAACTGTGGGGGGAGAGGGAGAGAGAGAAACACTGGGGGGAGAGAGAGAGAGAAACGCTAGGGGAGAGAGAGAGAAACACTGAGGGGAGAGAGAGAGAAACACTGGGGGAGAGAGAGAGAAACACTGGGGGGAGAGAGAGAGAAACACTGGGGGGAGAGAGAGAGAAACACTGGGGGGAGAGAGAGAGAAACACTGGGGGGAGAGAGAGAGAAACACTGCGGGGAGAGAGAGAGAAACACTGGGGGGGGGAGAGAGAAACATTGGGGGAGAGAGAGAGAAACACTGGGGGGAGAGAGAGAGAAACACTGGGGGGAGAGAGAGAGAAACACTGGGGGAGAGAGAGAGAGAGACACTGGGGGGAGAGAGAGAGAAACACTCGGGGGAGAGAGAGAGAATCACTGGGGGGAGAGAGAGAGAAACACAGGGGAGAGAGAGAGAGAGAGACACTGGGGGGAGAGAGAGAGAAACACTCGGGGGAGAGAGAGAGAAACACTGGGGGGAGAGAGAGAGAAACACTTGGAGAGAGAGAGAGAGAAACACTGGGGGGGAGAGAGAAGCTCTGGGGGGAGAAAAAGACAAACTTTGGGGGGGGAGGGGGAGAGAGAGAGAGAGATAAACACGGGGGAGAGAGAGAAACTCTGGGAGGAGAGAAGGAGAGAGAGAGAAACATTGAGGGGAGGGAGAGAGAGAGAAACACTGTGGTGAGAGACATAGAGAGAGAGAGAGAGAGAGAGACACTGGGGGAAGAGAGAGAGAGAGAAACACTGGGGGTAAGAGAGAGAAACACTGGAGGTGAGAGAGAGAGAAACTCTGGGAGGAGAGGGAGAGAAACTCTGGGGGGAGAGAGAGAGAAACTCTGGGGGGGGAGGGGGAGAGAGAGAGAGAGATAAACACGGGGGAGAGAGAGAGAAACTCTGGGAGGTGAGAAGGAGAGAGAGAGAAACACTGAGGGGAGGGAGAGAGAGAGAAACACTGGGGGGAGAGAGAGAGAGAAACACTGGGGGGAGAGACGGAGAGAGAGAGAGACAGAGAAACACTGGAGGTGAGAGAGAGAGAGAAACACTGGGGGAAGAGACGGAGAGAGAGAGAGACAGAGAAACACTGGGGGGAGAGAGAGAGAAACACTGGGGGAAGAGAGAGAGAAACACTGGGGGGAGAGAGAGAGAAACACTGGGGGGAGAGAGAGAGAAACACTGGGGGGAGAGAGAGAGAAACACTGGGGGGAGAGAGAGAGAAACACTGGGGGGAGAGAGAGAGAAACACTGAGGGGAGAGAGAGAGAGAAACTCTGGGGGGAGAGAGAGAGAGAAACTCTGGGGGGAGAGAGAGAGAGAAACTCTGGGGGGAGAGAGAGAGAGAAACTCTGGGGGGAGAGAGAGAGAGAAACACTGTGGGGAGAGAGAGAGAGAGAGAGAGAGAGAAACAGTAGGGGTAGAAAGAGAGAGACAAAAACACTGGGGGGGAGACAGAGTGAGATAGAGAGAGAAACACTGGGGCGAGAGAGCGAGAAAATCTGGGGAGAGAGAGAGAGAAGTACTGGGGGGAAAAGAGAGAAACATTGGGGGGAAGAGAGAGAAACACTGGGGGGAAGAGAGAGAGAAAAACTGGTGGGTTGAGAGAAAGAGAGAGAGAAACACTGGGGGGAGACAGAGAGAGAGAAACAGTGAGGGGGGGAGAGAGAGAAACACTGGGGGGATAGAGAGAGAAGGAAACACTGGGGGGAGAGAGGGAGAGAAGCAGTGCGGGGTGAGAGAAAGAGAAACACTAGGGGGAGAGAGAGAAGGAAACACTGGGGGGAGAGAGAGAGAGGGAAACACTGGGGGGTGAGAGAGAGAAACACTGGGGGAGAGAGAGAGAAACACTGGGGGAGAGTGAGAGAAACACTGGGGGGGAGAGAGAGAGAGAGAGAGAGAGAAACACTTTGGGGAGAGACAGAGAGAGAGGGAGAAACACTGGTGGTAGAGAGAGAGAAACACTGGGGGAGAGAGAGAGAGAGAGAGAGAAACACTGAGTGGAGGGAGAGAGAGAGAAACACTGGGGTGAGAGACATAGAGAGAGAGAGAGAGAGAGAGGGAGAGAGAATCACTGGGGTGGAGAGAGATAGAGAAAGACTGGGGAGAGAGAGAGAGAAACACTGGGAGGAGAGAGAGCCAGCGAAACACTGGGGGGAGAGAGAGAGAGAGAAACACTGGGGGTAAGAGAGAGAAATACTGGAGGGAGAGAGAGAGAAACACTGGGGGTGAGAGAGTGAAACACTGGAGGTGAGAGAGAGAGAAACACTGGGGGGAGAGAGAGAGAAACACTGGGGGGAGAGAGAGAGAAACTGTGGGGGGAGAGAGAGAGAGAGAAACACTGGGGGGAGAGAGAGAGAAACACTGGGGGGAGAGAGAGAAACACTGGGGGGAGAGAGAGAGAAACACTGGGGGGAGAGAGAGAGAAACACTGGGGGGAGAGAGAGAGAAACTGTGGGGGGAGAGAGAGAGAGAGAAACACTGGGGGGAGAGAGAGAGAAACACTGGGGGGAGAGAGAGAAACACTGGAGGTGAGAGAGAGAGAAACACTGGGGGGAGAGAGAGAGAAACACTGGGGGGAGAGAGAGAGAAACTGTGGGGGGAGAGAGAGAGAGAGAAACACTGGGGGGAGAGAGAGAGAAACACTGGGGGGAGAGAGAGAAACACTGGGGGGAGAGAGAGAGAAACACTGGGGGGAGAGAGAGAGAAACACTGGGGGGAGAGAGAGAGAAACTGTGGGGGGAGAGAGAGAGAGAGAAACACTGGGGGGAGAGAGAGAGAAACACTGGGGGGAGAGAGAGAAACACTGGGGGGAGAGAGAGAGAAACACTGGGGGGAGAGAGAGAGAAACACTGGGGGTAGAGAGAGAGAAACACTGGGGGGAGAGAGAGAGAAACACTGCGGGGAGAGAGAGAATCACTGGGGGGAGAGAGAGAGAAACACTGGGGGGAGAGAGAGAGAAACACTGGGGGGAGAGAGAGAGAAACACTGGGGGGGGAGAGAGAGAAACACTGGGGGGAGAGAGAGAGAAACACTGCGGGGAGAGAGAGAAACACTGGGGGGAGAGAGAGAGAAACTCTGGGGGGAGATTGAGAGAGAAACTCTGGGAGGAGAGAGAGAGAGAAACTCTGGGGAGAGAGAGAGAGAGAAACTCTGGGGGGAGAGAGAGAGAGAAACTCTGGGGGGAGAGAGAGAGAGAAACTCTGGGGGGAAAGAGAGAGAGAAACTCTGGGGGGAAAGAGAGAGAGAAACTCTGGGGTGAGAGAGAGAGAGAAACTCTGGGGGGAGAGAGAGAGAGAGAAACTCTGGGGGGAGAGAGAGATAGAAACTCTGGGGGGAGAGAGAGAGAGAAACTCTGGGGGGAGAGAGAGAGAAACACTGTGGGGAGAGAGAGAGAGAGAGAGAGAAACAGTGGGGGTAGAAAGAGAGAGACGAAAACACTGGGGGGGAGACAGAGTGAGATGGAGAGAGAAACACTGGGGCGAGAGAGCGAGAAAATCTGGGGAGAGAGAGAGAGAGAGAAGTACTGGAGGGAAGAGAGAGAAACATTGGGGTAAGAGAGAGAAACACTGGGGGGAAGAGAGAGAAACACTGGGGGGAAGAGAGAGAAACACTGGGGGGAGAGAGAGAAACATTGTGGGGGGAGATAAAGAGAAACATTGGGGAGAGAGAGAGAGAGAAAACCTGGGGGGAGAGAGAGAGAAACACCGGGGGGAGAGAGGGAGAGTAACACTGGGGGGAGAGAAAGAGAGATGCACTGGGGAGAGAGAGAGAGAGGTACACTGGGGAGAGAGAGAGAGAAACACTGGGGAGAGGGAGAGAGAGAGAAGCACTGGGGGAGAGAGAGAGAGCGAGAAACACTGGGGGAAGAGAGAGATAAACACTTGGGGAAGGGAGAGAAACAGTGGGGGGAGAGAGAGAGAGAAAAAAACTGGGGGGAGAGAGATTGAGAGAAACACTGGGGAGAGAGAGAGAAAAAAACTGGGGGAGAGAGAGAGAATCACTGGGGGGAGAGAGAAACACTGGGGGAGGGAGAGAGAAGGAAACACTGGGGGGAGAGAGAGAGAGGGAAACAGTGCGTGGGCAGAGAGAGAGAAACAAACACTGGGGGGAGAGAGGGAGAGGGAAAAACTGGAGGGACAGAGATTAACACTGGGGGGAGAGAGAGAGAGAGAGAAACAATGGGGTGAGAGACAGAGAGAGAGAGAGAAACATTGGGGTGGAGAGAGATGGAGAAAGACTGGGGAGAGAGAGAGAGAAACACTGGGGGAAGAGAGAGAGAGAAACACTGGGGGAAGAGGGAGAGATAACCAATTGGGGGGGGAGAGAGGAACTCTGGGGGGAGAGAGAGAGAAACACTGGGGGTGAGAGAGTGAAACATTGGGGGGAGAGAGAGAGAAACACTGGGGGTGAGAGAGTGAAACACTGGGGGTGAGAGAGTGAAACACTGGGGGTGAGAGAGAGAAACAATGGGGGGAGAGAGAGAGAGAGAAACAATGGGGGGAGAGAGAGAGAAACACTGGGGGGAGAGAGAGAGAAACACTGGGGGGAGAGAGAGAGAAACACTGGGGGGAGAGAGAGAGAAACACTGGGGGGAGAGAGAGAGAAATACTGGAGGGAGAGAGAGAGAAACACTGGGGGGAGAGAGAGAGAAACACTGGGGGGAGAGAGAGAGAAACACTGGGGGGAGAGAGATAGAACCACTGGGGGTGAGAGAGTGAAACACTGGGGGGAGAGAGAGAGAAACACTGGGGGGAGAGAGAGAGAAACACTGGGGGGAGAGAGATAGAACCACTGGGGGTGAGAGAGTGAAACACTGGGGGTGAGAGAGTGAAACACTGGGGGGAGAGAGAGAGAAACACTGGGGGGAGAGAGATAGAACCACTGGGGGTGAGAGAGTGAAACACTGGGGGTGAGAGAGTGAAACACTGGGGGTGAGAGAGTGAAACACTGGGGGGAGAGAGAGAGAAACACTGGGGGGAGAGAGAGAGAGAAACACTGGGGGGAGAGAGAGAGAACCACTGGGGGGAGAGAGAGAGAAACACTGGGGGGAGAGAGAGAGAAACACTGCGGAGAGAGTGAGAGAAACATTGGGGAGAGAGAGAGAAACTCTGTGGGGGGGGGAGAGAGAGAAACACTGGGGGGAGAGAGAAACACTGGGGGGAGAGAGATGGAGAAAATCTGGGGAGAGGGAGATAATCACTGGGGGGGAGAGAGAAACTCTGTGGGGAGAGAGAGAGAGAGAAACACTGGGGGGAGAGAGATGGAGAAACACTGGGGGGATAGAGAGAGAAACACTGGGGGGAGAGAGAGAGAAACACTGGGGGGGAGAGAGAGACAGGAACTCTGGGGGGAGAGAGAGACAGAAACTCTGGGAGGAGAGAGAGAGAGAAACTGTGGGGGGAGAGAGAGAGAGAAACTCTGGGGGGAGAGAGAGAGAGAGAGAGAAACACTGGGGGGAGAGAGAGAGAGAGAGAGAGAAACACTGGGGGGAGAGACAGAGTGAGAGAGAGAGAGATAATCTGGTGAGAGAGAGAGTAACACTGGGGGGAGAGAAAGAGAGATGCACTGGGGAGAGATAGAGATACACTCGGGAGAGGGAGAGAGAGAGAAACACTGGGAGAGAGAGAGAGAGAAACAATGGGAGGGGGAAAAAGAGAGAGAGAAACACTTGGGGGGAGAAATAAACCCTGGGGGAATGGAGAGATAAACACTGGGGGAAGAGAGAGAAACACTGGGGGGAGAGAAAGAAAAAAAACTGGGGGGAGAGAGATGGAGAGAAACACTGGGGAGAGAGACGAAGTGAGAGACGGAAAATCTGGGGAGAGAGAGAGAGAGTAACACTGGGGGGAGAGAAAGAGAGATGCACTGGGAGAGAGAGAGAGAGAAAAACTGGAGTGAGAGAGATAGAGAGAAACACTGGGGAGAGAGAGAGAAAAAAACTGGGGGAGAGAGAGAAACACTGGTGGAGGGAGAGAGAGAGAAAAACTGGGGGGAGGGAGAGAAACACGGGGGAGAGAGAGAGAGAGAAACACAGGGGGAGAGAGAGAAAAACTGCGGGGAGAGAGAGATAAACAATGGGAGAGAGAGTGAGAGAGAGAGTGAAACACTGGGGGGAGAGAGAGAGAAACACTCGGGGAGAGATAGAGAAACACTGGGGGGAGAGATAGAGAAACACTGGGGGGAGAGATAGAGAAACACTGGGGCGAGAGAGAGAGCAACACTGGGGAGAGGGAGAGAGAGAGATACACTGGGAGAGAGAGAGAGAGAGAGAAAAACTGGAGTGAGAGAGATAGAGAGAAACACTGGAGAGAGAGAGAAAAAAAAACTGGAGGAGAGAGAGAAACACTGGTGGAGGGAGAGAGAGAGAAAAACTGGGGGGAGAAAGAGAAACACGGGGGAGAGAGAGAGAAACACTGGGGGGAGAGATAGAGAAACACTGGGGGGAGAGATAGAGAAACACTGGGGCGAGAGATAGAGAAACACTGGGGGGAGAGAGAGAGAAACACTGGGGCGAGAGAGAGAGACACACTGGGGCGAGAGAGAGAGAAACACTGGGGCGAGAGAGAGAGAGAGAGAAACTCTGGGGGGGAGAGAGAGAGAGAGTAACTGTGGGGGGAGAGGGAGAGAGAGAAACACTGGGGGGAGAGAGAGAGAGAAACGCTAGGGGAGAGAGAGAGAAACACTGAGGGGAGAGAGAGAGAAACACTGGGGGGAGAGAGAGAGAAACACTGGGGGGAGAGAGAGAGAAACACTGGGGGGAGAGAGAGAGAAACACTGGGGGGAGAGAGAGAGAAACACTGGGGGGAGAGAGAGAGAAACACTGCGGGGAGAGAGAGAGAAACACTGGGGGGGGAGAGAGAAACATTGGGGGAGAGAGAGAGAAACACTGGGGGGAGAGAGAGAGAAACACTGGGGGGAGAGAGAGAGAAACACTGGGGGAGAGAGAGAGAGAGACACTGGGGGGAGAGAGAGAGAAACACTCGGGGGAGAGAGAGAGAATCACTGGGGGGAGAGAGAGAGAAACACAGGGGAGAGAGAGAGAGAGAGAGACACTGGGGGGAGAGAGAGAGAAACACAGGGGAGAGAGAGAGAGAGAGAGACACTGGGGGGAGAGAGAGAGAAACACTCGGGGGAGAGAGAGAGAAACACTGGGGGGAGAGAGAGAGAAACACTTGGAGAGAGAGAGAGAAACACTGGGGGGAGAGAGAAACACTGGGGGGAGAGAGAGAGAAACACAGGGGGGAGAGAGAGAGAGAAACACAGGGGAGAGAGTGGGAAACACAGGGGGAGAGAGAGAGGAACACAGGGGGGAGAGCGAGAGAAATACTGGGGGGAGAGAGAGAGAAACACTGGGGGGAGAGAGAGAAAAACACTGGGGGGGGTGAGAGAGAGAAACACTGGGGGGAGAGAGAGAGAAACACTGGGGGGAGAGAGAGAGAAACACTGGGGGGAGAGAGAGAGAAACACTGCGGGGAGAGAGAGAGAAACACTGGGGGGGGGAGAGAGAAACATTGGGGGAGAGAGAGAGAAACACTGGGGGGAGAGAGAGAGAAACACTGGGGGGAGAGAGAGAGAAACACTGGGGGAGAGAGAGAGAGAGACACTGGGGGGAGAGAGAGAGAAACACTCGGGGGAGAGAGAGAGAATCACTGGGGGCAGAGAGAGAGAAACATAGGGGAGAGAGAGAGAGAGAGACACTGGGGGGAGAGAGAGAGAAACACTCGGGGGAGAGAGAGAGAAACACTGGGGGGAGAGAGAGAGAAACACTGGGAGAGAGAGAGAGAAACACTGGGGGGAGAGAGAAACACTGGGGGGGGAGAGAGAGAAACACTGGGGGGAGAGAGAGAGAGAAACACAGGGGATAGAGTGGGAAACACAGGGGGAGAGAGAAACACTGGGGGGAGAGCGAGAGAAATACTGGGGGGAGAGAGAGAGAAACTCTGGGTGGAGAGAGAGAAACTCTGGGGGGAGAGAGAGAGAGAGAGAGAGAGAGATAGAGAAACACTGGGGGGAGAGAGAGAGAGAAACACTGGGGGGAGAAAGAGAGATAGAGAAACACTGGGGGGAGAGATAGAGAAACACTGGGGCGAGAGATAGAGAAACACTGGGGCGAGAGAGAGAGACACACTGGGGCGAGAGAGAGAGAAACACTGGGGCGAGAGAGAGAGAGAGAGAAACTCTGGGGGGGAGAGAGAGAGAGAGTAACTGTGGGGGGAGAGGGAGAGAGAGAAACACTGGGGGGAGAGAGAGAGAGAAACGCTAGGGGAGAGAGAGAGAAACACTGAGGGAGAGAGAGAGAAACACTGGGGGGAGAGAGAGAGAAACACTGGGGGGAGAGAGAGAGAAACACTGGGGGGAGAGAGAGAGAAACACTGGGGGGGTGAGAGAGAGAAACACTGGGAGGAGAGAGAGAGAAACACTGGGGGGAGAGAGAGAGAAACACTGGGGGGAGAGAGAGAGAAACACTGCGGGGAGAGAGAAAGAGAAACACTGGGGGGGGAGAGAGAAACATTGGGGGAGAGAGAGAGAAACACTGGGGGGAGAGAGAGAGAAACACTGGGGGGAGAGAGAGAGAAACACTGGGGGAGAGAGAGAGAGAAACACTGGGGGGAGAGAGAGAGAAACACTCGGGGGAGAGAGAGAGAGAGAGAGACACTGGGGGGAGAGAGAGGGAAACACAGGGGAGAGAGAGAGAGAGAGAGACACTGGGGGGAGAGAGAGAGAAACACAGGGGAGAGAGAGAGAGAGAGAGACACTGGGGGGAGAGAGAGGGAAACACTCGGGGGAGAGAGAGAGAAACACTGGGGGGAGAGAGAGAGAAACACTTGGAGAGAGAGAGAGAGACACTGGGGGGAGAGAGAGGGAAACACTCGGGGGAGAGAGAGAGAAACACTGGGGGGAGAGAGAGAGAAACACTTGGAGAGAGAGAGAGAAACACTGGGGGGAGAGAGAAACACTGGGGGGAGAGAGAGAGAAACACAGGGGGGAGAGAGAGAGAGAAACACAGGGGAGAGAGTGGGAAACACAGGGAGAGAGAGAGAGGAACACAGGGGGGAGAGCGAGAGAAATACTGGGGGGAGAGAGAGAGAAACACTGGGGGGAGAGAGAGAAAAACACTGGGGGGGGGTGAGAGAGAGAAACACTGGGGGGAGAGAGAGAGAAACACTGGGGGGAGAGAGAGAGAAACACTGGGGGGAGAGAGAGAGAAACACTGCGGGGAGAGATAGAGAAACACTGGGGGGGGAGAGAGAAACATTGGGGGAGAGAGAGAGAAACACTGGGGGGAGAGAGAGAGAAACACTGGGGGGAGAGAGAGAGAATCACTGGGGGCAGAGAGAGAGAAACACAGGGGAGAGAGAGAGAGAGAGACACTGGGGGGAGAGAGAGAGAAACACTCGGGGGAGAGAGAGAGAAACACTGGGGGGAGAGAGAGAGAAACACTGGGAGAGAGAGAGAGAAACACTGGGGGGAGAGAGAAACACTGGGGGGAGAGAGAGAGAAACACAGGGGGGAGAGAGAGAGAGAAACACAGGGGAGAGAGTGGGAAACACAGGGGGAGAGAGAAACACTGGGGGGAGATCGAGAGAAATACTGGGGGGAGAGAGAGAGAAACTCTGGGTGGAGAGAGAGAAACTCTGGGGGGAGAGAGAGAGAGAGAGAGAGAGATAGAGAAACACTGGGGGGAGAGAGAGAGGGGGGGAGAGAGAGAGAGAGAGAGAGAGATAGAGAAACACTGGGGGGAGAGAGAGAGAGAAACACTGGGGGGAGAAAGAGAGAGAGAGAAACACTGGGGGGAGAGACAGAGTGAGAGAGAGAGAGAGAAACACTGGGGGGAGGGAGAGAGAGAGAGAAACACTGGGGGGAGAGAGAGAGAGAAACACTGGGGGGAGAAAGAGAGAGAGAGAAACACTGGGGGGAGAGACAGAGAAACACTGGGGGGACAGAGAGAGAAACACTGGGGGGAGAGAGAGAGAAACACTGGGGGGAGAGAGAGAGAAACACTGGGGGGAGAGAGAGAGAAACACTGGGGGGACAGAGAGAGAAACACTGGGGGGAGAGAGAGAGAAACACTGGGGGGAGAGAGAGAGAAACACTGGGGGGAGAGAGAGAGAAACACTGGGGGGAGAGAGAGAGAAACAGTGGGGGAGAGAGAGAGAAACACTGGGGGGGGGGGAGAGAGAGAAACACTGGGGAGAGAGTGAGAGAAACATTGGGGAGAGAGAGAGAAACTCTGTGGGGGGGGGGAGAGAGAGAAACACTGGGGGGAGAGAGAGAAACACTGGGGGGAGAGAGATGGAGAAAATCTGGGGAGAGGGAGATAATCACTGGGGTGAGAGAGAAACTCTGGGGGGTAAGAGAGAGAGAGAAACTCTGGGGTGAGAGAGATGGAGAAACACTGGGGGGATAGAGAGAGAAACACTGGGGGGAGAGAGAGAGAAACACTGGGGGGAGAGAGAGAGAGAGAGAGAAACACTGGGGGGAGAGACAGAGTGAGAGAGAGAGATATAATCTGGTGAGAGAGAGAGTAACACTGGGGGGAGAGAAAGAGAGATGCACTGGGGAGAGATAGAGATACACTCGGGAGAGGGAGAGAGAGAGAAACACTGGGAGAGAGAGAAAGAGAAACAATGGGAGGGAGAAAAAGAGAGAGAGAAACACTTGGCGGGAGAAATAAACACTGGGGGAATGGAGAGATAAACACTGGGGAAGGAGAGAGAAACACTGGGGGGAGAGAAAGAAAAAAACTGGGGGGAGAGAGATGGAGAGAAACACTGGGGAGAGAGACGAAGTGAGAGACAGAAAATCTGGGGAGAGAGAGAGAGAGTAACACTGGGGGGAGAGAAAGAGAGATGCACTGGGAGAGAGAGAGAGAGAGAAAAACTGGAGTGAGAGAGATAGAGAGAAACACTGGGGAGAGAGAGAGAAAAAAACTGGGGGAGAGAGAGAAACACTGGTGGAGGGAGAGAGAGAGAAAAACTGGGGGGAGGGAGAGAAACACGGGGGAGAGAGAGAGAGAGAAACACAGGGGAAAGAGAGAAACACTGCGGGGAGAGAGAGATAAACAATGGGAGAGAGAGTGAGAGAGAGAGTGAAACACTGGGGGGAGAGAGAGAGAAACACTCGGGGAGAGATAGAGAAACACTGGGGGGAGAGATAGAGAAACACTGGGGCGAGAGATAGAGAAACACTGGGGGAGAGATAGAGAAACACTGGGGCGAGAGAGAGAGCAACACTGGGGAGAGGGAGAGAGAGAGATACACTGGGAGAGAGAGAGAGAGAGAAAAACTGGAGTGAGAGAGATAGAGAGAAACACTGGAGAGAGAGAGAAAAAAAAACTGGAGGTGAGAGAGAAACACTGGTGGAGGGAGAGAGAGAGAAAAACTGGGGGGAGGGAGAGAAACACTGGGGAGAGAGAGAGAGAGAAACACAGGGGGAGAGAGAGAAACACTGGGGGGAGAGAGAGATAAACACTGGGGGGAGAGATGGAGAAACACTGGGGGGAGAGATAGAGAAACACTGGGGGGAGAGATAGAGAAACACTGGGGCGAGAGAGAGAGACACACTGGGGCGAGAGAGAGAGACACACTGGGGCAAGAGAGAGAGAGAAACTCTGGGGGGGGGAGAGAGAGAGAGAAACTGTGGGGGGAGAGGGAGAGAGAGAAACACTGGGGGGAGAGAGAGAGAGAAACTCTGGGGCAAGAGAGAGAGAGAAACTCTGGGGGGGAGAGAGAGAGAGAAACTGTGGGGGGAGAGGGAGAGAGAGAAACACTGGGGGAGAGACAGAGAAACACTGAGGGGAGAGAGAGAGAAACACTGGGGGGAGAGAGAGAGAAACACTGGGGGGAGAGAGAGAGAAACACTGGGGGGAGAGAGAGAGAAACACTGCGGGGGGAGAGAGAGAGAAACACTGGGGGGAGAGAGAGAGAAACACTGGGGGGAGAGAGAGAGAAACACTGGGGGGAGAGAGAGAGAAACACTGGGGGGAAGGAGAGAGAAACACTGGGGGAGAGAGAGAGAGACACTGGTGGGAGAGAGAGAGAAACACTGGGGGGAGAGAGAGATAAACACTGGGGGGAGAGAGAGAGAAACACTGGGGGGAGAGAGAGAGAAACACTGGGGGAGAGAGAGAGAAACACTGGGGGAGAGAGAGAGAAACACTGGGGGGAGAGAGAAACACTGGGGGGAGAGAGAGAGAAACTCTGGGTGGAGAGAGAGAAACTCTGGGGGGAGAGAGAGAGAGAGAGAGATAGAGAAACACTGGGGGGAGAGAGAGAGGGAACCACTGGGCGGAGAAAGAGAGAGAGAGAAACACTGGGGGAGAGACAGAGTGAGAGAGAGAGAGAGAAACACTGGGGGGAGAGAGAGAGAGACAAAAGCACTGGGGGGGGGGTGAGACAGGGAGATAGAGAGAGAGAAACACTGGGGGTGAGAGAGAGAGAAACACTGGGGGGAGAGAGAGAGAAACACTGGGGGGAGAGAGAGAGAAACACTGGGGGGAGAGAGAGAGAAACACTGGGGGGAGAGAGAGAGAAACACTGGGGGGTAGAGAGAGAAACACTGGGGGAGAGAGAGAGAAACACTGAGGGGAGAGAGAGAAACACTGGGGGGAGAGAGAAACACTGGGGGGAGAGTGAGAGAAACACAGGGGGGAGAGCGAGAGAAACACTGGGGGGAGAGAGAGAGAAACACTGGGGGGAGAGAGAGAGAAACACTGGGGGGAGAGAGAGAGAAACACTGGGGGGAGAGAGAGAGAAACACTGGGGGGAGAGAGAGAGAAACACTGGGGGGAGAGAGAGAGAAACACTGGGGGGAGAGAGAGAGAAACACTGGGGGGAGAGAGAGAGAAACACTGGGGGGAGAGAGAGAGAAACACTGGGGGAGAGAGAGAGAAACACTGGGGGAGAGAGAGAGAAACACTGGGGGGAGAGAGAAACACTGGGGGGAGAGTGAGAGAAACACTGGGGAGAGAGAGAGAGAAACTCTGGGGGGAGAAAGAGAGAGAGAGAACACTGGGGGGAGAGAGAGAGAAACACTGGGGGGAGAAAGAGAGAGAGAGAAACACTGGGGGGAGAGAGAGAGAGAAACACTGGGGGGAGAAAGAGAGAGAGAGAAACACTGGGGGGAGAGAGAGAGAAACTCTAGGTGGAGAGAGAGAAACTCTGGGGGGAGAGAGAGAGAGAGAGAGAGAAACACTGGGGGGAGAGAGAGAGAGAAACACTGGGGGGAGAAAGAGAGAGAGAGAAACACTGGGGGGAGAGACAGAGTGAGAGAGAGAGAGAGAGACACTGGGGGGAGAGAGAGAGAGAGAGAGACACTGGGGGGAGAGAGAGAGAGAGAGATAAACACTGGGGGGAGAAAGAGAGAGAGAAACACTGGGGTGTGAGAGAGAGAGAGAGAGAGAGAGAGAGAGAGAGAAATTGGGGGGAGAGAGAGAGAAACATTGGGGGGAGAGAGAGAGAAACACTGGGGGGAGAGAGAGAGAAACACTGGGGGGGGGAGAGAGAGAGAGAGAGATAGAGAAACACTGGGGGGAGAGAGAGAGAGAGAGAAACATTGGGGGGAGAGAGAGAGAGAGAAACACTGGGGGGAGAAAGAGAGAGAGAGAGAGAAAAACTGGGGGGAGAAAGAGAGAGACAAAAACACTGGGGGGGTGAGACAGTGAGATAGAGAGAGAGAATCACTGGGGGTGAGAGAGAGAGAAACACTGGGGGGAGAGAGAGAGAAACACTGGGGGGAGAGAGAGAGAAACACTGGGGGGAGAGAGAGAGAAACACTGGGGGGAGAGAGAGAGAAACACTGGGGGGAGAGAGAGAGAAACACTGGGGGGAGAGAGAGAGAAACACTGGGGGAGAGAGAGAGAAACACTGGGGGGAGAGAGAAACACTGGGGGGAGAGATAGAGAAACACAGGGGTGAGAGAGAGAGAGAAAGACAGTGGAGAGAGAGAGAGAAACTCTGGGGGGAGAGAGAGAGAGAGAGAGAGAGAGAGAAACACTGGGGGGAGAGAGAGAGAGAGAGAGAGAGAGAGAAACACTGGGGGGAGAGAGAGAGAGAAACACTGGGGGGAGAAAGAGAGAGAGAGAAACACTGGGGGGAGAGACAGAGTGAGAGAGAGAGAGAGAGACACTGGGGGGAGAGAGAGAGAGAGAGAGACACTGGGGGGAGAGAGAGAGAGAGAGATAAACACTGGGGGGAGAAAGAGAGAGAGAAAGACTGGGGTGTGAGAGAGAGAGAGAGAGAGAGAGAAAAACTGGGGGGAGAAAGAGAGAGACAAAAACACTGGGGGGGGTGAGACAGTGAGATAGAGAGAGAGAAACACTGGGGGGAGAGAGAGAGAAACACTGGGGGGAGAGAGAGAGAAACATTGGGGGGAGAGAGAGAGAAACATTGGGGGGAGAGAGAGAGAAACACTGGGGGGAGAGAGAGAGAAACACTGGGGGGAGAGAGAGAGAAACACTGGGGGGAGAGAGAGAAACACTGGGGGTGATAGAGAGAAACACTGGGAGGAGAGAGAGAGAAACAGTGGGGGGAGAGAGAGAGAAACACTGGGGGGAGAGAGAGATAAACAGTGGGGGGAGAGAGAGATAAACACTGGGGGAGAGAGAGAGAAACACTGGGGGAAGAGAGAGAGAAACACTGGGGGGGGAGAGAGAAACACTGGGGGGAGAGAGAGAGAAACACTGGGGGGAGAGAGAGAAACAGTGGGGGAGAGAGAGAGAAACACTGGGGGGAGAGAGAGAGAAACACTGGGGGGGGAGAGAGAAACACTGGGGGCGAGAGAGAGAAACACTGGGGGGAGAGAGAGAGAGAGAGAAACACTGGGGGGAGAGAGAGAGAAACACTGGGGGAGAGAGAGAGAGACACTGGGGGGAGAGAGAGAGAAACACTGGGGGGAGAGAGAGAGAAACACTGGGGAGAGAGAGAGAGAAACACTGGGGGAGAGAGAGAGAAACACTGGGGGAGAGAGAGAGAAACACTGGGGGGAGAGAGAGAGAAACACTGGGGGGAGAGAGAGAGAAACACTGGGGGGAGAGAGAGATAAACAGTGGGGGGAGAGAGAGATAAACACTGGGGGAGGGAGAGAGCAACACTGGGGGAAGAGAGAGAGAAACACTGGGGGGAGAGAGAGAGAAACACTGGGGGGAGAGAGAGAGAAACACTGGGGGGAGAGAGAGAAACAGTGGGGGAGAGAGAGAGAAACACTGGGGGGAGAGAGAGAGAAACACTGGGGGGAGAGAGAGAGAAACAATGGGGGGAGAGAGAGAGAAACACTGGGGGAGAGAGAGAGAGACACTGGGGGGAGAGAGAGAGAAACACTGGGGGGAGAGAGAGAGAAACACTGGGGGGAGAGAGAGAGAAACACTGGGGGGAGAGAGAGAGAAACACTGGGGGGAGAGAGAGAGAAACACTGGGGGAGAGAGAGAGAAACACTGGGGGGAGAGAGAAACACTGGGGGGAGAGAGAGAGAAACACTGGGGGGAGAGAGAGAAACATTGGGGGAGAGAGAGTTAAACACTGGGGGGAGAGAGAGATAAACACTGGGGGAGGGAGAGAGAAACACTGGGGGCGAGAGAGAGAAACACTGGGGGGAGAGAGAGAGAAACACTGGGGGGAGAGAGAGAAAAACACTGGGGGAGAGAGAGAGAAACACTGGGGGAGAGAGAGAGAAACACTGGGGAGAGAGAGAGAGAAACACTGGGGGAGAGAGAGAGAAACACTGGGGGGAGAGAGAGAGAAACACTGGGGGGAGAGAGAGATAAACAGTGGGGGGAGAGAGAGATAAACACTGGGGGAGAGAGAGAGAAACACTGGGGGAAGAGAGAGAGAAACACTGGGGGGAGAGAGAGAAACACTGGGGGGAGAGAGAGAGAAACACTGGGGGGAGAGAGAGAGAAACACTGGGGGGAGAGAGACACAGTGGGGGAGAGAGAGAGAGAAACACTGGGGGGAGAGAGAGAGAAACACTGGGGGGGAGAGAGAAACACTGGGGGCGAGAGAGAGAAACACTGGGGGGTGAGAGAGAGAAACACTGGGGGGAGAGTGAGAGAAACACTGGTGGAGAGAGAGAGAAACACTGGGGGGAGAGAGAGAGAAACACTGGGGGGAGAGAGAGAGAAACACTGGGGGGAGAGAGAGAGAAACACTGGGGGGAGAGAGAGAGAGACACTGGGGGGAGAGAGAGAGAAACACTGGGGGGAGAGAGAGAGAAACACTGGGGGGAGAGAGAGAGAAACACTGGGGGAGAGAGAGAGAAACACTGGGGGAGAGAGAGAGAAACACTGGGGGGAGAGAGAAACACAGGGGAGAGAGTGGGAAACACAGGGGAAGAGAGAGAGAAACACAGGGGGGAGAGCGAGAGAAACACTGGGGGGAGAGAGAGAGAAACTCTGGTGGGAGAGAGAGAGAAACTCTAGGTGGAGAGAGAGAAACTCTGGGGGGAGAGAGAGAGAGAGAGAGATAGAGAAACATTGGGGGGAGAGAGAGAGAGAAACACAGGGGGGAGAAAGAGAGAGAGAGAAACACTGGGGGGAGAGACAGAGTGAGAGAGAGAGAGAGAGAGAGAGAGAGAAACACTGGGGGGAGAGAGAGAGAGAGAGAGAAACACTGGGGGGAGAGAGAGAGAGAGAGAGAGAAACACTGGGGGAGAAAGAGAGAGAGAGAAACACTGGGGGGAGAGACAGAGTGAGAGAGAGAGAGAGAAACACTGGGGTGAGAGAGAGTGAGAGAGAGAGAGAGAGAGAGACACTGGGGGTGAGAGAGAGAGAAACACTGGGGGGAGAGAGAGAGAAACACTGGGGAGAGAGATAGAAACACTGGGGGGAGAGAGAGAGAAACACTGGGGGGGAGAGAGAGAAACACTGGGGGAAGAGAGAGAGAAACACTGGGGGGAGAGAGAGAGAAACACTGGGGGGGAGAGAGAGAAACACTGGGGGGAGAGAGAGAAACACTGGGGGGAGAGAGAGAGAAACACTGGGGGGAGAGAGAGAGAAACAGTGGGGGAGAGAGAGAGAAACACTGGGGGGAGAGAGAGAGAAACACTGGGGGGAGAGAGAGAGAAACAGTGGGGGAGAGAGAGAGAAACACTGGGGGGAGAGGGAGAGAAACACTGGGGGGGAGGGAGAAACACTGGTGGCGAGAGAGAGAAACACTGGGGGGAGAGATAGAGAGACACTGGGGGGAGAGAGAGAGAAACACTGGGGGAGAGAGAGAAACACTGGGGGAGAGAGAGAGAGAAACACTGGTGGCGAGAGAGAGAAACACTGGGGGGAGAGAGAGAGAGACACTGGGGGGAGAGAGAGAGAAACACTGCGGGAGCGAGAGAGAGACACTGGGGGGAGAGAGAGAGAAACACTGGGGGGAGAGAGAGAAACACTGGGGGGAGAGAGAGAGAAACACTGGGGGAGAGAGAGAGAAACACTGGGGGGAGAGAGAGAGAGAGAGAGAGAGAGAGATAGAGAAACATTGGGGGGAGAGAGAGAGAGAAACACTGGGGGGAGAGACAGAGTGAGAGAGAGAGAGAGAGAAACACTGGGGAGAGAGAGAGAGAGAGAGAAACACTGGGGGGAGAGAGAGAGAGAGAGAAACACTGGGGGGAGAGAGAGAGAGAGAGAGAGACACTGGGGGGAGAGACAGAGTGAGAGGGAGAGAGAGAAACACTGGGGTGAGAGAGAGAGAGAGAGAGAAAAACTGGGGGGAGAAAGAGAGAGACAAAAACACTGGGGGGGTGAGACAGTGAGATAGAGAGAGAGAAACACTGGGGGTGAGAGAGAGAGAAACACTGGGGGGAGAGAGCGAGAAACACTGGGGGGAGAGAGAGAGAAAAACTGGGGGGAGAGAGAGAGAGAAACACTGGGGGGAGAAAGAGAGAAACACTGGGGGGAGATAGAGAGAAACACTGGGGGGAGAGAGAGAGAAACACTGGGGGAGAGAGACACACACACTGGGGAGACAGAGAGAGAAACACTGGGGGGAGAAAGAGAGAGAAACTCTGGGAGGAGCGAGAGAGAAACACTGCGGGGAGAGATAGAGAACCACTGGGGTGAGAGAGTGAAACACTGGGGGTGAGAGAGTGAAACACTGGGGGTGAGAGAGTGAAACACTGGCGGTGAGAGAGAGAGAAACACAGGGGGAGAGAGAGTGAAACACTGGGGGGAGAAAGAGAGAGAAACTCTGGGAGGAGAGAGAGAGATACTCTGGGGAGAGAGGGGTGAGAGAGAGAGAAACACTGGGGGGAGAGAGAGATAAACAGTGGGGGTGAGAGAGATAAACACTGGGGGAGGGAGAGAGAAACACTGGGGGAAGAGAGAGAGAAACACTGGGGGGAGAGAGAGAGAAACACTGGGGGGAGAGAGAGAGAAACACTGGGGGGAGAGAGAGAAACAGTGGGGGAGAGAGAGAGAAACACTGGGGGGAGAGAGAGAGAAACACTGGGGGGAGAGAGAGAGAAACACTGGGGGGAGAGAGAGAGAAACACTGGGGGAGAGAGAGAGAGACACTGGGGGGAGAGAGAGAGAAACACTGGGGTGAGAGAGAGAGAAACACTGGGGGGAGAGAGAGAGAAACACTGGGGGGAGAGAGAGAGAAACACTGGGGGGAGAGAGAGAGAAACACTGGGGGAGAGAGAGAAACACTGGGGGGAGAGAGAAACACTGGGGGGAGAGAGAGAGAAACACTGGGGGGAGAGAGAGAAACAGTGGGGGAGAGAGAGTTAAACACTGGGGGGAGAGAGAGAGAAACACTGGGGGGGGGAGAGAGAAACACTGGGGGCGAGAGAGAGAAACACTGGGGGGAGAGAGAGAGAAACACTGGGGGGAGAGAGAGAGAAACACTGGGGGAGAGAGAGAGAAACACTGGGGGAGAGAGAGAGAAACACTGGGGAGAGAGAGAGAGAAACACTGGGGGAGAGAGAGAGAAACACTGGGGGGAGAGAGAGAGAAACACTGGGGGGAGAGAGAGATAAACAGTGGGGGGAGAGAGAGATAAACACTGGGGGAGAGAGAGAGAAACACTGGGGGAAGAGAGAGAGAAACACTGGGGGGAGAGAGAGAAACACTGGGGGGAGAGAGAGAGAAACACTGGGGGGAGAGAGAGAGAAACACTGGGGGGAGAGAGAAACAGTGGGGGAGAGAGAGAGAAACACTGGGGGGAGAGAGAGAGAAACACTGGGGGGGAGAGAGAAACACTGGGGGCGAGAGAGAGAAACACTGGGGGGTGAGAGAGAGAAACACTGGGGGGAGAGTGAGAGAAACACTGGTGGAGAGAGAGAGAAACCCTGGGGGGAGAGAGAGAGAAACACTGGGGGGAGAGAGAGAGAAACACTGGGGGGAGAGAGAGAGAAACACTGGGGGGAGAGAGAGAGAGACACTGGGGGGAGAGAGAGAGAAACACTGGGGGGAGAGAGAGAGAAACACTGGGGGGAGAGAGAGAGAAACACTGGGGGAGAGAGAGAGAAACACTGGGGGAGAGAGAGAGAAACACTGGGGGGGGAGAGAAACACTGGGGGAGAGAAAGAGAAACACAGGGGGGAGAGAGAGAGAGAAACACAGGGGAGAGAGTGGGAAACACAGGGGAAGAGAGAGAGAAACACAGGGGGGAGAGCGAGAGAAACACTGGGGGGAGAGAGAGAGAAACTCTGGTGGGAGAGAGAGAGAAACTCTAGGTGGAGAGAGAGAAACTCTGGGGGGAGAGAGAGAGAGAGAGAGATAGAGAAACATTGGGGGGAGAGAGAGAGAGAAACACTGGGGGGAGAGAGAGAGAGAGAGAGAAACACTGGGGGGAGAGAGAGAGAGAAACACTGGGGGAGAAAGAGAGAGAGAGAAACACTGGGGGGAGAGACAGAGTGAGAGAGGGAGAGAGAAACACTGGGGTGAGAGAGAGTGAGAGAGAGAGAGAGAAACACTGGGGGTGAGAGAGAGAGAAACACTGGGGGGAGAGAGAGAGAAACACTGGGGAGAGAGATAGAAACACTGGGGGGAGAGAGAGAGAAACACTGGGGGGGAGAGAGAGAAACACTGGGGGAAGAGAGAGAGAAACACTGGGGGGAGAGAGAGAGAAATACTGGGTGGAGAGAGAGAGAAACACTGGGGGGGAGAGAGAGAAACACTGGGGGGAGAGAGAGATAAACAGTGGGGGAAGAGAGAGAGAAACACTGGGGGGAGAGAGAGAGAAACACTGGGGGGGAGAGAGAGAAACACTGGGGGGAGAGAGAGAAACACTGGGGGGAGAGAGAGAGAAACAGTGGGGGAGAGAGAGAGAAACACTGGGGGGAGAGAGAGAGAAACACTGGGGGGAGAGAGAGAGAAACAGTGGGGGAGAGAGAGAGAAACACTGGGGGGAGAGAGAGAGAAACACTGGGGGGGGAGGGAGAAACACTGGTGGCGAGAGAGAGAAACACTGGGGGGAGAGATAGAGAGACACTGGGGGGAGAGAGAGAGAAACACTGGGGGAGAGAGAGAAACACTGGGGGAGAGAGAGAGAGAAACACTGGTGGCGAGAGAGAGAAACACTGGGGGGAGAGAGAGAGAGACACTGGGCGGAGAGAGAGAGAAACACTGGGGGAGAGAGAGAGAGACACTGGGGGGAGAGAGAGAGAAACACTGGGGGGAGAGAGAGAAACACTGGGGGGAGAGAGAGAGAAACACTGGGGGAGAGAGAGAGAAACACTGGGGGGAGAGAGAGAGAGAGAGAGAGAGAGATAGAGAAACATTGGGGGGAGAGAGAGAGAGAAACACTGGGGGGAGAAAGAGAGAGAGAGAAACACTGGGGGGAGAGACAGAGTGAGAGAGAGAGAGAGAAACACTGGGGAGAGAGAGAGAGAGAGAGAAACACTGGGGGGAGAGAGAGAGAGAGAGAAACACTGGGGGGAGAGAGAGAGAGAGAGAAACACTGGGGGGAGAGACAGAGTGAGAGGGAGAGAGAGAAACACTGGGGTGAGAGAGAGAGAGAGAGAGAGAAAAACTGGGGGGAGAAAGAGAGAGACAAAAACACTGGGGGGGTGAGACAGTGAGATAGAGAGAGAGAAACACTGGGGGTGAGAGAGAGAGAAACACTGGGGGGAGAGAGAGAGAAACACTGCGGGGAGAGATAGAGAAACACTGGGGGGGGAGAGAGAGAAACACTGGGGAGAGGGTGGGAGAGAGATACACTGGGAGAGAGAGAGAGAGAAACTGGAGTGAGAGAGATCGAGAGAAACACTGGGGGGAGAGAGAGAGAAACACTGGGGGGAGAGAGAGAGACACACTGGGGGGAGAGAGAGAGAAACACTGGGGGGAGAGAGAGAGAAACACTGGGGGGAGAGAGAGAAATACTGGGGGGAGAGAGAGAGAAACACTGGTGGGAGAGAGAGAGAAACACTATGGGGAGAGAGAGAGAAACACTGGGGGGAGAGAGAGAGAAACACTGAGGGGAGAGAGAGATAAACACTGGGGGGAGAGAGAGATAAACACTGGGGGGAGAGAGAGAGAAACACTGGGGGGAGAGAGCGAGAAACACTGGGGGGAGAGAGAGAGAAAAACTGGGGGGAGAGAGAGAGAGAAACACTGGGGGGAGAAAGAGAGAAACACTGGGGGGAGATAGAGAGAAACACTGGGGGGAGAGAGAGAGAAACACTGGGGGAGAGAGACACACACACTGGGGAGACAGAGAGAGAAACACTGGGGGGAGAAAGAGAGAGAAACTCTGGGAGGAGCGAGAGAGAAACACTGCGGGGAGAGATAGAGAACCACTGGGGTGAGAGAGTGAAACACTGGGGGTGAGAGAGTGAAACACTGGGGGTGAGAGAGTGAAACACTGGCGGTGAGAGAGAGAGAAACAATGGGGGGAGAGAGACATCGTGAAAAACTGGGGGGAGAGAGAGAGAAACACTGGGGGGAGAAAGAGAGAGAAACTCTGGGAGGAGAGAGAGAGATACTCTGGGGAGAGAGGGGTGAGAGAGAGAGAAACACTGGGGGGAGAGAGAGAGAAACACTGGGTGGTGAGAGAGAGAAACACTGCGGGGTGAGAGAGAGAAACAATGTGGGTAGAGAGAGAGAAACACTGGGGAGAGAGAGAAAAAAACACTGGGGAGAGAGAGAGAAACTCTGGGGGGGAGAGAGAGAAACACTGGGGGGAGAGAGAGAAACACTGGGTGGAGAGAGAGAAACACTGGGGGGAGGGAGATGGAGAAAATCTGGGGAGAGAGAGATAATCACTGGGGTGGAGAGAGAAACTCTTGCGGGGGAGAGAGAGAGAGAAACTCTGGGGGGAGAGAGAGAGAGCGAAACACTGGGGGGAGAGAGAGAGAAACACTGGGGGGAGAGAGATGGAGAAACACTGGGGGGAGAGAGAGAGAGAAACACTGGGGGGAGAGAGAGAGAAACACTGGGGGGGAGAGAGAGACAGAAACTCTGGGGGGAGAGAGAGACAGAAACTTTGGGGGGAGAGAGAGACAGAAACTCTGGGGGGAGAGAGAGACAGAAACTCTGGGAGGAGAGAGAGAGAGAGAAACTCTGGGGGGAGAGAGAGAGAGAAACTCTGGGGGGAGAGAGAGAGAGAAACTCTGGTTGAGAGAGAGAGAGAGAAACTCTGGGGGGAGAGAGAGAGAGAGTAACACTGGGGGGAGAGAAAGAGAGATGCACTGGGGAGAGAGAGAGAGAGAGAAACACTTGGGGGAGAGATAAACACTGGGGGAATGGAGAGATAAACACTGGGGGAAGAGAGAGAAACACTGGGGGGAGAGAGAGAGAAACAATCGGGGGAGAGAGCCATCGTGAAACTCTGTGGGGAGATAGAGAGAAACACTGGGGTGAGAGAGAGAGAAACACTGGGGGGAGAGAGAGAGAAACACTGGGGGGAGAGAGAGAGAAACACTGGGGGAGAGAGAGAAACACTGGGGGGAGAGAGAGAGAAACACTGGGGGGAGAGAGAGAGAAACACTGGGGGGAGAAAGAGAGACAAACTCTGGGAGGAGCGAGAGAGAAACACTGGAGGGAGAGAGAGAGAACCACTGGGGGGAAAAAGAGAGAGAAACTCTGGGAGGAGAGAGAGAGAAACTCTGGGGAGAGAGAGAGAGAAACACTGGGGGGAGAGAGAGAGAAACACTGGGGGGAGAGAGAGAGAGAAACACTGGGGGGAGAGAGAGAGAAACACTGGGGGGAGAGAGAGAGAAACACTGGGGGGAGATAGAGAGAAACACTGGGGGGAGAGAGAGAGAAACACTGGGGGGGAGAGAGAGACAGGAACTCTGGGGGGAGAGAGAGACAGAAACTCTGGGGGGAGAGGGAGACAGAAACTCTGGGAGGAGAGAGAGAGAGAAACTGTGGGGGGAGAGAGAGAAACTCTGCGGGGAGAGAGAGAGAGAAACTCTGGGGGGAGAGAGAGAGAGAAACTCTGGGAGGAGAGAGAGAGAGAGAGAGAAACACTGGGGGGAGAGACAGAGTGAGAGAGAGAGATAATCTGGTGAGAGAGAGAGTAACACTGGGGGGAGAGAAAGAGAGATGCACTGGGGAGAGATAGAGATACACTCGGGAGAGGGAGAGAGAGAGAAACACTGGGAGAGAGAGAGAGAGAAACAATGGGAGGGGGAAAAAGAGAGAGAGAAACACTTGGGGGAGAAATAAACACTGGGGGAATGGAGAGATAAACACTGGGGGAAGAGAGAGAAACACTGGGGGGAGAGAGAGAAAAAAAACTGGGGGGGAGAGAGATGGAGAGAAACACTGGGGAGAGAGACGAAGTGAGAGACAGAAAATCTGGGGAGAGAGAGAGAGAGAGTAACACTGGGGGGAGAGAAAGAGAGATGCACTGGGAGAGAGAGAGAGAGAGAAACTGGAGTGAGAGAGATAGAGAGAAACACTGGGGAGAGAGAGAGAAAAAAACTGGGGGTGAGAGAGAGACACTGGTGGAGGGAGAGAGAGAGAAAAACTGGGGGGAGGGAGAGAAACACGGGGGAGAGAGAGAGAGAGAAACACAGGGGGAGAGAGAGAAACACTGCGGGGAGAGAGAGATAAACAATGGGAGAGAGAGTGAGAGAGAGAGTGAAACACTGGGGGGAGAGAGAGAGAAACACTCGGGGAGAGATAGAGAAACACTGGGGCGAGAGAGAGAGCAACACTGGGGGGAGAGATAGAGAAACAATGGGGCGAGAGAGAGAGAAACACTGGGGGGAGAGATAGAGAAACACTGGGGCGAGAGAGAGAGAAACACTGGGGAGAGGGAGAGAGAGAGATACACTGGGAGAGAGAGAGAGAAAAACAGGAGTGAGAGAGATAGAGAGAAACACTGGGGAGAGAGAGAGAAAAAAAACTGGAGGAGAGAGAGAAACACTGGTGGAGGGAGAGAGAGAGAAAAACTGGGGGGAGAAAGAGAAACACTGGGGGGAGAGATAGAGAAACACTGGGGGGAGAGATAGAGAAACACTGGGGCGAGAGATAGAGAAACACTGGGGCGAGAGAGAGACACACTGGGGTGAGAGAGAGAGAAACACTGGGGCGAGAGAGAGAGAGAGAGAAACACTGGGGCGAGAGAGAGAGAAACACTGGGGCGAGAGAGAGAGTGAGAGAAACTCTGGGGGGAGAGAGAGAGAGAAACTGTGGGGGGAGAGGGAGAGAGAGAAACACTGGGGGAAGAGAGAGAGAAACGCTTGGGGGGAGAGAGAGAGAAACACTGAGGGGAGAGAGAGAGAAACACTGGGGGGAGAGAGAGAGAAACACTGGGGGGGGGAGAGAGAGAAACACTGGGGTGGGGAGAGAGAGAGAAACACTGGGGGGAGAGAGGGAGAAACACTGGGGGGAGAGAGAGAGAAACACTGGGGGGAGAGAGAGAGAAACACTGGGAGGAGAGAGAGAGAAACAGTGGGGGAGAGAGAGAGAAACACTGGGGGGAGAGAGAGAGAAACACTGGGGGAGAGAGAGAGAAACACTGGGGGGAGAGAGAGAAACACTGGGGGGAGAGAGAGAGAAACACTGGGGGGAGAGAGAGAGAAACACTGGGGGGAGAGAGAGAGAAACACTGGGGGGAGAGAGAGAGAAACACTGGGGGGAGAGAGAGAGAAACACAGGGGGGAGAGAGAGAGAGAAACACAGGGGAGAGAGTGGGAAACACAGGGGGAGAGAGAGAGAAACACTTGGGGGGGAGAGAGAGAGAAAATCTGGGGGGAGAGAGAGAGAAACTCTGGGTGGAGAGAGAGAAACTCTGGGGGGAGAGAGAGAGAGAGAGAGAGATAGAGAAACACTGGGGGGAGAGAGAGAGAGAAACACTGGGGGGAGAAAGAGAGAGAGAAAAACACTGGGGGGAGAGACAGAGTGAGAGAGAGAGAGAGAGAGAGAAACACTGGGGTGAGAGAGAGAGAGAGAAACACTGGGGGGAGAGAGAGAGAGAGAGAGAGAAACACTGGGGGGAGAAAGAGAGAGAGAGAAACATTGGGGGGAGAGAGAGAGAGAGAGAAACTGGGGGGAGAAAGAGAGAGACAAAAACACTGGGGGGGGGGGTGAGACAGTGAGATAGAAACACTGGGGGGAGAGAGAGAGAAACACTGGGGGGAGAGAGAGAGAAACACTGGGGAGAGAGAGAGAAGAACACTGGGGGGAGAGAGAGAGAAACACTGGGGGGAGAGAGAGAGAAACACTGGGTGAGAGAGAGAGAAACACTGGGGGGAGAGAGAAACACTGGGGGGAGAGAGAGAGAAACACAGGGGGGAGAGCGAGAGAAACACTGGGGGGAGAGAGAGAGAAACTCTGGGGGGAGAGAGAGAGAAACTCTGGGGGGAGAGAGAGAGAAACTCTAGGTGGAGAGAGAGAAACTCTGGGGGGAGAGATAGAGAGAGAGAGATAGAGAAGCACTGGGGGGAGAGAGAGAGAGAAACACAGGGGGGAGAGCGAGAGAAACACAGGGGGAGAGAGAGAGAAACTCTGGGGGGAGAGAGAGAGAAACTCTAGGTGGAGAGAGAGAAACACTGGGGGGAGAAAGAGAGAGAGAAACACTGGGGGGAGAGAGAGAGAGACACTGGGGGGAGAGAGAGATAAACACTGGCGGAGAGAGAGAGAAACACTGGGGGGAGAGAGAAACACTGGGGGGAGAGAGAGAGAAACACAGGGGAGAGAGTGGGAAACACTGGGGGGAGAGAGAGAGAAACACTGGGGGGAGAGAGAGAGAAACACTGGGGGAGAGAGAGAGAAACACTGGGGGGAGAGAGAAACACAGGGGGGAGAGAGAGAGAAACACAGGGGGGAGAGGGAGAGAAACACTGGGGGGAGAGAGAGAGAAACTCTGGGGGGAGAGAGAGAGAAACTCTGGGGGTGGAGAGAGAGAGAGAGAGAGACAGAGAAACACTGGGGGGAGAGAGAGAGAGAAACACTGGGGGGAGAAAGAGAGAGAGAGAAACACTGGGGGGAGAGACAGAGTGAGAGAGAGAGAGAGAAACACTGGGGGGAGAGAGAGAGAGAGAGAAACACTGGGGGGAGAGAGAGAGAGAGAGAGAGAAACACTGGGGGGAGAAAGAGAGAGAGAGAAACACTGGGGGGAGAGACAGAGTGAGAGAGAGAGAGAGAAAAACTGGGGTGAGAGTGAGAGAGAGAGAGAAAAACTGGGGGGAGAAAGAGAGAGACAAAAACACTGGGGGGGTGAGACAGTGAGATAGAGAGAGAGAAACACTGGGGGTGAGAGAGAGAGAAACACTGGGGGGAGAGAGAGAGAAACACTGGGGGGAGAGAGAGAGAAACACTGGGGGGAGAGAGAGAGAAACACTGGGGAGAGAGAGAGAGAAACAGTGGGGGAGAGAGAGAGAAACACTGGGGGGAGAGAGAGAGAAACACTGCGGAGAGAGCGAGAGAAACACTGGGGGGAGAGAGAGATAAACACTGGGGGGAGAGAGTGATAAACACTGGGGGGAGAGAGAGAGAAACACTGGGCCGAAGAGAGAGAGAAACACTGGGGGGAGAGAGAGAGAAACACTGGGGGGAGAGAGAGAGAAACACTGGGGGGAGAGAGAGAGAAACACTGGGGGGAGAGAGAGAGAAACACTGGGGGGAGAGAGAGAGAAACACTGGGGGGAGAGAGAGAGAAACACTGGGGGGAGAGAGAGAGAAACACTGGGGCGACAGAGAGAGAGAAACACTGGGGGGAGAGAGAGAGAAACACTGGGGGGAGAGAGAGAGAAACACTGGGGGGAGATAGAGAGAAACACTGGGGGGAGAGAGAGAGAAACACTGGGGGAGAGAGAGACACACACTGGGGGGAGAGAGAGAGAAACACTGGGGGAAGAGAGAGAGAACCACTGGGGTGAGAAAGTGAAACAATGGGGGTGAGAGAGTGAAACACTGGGTGTGAGAGAGTGAAACACTGGGGGGAGAGAGAGAGAAACACTGGGGGGAGATCGAGAGAAACACAGGTGGGAGAGGGAGAGAAACACTGGGGGGAGAGAGAGAGAAACTCTGGGGGGAGAGGGAGAGAAACACTGGGGGGAGAGAGAGAGAACCACTGGGGGGAGAGAGAGAAACACTGGGGGGAGAGAGAGAGAAACACTGGGGGGAGAAAGAGAGAGAAACTCTGGGAGGAGAGAGAGAGAAACACTGGGGGGAGAGAGAGAGAAACACAGGGGGGAGAGAGAGAGAAACACTGGGGGGTGAGAGAGAGAAACACTGGGGGGAGAGAGAGAGAAACACTGGGGGGAGAGAGAGAGAAACACTGGGGGGAGAGAGAGAGAAACACAGGGGGGAGAGAGAGAGAAACACTGGGGGGTGAGAGAGAGAAACACTGGGGGTAGAGAGAGAGAAACACTGGGGAGAGAGAGAAAAAAACACTGGGGAGAGAGAGATAAACTCTGGGGGGGAGAGAGAGAAATACTGGGGGGAGAGAGAGAAACACTGGGGGGAGAGAGATGGAGATAATCTGGGGGGAGAGAGATTATCACTGGGGTGGAGAGAGAAACTCTTGGGGGAGAGAGAGAGAGAAACTCTGGGGGGAGAGAGAGAGAGCGAAACACTGGGGGAGAGAGAGAGAGAGAAACACTGGGGGGAGAGAGATGGAGAAACACTGGGGGGAGAGAGAAAAAAAACTGGGGGGAGAGAGATGGAGAGTAACACTGGGGGGAGAGAAAGAGAGATGCACTGGGAGAGAGAGAGAGAGAAAAACTGGAGTGAGAGAGCAAGAGAGAAACACTGGGGAGAGAGAGAGAAAAAAAACTGGGGGAGAGAGAGAAACACTGGTGGAGGGAGAGAGAGAGAAAAACTGGGGGGAGGGAGAGAAACACGGGGGAGAGAGAGAGAGAGAAACACAGGGGGAGAGAGAGAAACACTGGGGGGAGAGAGAGATAAACAATGGGGGAGAGAGTGAGAGAGAGAGTGAAACACTGGTGGGAGAGAGAGAGAAACACTGGGGCGAGACATAGAGAAACACTGGGGCGAGAGAGAGAGAAACACTGGGGAGAGGGAGGGAGAGAGATAAACTGGGAGAGAGAGAGAGAAACTGGAGTGAGAGAGATCGAGAGAAACACTGGGGAGAGAGAGGGAAAAAAACTGGGGGAGAGAGAGAAACACTGGTGGAGGGAGAGAGAGAGAAAAACTGGGGGGAGGGAGAGAAACACGGGGGAGAGAGAGAGAGAAACACAGGGGGAGAGAGAGAAACACTGGGGGGAGAGAGAGATAAACAATGGGGGAGAGAGTGAGAGAGAGAGTGAAACACTGGGGGGAGAGAGAGAGAAACACTGGGGGGAGAGATAGAGAAACACTGGGGGGAGAGATAGAGAAACACTGGGGGGAGAGATAGAGAAACACTGGGGCGAGAGAGAGAGACAGAAACTCTGGGGGGAGAGAGAGAGAAACTCTGGGTGGAGAGAGATAAACTCTGGGGGGAGAGAGAGAGAGAGAGAGAGATAGAGAAACACTGGGGGGAGAGAGAGAGAGAAACACTGGGGGGAGAAAGAGAGAGAGAGAGAAACGCTGGGGGGAGAGACAGAGTGAGAGAGAGAGAGAGAGAGAGAGAGAGAGAAACACTGGGGGGAGAGAGAGAGAGAGAGAAACACTGGGGGGAGAGAGAGAGAGAGAGAAACACTGGGGGGAGAAAGAGAGAGAGAGAAACACTGGGGGGAGAGACAGAGTGAGAGAGAGAGAGAGAAACACTGGGGTGAGAGTGAGAGAGAGAGAGAAAAACTGGGGGGAGAAAGAGAGAGACAAAAACACTGGGGGGTGGTGAGACAGGGAGATAGAGAGAGAGAAACACTGGGGGTGAGAGAGAGAGAAACACTGGGGGAGAGAGAGAGAAACACTGGGGGGAGAGAGAGAGAAACACTGGGGGGAGAGAGAGAGAAACACTGGGGGGAGAGAGAGAGAAACACTGGGGGGAGAGAGAGAGAAACACTGGGGGGAGAGAGAGAGAAACACTGGGGGGAGAGAGAGAGACACAGTGGGGGAGAGAGAGAGAAACACTGGGGGGAGAGAGAGAGAAACACTGGGGGGGGGAGAGAGAGAAACACTGGGGGAGAGAGAGAGAAACACTGGGGGGAGGGAGAGAGAAACACTGGGGGGAGAGAGATAGAAACACTGGGGGGAGAGAGAGAGAAACACTGGGGGGAGAGAGAGAGACACACTGGGGGAGAGAGAGAGAAACACTGGGGGAGAGAGAGAAACACTGGGGGGAGAGAGAAACACTGGGGGGAGAGAGAGAGAAACACAGGGGGGAGGGAGAGAGAGAAACACAGGGGAGAGAGTGGGAAACGCAGGGTGGAGAGAGAGAAACACTGGGGGGAGAGAGATGGAGAAAATCTGGGGAGAGAGAGATAATCACTTGGGTGGAGAGAGAAACTCTTATGGGAGAGAGAGAGAGAGAAACTCTGGGGGGAGAGAGAGAGAGCGAAACACTGGGGAGAGAGAGAGAGAGAAACACTGGGGGGAGAGAGATGGAGAAACACTGGGGGGAGAGAGAGAGAGAAACACTGGGGGGAGAGAGAGAGAGAATCTCTGGGAGGAGAGAGAGAGAGAGAGAGAAACACTGGGGGGAGAGACAGAGTGAGAGAGAGAGAGAAAATCAGGTGAGAGAGAGAGTAACACTGGGGGGAGAGAAAGAGAGATGCACTGGGGAGAGATAGAGATACACTCGGGAGAGGGAGAGAGAGAGAAACACTGGGAGGGAGAGAGAGAGAGAAACAATGGGAGGGGGAAAAAGAGAGAGAGAAACACTTGGGGGAGAGATAAACACTGGGGGAATGGAGAGATAAACACTGGGGGAAGAGAGAGAAACACTGGGGGGACAGAGAGAAAAAAAACTGGGGGGAGAGAGATGGAGAGTAACACTGGGGGGAGAGAAAGAGAGATGCACTGGGAGAGAGAGAGAGAGAGAAACTGGAGTGAGAGAGATCGAGAGAAACACTGGGGAGAGAGAGGGAAAAAAACTGGGGGAGAGAGAGAAACACTGGTGGAGGGAGAGAGAGAGAAAAACTGGGGGGAGGGAGAGAAACACGGGGGAGAGAGAGAGAGAAACACAGGGGGAGAGAGAGATAAACAATGGGGGAGAGAGTGAGAGAGAGAGTGAAACACTGGGGGGAGAGAGAGAGAAACACTGGGGGGAGAGATAGAGAAACACTGGGGGGAGAGATAGAGAAACACTGGGGGGAGAGATAGAGAAACAATGGGGCGAGAGAGAGAGACAGAAACTCTGGGGGGAGAGAGAGAGAAACTCTGGGTGGAGAGAGAGAAACTCTGGGGGGAGAGAGAGAGAGAGAGAGAGAGAGATAGAGAAACACTGGGGGGAGAGAGAGAGAGAAACACTGGGGGGAGAAAGAGAGAGAGAGAGAAACACTGGGGGGAGAGACAGAGTGAGAGAGAGAGAGAGAGAGAGAGAAACACTGGGGGGAGAGAGAGAGAGAGAGAAACACTGGGGGGAGAGAGAGAGAGAGAGAGAAACACTGGGGGGAGAAAGAGAGAGAGAGAAACACTGGGGGGAGAGACAGAGTGAGAGAGAGAGAGAAACACTGGGGTGAGAGTGAGAGAGAGAGAGAAAAACTGGGGGGAGAAAGAGAGAGACAAAAACACTGGGGGGTGGTGAGACAGGGAGATAGAGAGAGAGAAACACTGGGGGAGAGAGAGAGAAACACTGGGGGGAGAGAGAGAGAAACACTGGGGGAGAGAGAGAGAAACACTGGGGGGAGAGAGAGAGAAACACTGGGGGGAGAGAGAGAGAAACACTGGGGGGAGAGAGAGAGAAACACTGGGGGAGAGAGAGAGAAACACTGGGGGAGAGAGAGAAACACTGGGGGGAGAGAGAAACACTGGGGGGAGAGAGAGAGAAACACAGGGGGGAGGGAGAGAGAGAAACACAGGGGAGAGAGTGGGAAACACAGGGGGAGAGAGAGAGAAACACAGGGGGGAGAGCGAGAGAAAAACTGGGGGGAGAGAGAGAGAAACTCTGGGGGGAGAGAGAGAGAAACTCTAGGTGGAGAGAGAGAAACTCTGGGGGGAGAGAGAGAGAGAGAGAGATAGAGAAACACTGGGGGGAGAGAGAGAGAAACACTGGGGGGAAAAAGAGAGAGAGAGAAACACTGGGGGGAGAGACAGAGTGAGAGAGAGAGAGAGAGAAACACTGGGGGGAGAGAGAGAGAGAGAAACACTGGGGGGGGGGAGAGAGAGAGAGAAACACTGGGGGGAGAAAGAGAGAGAGAGAAACACTGGGGGGAGAGACAGAGTGAGAGAGAGAGAGAGAGAAACACTGGGGTGAGAGAGAGAGAGAGAGAGAGAAAAACTGGGGGGAGAAAGAGAGAGACAAAAACACTGGGGGGGTGAGACAGTGAGATAGAGAGAGAGAAACACTGGGGGTGAGAGAGAGAGAAACACTGGGGGGAGAGAGAGAGAAACACTGGGGGGAGAGAGAGAGAAACACTGGGGGGAGAGAGAGAGAAACACTGGGGGGAGAGAGAGAGAAACACTGGGGGGAGAGTGAGAGAAACACTGGGGGGAGAGAGAGAGAAACACTGGGGGGAGAGAGAGAGAAACACTGGGGGGAGAGAGAGAGAAACACTGCGGAGAGAGAGAGAGAAACACTGGGGGGAGAGAGAGATAAACACTGGGGGGAGAGAGAGATAAACACTGGGGGGAGAGAGAGAGAAACACTGGGGGGAGAGAGAGAGAAACACTGGGGGGAGAGAGAGAGAAACACTGGGGGGGGGAGAGAGAGAGAAACACTGGGGGGAGAGAGAGAGAAACACTGGGGGGAGAGAGAGAGAAACACTGGGGGGAGAGAGAGAGAGAAACTCTGGGGGGAGAGAGAGAGAAACACTGGGGGGAGAGAGAGAGAAACACTGGGGGGAGATGGAGGGAAACACTGGGGGGAGAGAGATACACACACTGGGGGGAGAGAGAGAGAAACATTGGGGGGAGAAAGTGAAACAAGGGGGGTGAGAGAAACACTGGGGGGAGATAGAGAGAAACACAGGGGGGAGAGAGAGAGAAACACTGGGGGGAGAGAGAGAGAAACACTGGGGGGAGAGAGAGAGAAACTCTGGGGGGAGAGGGAGAGAAACACTGGGGGGAGAGAGAGAAACACTGGGGGGAGAGAGAGAGAACCACTGGGGGGAGAGAGAGAGAAACACTGGGGGGAGAGAGAGAGAAACACTGGGGGGCGAAAGAGAGAGAAACTCTGGGAGGAGAGAGAGAGAAACTCTGGGGAGAGAGGGGGAGAAACACTGGGGGGAGAGACAGAGAAACACAGGGGGGTGAGAGAGAGAAACACTGGGGGTAGAGAGAGAGAAACACAGGGGGGTGAGAGAGAGAAACACTGGGGGTAGAGAGAGAGAAACACTGGGGAGAGAGAGAAAAAAACACTGGGGAGAGAGAGATAAACTCTGGGGGGGAGAGAGAGAAATACTGGGGGGAGAGAGAGAAACACTGGGTGGAGAGAGAGAAACACTGGGGGGAGAGAGATGGAGATAATCTGGGGGGAGAGAGATAATCACTGGGGTGGAGAGAGAAACTCTTGGGGGAGAGAGAGAGAGAAACTCTGGGGGGAGAGAGAGATCGCGAAACACTGGGGGAGAGAGAGAGAGAGAAACACTGGGGGGAGAGAGATGGAGAAACACTGGGGGGAGAGAGAGAGAGAAACACTGGGGGGAGAGAGAGAGAAACACTGGGGGGAGAGAGAGACAGAAACTCTGGGGGGAGAGAGAGACAGAAACTCTGGGGGGAGAGAGAGACAGAAACTCTGGGGGGAGAGAGAGACAGAAACTCTGGGGGGAGAGAGAGACAGAAACTCTGGGAGGAGAGAGAGAGAAAAACTCTGGGGGGAGAGAGAGAGAGAAACTCTGGGGGGAGAGAGAGACAGAAACTCTGGGGGGAGAGAGAGAGAGAAACTCTGGGAGGAGAGAGAGAGAGAGAGAGAAACACTGGGGGGAGAGACAGAGTGAGAGAGAGAGAGAAAATCTGGTGAGAGAGAGAGTAACACTGGGGGGAGAGAAAGAGAGAGAAACAATGGGAGGGGGAAAAAGAGAGAGAGAAACACTTGGGGGAGAGATAAACACTGGGGGAAAGGAGAGATAAACACTGGGGGAAGAGAGAGAAACACTGGGGGGAGAGAGAGAAAAAAAACTGGGGGGAGAGAGATAGAGAGAAACACTGGGGAGGGAGACGAAGTGAGAGACAGAAAATCTGGGGAGAGAGAGAGAGAGTAACACTGGGGGGAGAGAAAGAGAGATGCACTGGGAGAGAGAGAGAGAAAAACTGGAGTGAGAGAGCAAGAGAGAAACACTGGGGAGAGAGAGAGAAAAAAAACTGGGGGAGAGAGAGAAACACTGGTGGAGGGAGAGAGAGAGAAAAACTGGGGGGAGGGAGAGAAACACGGGGGAGAGAGAGAGAGAGAAACACAGGGGGAGAGAGAGAAACACTGGGGGGAGAGAGAGATAAACAATGGGGGAGAGAGTGAGAGAGAGAGTGAAACACTGGTGGGAGAGAGAGAGAAACACTGCGGGGAGAGATAGAGAAACACTGGGGGGGGAGAGAGAGAAACACTGGGGAGAGGGTGGGAGAGAGATACACTGGGAGAGAGAGAGAGAGAAACTGGAGTGAGAGAGATCGAGAGAAACACTGGGGAGAGAGAGGAAAAAAACTGGGGGAGAGAGAGAAACACTGGGGGGAGAGAGAGAGAAACACAGGGGGAGACAGAGAGGAACTCTGGGGGAGAGAGAGAGAAACACTGGGGGTAGAGAGAGAGAAACACTGGCGGAGAGAGAGAGAAACACTGGGGGTAGAGAGAGAGAAACACTGGGGGGAGAGAGAGAGAAACACTGGGGGGAGAGAGAGAGAAACACTGAGGGGAGAGAGAGAGAAACACTGGGGGAAGAGAGAGAGAAATACTGGGGTGAGTGAGAGAGAAACACTGGGGGGAGAGAGAGAGAAACACTGGGGCGAGAGAGAGAGACAGAAACTCTGGGGGGAGAGAGAGAGAGAAACTGTGGGGGGAGAGAGAGAGAAACACTGGGGGGAGAGAGAGAGAAACAATGGGGGAGAGAGTGAGAGAGAGAGAGTGAAACACTGGGGGGAGAGATAGAGAAACACTGGGGGGAGAGATAGAGAAACACTGGGGCGAGAGATAGAGAAACACTGGGGCGAGAGAGAGAGACAGAAACTCTGGGGGGAGGGAGAGAGAGAAACTGTGGGGGGAGAGAGAGAGAGAGAACCACTGGGGGGAGAGAGAGAGAGAAACACTGGGGGGAGAGAGAGAGAAACACTGGGGGGAGAGAGAGAGAAACACTGGGGGGAGAGAGAGAGAAACACTGGGGGGAGAGAGAGAGAAACACTGGGGGGAGAGAGATAGAAACTCTGGGGGGAGAGAGAGAGAAACTCTGGGGAGAGAGGGGGAGATAGAGAGAGAAACACTGGGGGGAGAGAGAGAGAAACACAGGGGGGTGAGAGAGAGAAACACTGGTGGTAGAGAGAGAGAAACACTGGGGAGAGAGAGAAAAAAACACTGGGGAGAGAGAGATAAACTCTGGTGGGGAGAGAGAGAAATACTGGGGGGAGAGAGAGAAACACTGGGTGGAGAGATAGAAACACTGGGGGGAGAGAGATGGAGAAAATCTGGGGAGAGAGAGATAATCACTGGGGTGGAGAGAGAAACTCTTGGGGGAGAGAGAGAGAGAGAAACTCTGGGGGGAGAGAGAGAGAGCGAAACACTGGGGGGAGAGAGAGAGAGAGAAACACTGGGGGAGAGAGATGGAGAAACACTGGGGGGAGAGAGAGAGAGAAACACTGGGGGGAGAGAGAGAGAAACACTGGGGGGGAGAGAGAGACAGAAACTCTGGGGGGAGAGAGAGACAGAAACTCTGGGGGGAGAGAGAGACAGAAACTCTGGGGGGAGAGAGAGACAGAAACTCTGGGGGGAGAGAGAGACAGAAACTCTGGGAGGAGAGAGAGAGAGAAACTCTGGGGGGAGAGAGAGACAGAAACTCCAGGGGGAGAGAGAGAGAGAAACTCTGGGGGGAGAGAGAGAGAGAAACTCTGGGGGGAGAGAGAGAGAGAGAAACTCTGGGGGGAGAGAGAGAGAGAAACTCTGGGAGGAGAGAGAGAGAGAGAGAGAAACACTGGTGAGAGATTGAGTAACACTGGGGGGAGAGAAAGAGAGAGAAACAATGGGAGGGGGAAAAAGAGTGAGAGAAACACTTGGGGGAGAGAAAGAGAGATGCACTGGGAGAGAGAGAGAGAAAAACTGGAGTGAGAGAGCAAGAGAGAAACACTGGGGAGAGAGAGAGAAAAAAAACTGGGGGAGAGAGAGAAACACTGGTGGAGGGAGAGAGAGAGAAAAACTGGGGGGAGGGAGAGAAACACGGGGGAGAGAGAGAGAGAGAAACACAGGGGGAGAGAGAGAAACACTGGGGGGAGAGAGAGATAAACAATGGGGGAGAGAGTGAGAGAGAGAGTGAAACACTGGTGGGAGAGAGAGAGAAACACTGCGGGGAGAGATAGAGAAACACTGGGGGGGGAGAGAGAGAAACACTGGGGAGAGGGTGGGAGAGAGATACACTGGGAGAGAGAGAGAGAGAAACTGGAGTGAGAGAGATCGAGAGAAACACTGGGGAGAGAGAGGAAAAAAACTGGGGGAGAGAGAGAAACACTGGGGGGAGAGAGAGAGAAACACAGGGGGAGACAGAGAGGAACTCTGGGGGAGAGAGAGAGAAACACTGGGGGTAGAGAGAGAGAAACACTGGCGGAGAGAGAGAGAAACACTGGGGGTAGAGAGAGAGAAACACTGGGGGGAGAGAGAGAGAAACACTGGGGGGAGAGAGAGAGAAACACTGAGGGGAGAGAGAGAGAAACACTGGGGGAAGAGAGAGAGAAATACTGGGGTGAGTGAGAGAGAAACACTGGGGGGAGAGAGAGAGAAACACTGGGGCGAGAGAGAGAGACAGAAACTCTGGGGGGAGAGAGAGAGAGAAACTGTGGGGGGAGAGAGAGAGAAACACTGGGGGGAGAGAGAGAGAAACAATGGGGGAGAGAGTGAGAGAGAGAGAGTGAAACACTGGGGGGAGAGATAGAGAAACACTGGGGGGAGAGATAGAGAAACACTGGGGCGAGAGATAGAGAAACACTGGGGCGAGAGAGAGAGACAGAAACTCTGGGGGGAGGGAGAGAGAGAAACTGTGGGGGGAGAGAGAGAGAGAGAACCACTGGGGGGAGAGAGAGAGAGAAACACTGGGGGGAGAGAGAGAGAAACACTGGGGGGAGAGAGAGAGAAACACTGGGGGGAGAGAGAGAGAAACACTGGGGGGAGAGAGAGAGAAACACTGGGGGGAGAGAGATAGAAACTCTGGGGGGAGAGAGAGAGAAACTCTGGGGAGAGAGGGGGAGATAGAGAGAGAAACACTGGGGGGAGAGAGAGAGAAACACAGGGGGGTGAGAGAGAGAAACACTGGTGGTAGAGAGAGAGAAACACTGGGGAGAGAGAGAAAAAAACACTGGGGAGAGAGAGATAAACTCTGGTGGGGAGAGAGAGAAATACTGGGGGGAGAGAGAGAAACACTGGGTGGAGAGATAGAAACACTGGGGGGAGAGAGATGGAGAAAATCTGGGGAGAGAGAGATAATCACTGGGGTGGAGAGAGAAACTCTTGGGGGAGAGAGAGAGAGAGAAACTCTGGGGGGAGAGAGAGAGAGCGAAACACTGGGGGGAGAGAGAGAGAGAGAAACACTGGGGGAGAGAGATGGAGAAACACTGGGGGGAGAGAGAGAGAGAAACACTGGGGGGAGAGAGAGAGAAACACTGGGGGGGAGAGAGAGACAGAAACTCTGGGGGGAGAGAGAGACAGAAACTCTGGGGGGAGAGAGAGACAGAAACTCTGGGGGGAGAGAGAGACAGAAACTCTGGGGGGAGAGAGAGACAGAAACTCTGGGAGGAGAGAGAGAGAGAAACTCTGGGGGGAGAGAGAGACAGAAACTCCAGGGGGAGAGAGAGAGAGAAACTCTGGGGGGAGAGAGAGAGAGAAACTCTGGGGGGAGAGAGAGAGAGAGAAACTCTGGGGGGAGAGAGAGAGAGTAACACTGGGGGGAGAGAAAGAGAGATGCACTGGGAGAGAGAGAGAGAAAAACTGGAGTGAGAGAGCAAGAGAGAAACACTGGGGAGAGAGAGAGAAAAAAAACTGGGGGAGAGAGAGAAACACTGGTGGAGGGAGAGAGAGAGAAAAACTGGGGGGAGGGAGAGAAACACGGGGGAGAGAGAGAGAGAGAAACACAGGGGGAGAGAGAGAAACACTGGGGGGAGAGAGAGATAAACAATGGGGGAGAGAGTGAGAGAGAGAGTGAAACACTGGTGGGAGAGAGAGAGAAACACTGCGGGGAGAGATAGAGAAACACTGGGGGGGGAGAGAGAGAAACACTGGGGAGAGGGTGGGAGAGAGATACACTGGGAGAGAGAGAGAGAGAAACTGGAGTGAGAGAGATCGAGAGAAACACTGGGGAGAGAGAGGAAAAAAACTGGGGGAGAGAGAGAAACACTGGGGGGAGAGAGAGAGAAACACAGGGGGAGACAGAGAGGAACTCTGGGGGAGAGAGAGAGAAACACTGGGGGTAGAGAGAGAGAAACACTGGCGGAGAGAGAGAGAAACACTGGGGGTAGAGAGAGAGAAACACTGGGGGGAGAGAGAGAGAAACACTGGGGGGAGAGAGAGAGAAACACTGAGGGGAGAGAGAGAGAAACACTGGGGGAAGAGAGAGAGAAATACTGGGGTGAGTGAGAGAGAAACACTGGGGGGAGAGAGAGAGAAACACTGGGGCGAGAGAGAGAGACAGAAACTCTGGGGGGAGAGAGAGAGAGAAACTGTGGGGGGAGAGAGAGAGAAACACTGGGGGGAGAGAGAGAGAAACAATGGGGGAGAGAGTGAGAGAGAGAGAGTGAAACACTGGGGGGAGAGATAGAGAAACACTGGGGGGAGAGATAGAGAAACACTGGGGCGAGAGATAGAGAAACACTGGGGCGAGAGAGAGAGACAGAAACTCTGGGGGGAGGGAGAGAGAGAAACTGTGGGGGGAGAGAGAGAGAGAGAACCACTGGGGGGAGAGAGAGAGAGAAACACTGGGGGGAGAGAGAGAGAAACACTGGGGGGAGAGAGAGAGAAACACTGGGGGGAGAGAGAGAGAAACACTGGGGGGAGAGAGAGAGAAACACTGGGGGGAGAGAGATAGAAACTCTGGGGGGAGAGAGAGAGAAACTCTGGGGAGAGAGGGGGAGATAGAGAGAGAAACACTGGGGGGAGAGAGAGAGAAACACAGGGGGGTGAGAGAGAGAAACACTGGTGGTAGAGAGAGAGAAACACTGGGGAGAGAGAGAAAAAAACACTGGGGAGAGAGAGATAAACTCTGGTGGGGAGAGAGAGAAATACTGGGGGGAGAGAGAGAAACACTGGGTGGAGAGATAGAAACACTGGGGGGAGAGAGATGGAGAAAATCTGGGGAGAGAGAGATAATCACTGGGGTGGAGAGAGAAACTCTTGGGGGAGAGAGAGAGAGAGAAACTCTGGGGGGAGAGAGAGAGAGCGAAACACTGGGGGGAGAGAGAGAGAGAGAAACACTGGGGGAGAGAGATGGAGAAACACTGGGGGGAGAGAGAGAGAGAAACACTGGGGGGAGAGAGAGAGAAACACTGGGGGGGAGAGAGAGACAGAAACTCTGGGGGGAGAGAGAGACAGAAACTCTGGGGGGAGAGAGAGACAGAAACTCTGGGGGGAGAGAGAGACAGAAACTCTGGGGGGAGAGAGAGACAGAAACTCTGGGAGGAGAGAGAGAGAGAAACTCTGGGGGGAGAGAGAGACAGAAACTCCAGGGGGAGAGAGAGAGAGAAACTCTGGGGGGAGAGAGAGAGAGAAACTCTGGGGGGAGAGAGAGAGAGAGAAACTCTGGGGGGAGAGAGAGAGAGAAACTCTGGGAGGAGAGAGAGAGAGAGAGAGAAACACTGGTGAGAGATTGAGTAACACTGGGGGGAGAGAAAGAGAGAGAAACAATGGGAGGGGGAAAAAGAGTGAGAGAAACACTTGGGGGAGAGATAAACACTGGGGGAATGGAGAGATAAACACTGGGGGAAGAGAGAGAAACACTGGGGGGAGAGAAAGAAAAAAAACTGGGGGGAGAGAGATGGAGAGAAACACTGGGGAGGGAGACGAAGTGAGAGACAGAAAATCTGGGGAGAGAGAGAGAAAAAAAACTGGGGGAGAGAGAGAAACACTGGTGGAGGGAGAGAGAGAGAAAATCTGGGGGGAGGGAGAGAAACATGGGGAGAGAGAGAGAGAGAAACACAGGGGGAGAGATAGAGAAACACTGGGGTGAGAGATAGTGAAACACTGGGGCGAGAGATAGAGAAACACTGGGGTGAGAGATAGTGAAACACTGGGGTGAGAGATAGAGAAACACTGGGGCGAGAGAGAGAGTAACACTGGGGAGAGGGAGGGAGAGAGATACACTGGGAGAGAGAGAGAGAGAAACTGGAGTGAGAGAGATCGAGAGAAACACTGGGGAGAGAGAGGGAAAAAAACTGGGGGAGAGAGAGAAACACTGGTGGACGGAGAGAGAGAGAAAAACTGGGGGGAGGGAGAGAAACACGGGGGAGAGAGAGAGAGAAACACAGGGGGAGAGAGAGAAACACTGGGGGGAGAGAGAGATAAACAATGGGGGAGAGAGTGAGAGAGAGAGTGAAACACTGGGGGGAGAGATAGAGAAACACTGGGGGGAGAGATAGAGAAACACTGGGGGGAGATATAGAGAAACACTGGGGCGAGAGATAGAGAAACACTGGGGCGAGAGATAGAGAAACACTGGGGGGAGAGATAGAGAAACACTGGGGGGAGAGAGAGAGAAACACTGGGGCGAGAGAGAGAGACAGAAACTCTGGGGGGAGAGAGAGAGAGAAACTGTGGGGGGAGAGAGAGAGAAACACTGGGGGGAGAGAGAGAGAAACACTGGGGGGAGAGATAGAGAAACACTGGGGGGAGAGATAGAGAAACACTGGGGGGAGATATAGAGAAACACTGGGGCGAGAGATAGAGAAACACTGGGGCGAGAGAGAGAGAAACACTGGGGCGAGAGAGAGAGACAGAAACTCTGGGGGGAGAGAGAGAGAGAAACTGTGGGGGGAGAGAGAGAGAAACACTGGGGGGAGAGAGAGAGAAACACTGGGGGTAGAGAGAGAGAAACACTGGGGGGAGAGAGTGAGAAACACTGGGGGGAGAGAGAGAGAAACACAGAGGAGGGGAGAGAGAGAAACACTGGGGGGAGAGAGAAACACAGGGGGAGACAGAGAGAAACTCTGGGGAAGAGAGAGAGAAACACTGGGGGTAAGAGAGAGAAACACTGGGGGAGAGAGAGAGAAAAACTGGGGGTAGAGAGAGAGAAACACTGGGCGGAGAGAGAGAGAAACACTGGGGGGAGAGAGAGAGAAACACTGAGGGGAGAGAGAGAGAAACACTGAGGGGAGAGAGAGAGAAACACTGGGGGGTGTGAGAGAGAAATACTGGGGAGAGTGAGAGAGAAACACAGGGGGGAGAGAGAGAGAAACACTGGGGCGAGAGAGAGAGACAGAAACTCTGGGGGGAGAGAGAGAGAGAAACTGTGGGGGGAGAGAGAGAGAAACAATGGGGGAGAGAGTGAGAGAGAGAGTGAAACACTGGGGGGAGAGAGAGAGAAACAATGGGGGAGAGAGTGAGAGAGAGAGTGAAACACTGGGGGGAGAGATAGAGAAACACTGGGGGGAGAGATAGAGAAACACTGGGGCGAGAGAGAGAGACAGAAACTCTGGGGGGAGAGAGAGAGAAACTGTGGGGGGAGAGAGAGAGAAACACTGGGGGGAGAGAGAGAGAAACAATGGGGGAGAGAGTGAGAGAGAGAGTGAAACACTGGGGGGAGAGATAGAGAAACACTGGGGCGAGAGATAGAGAAACACTGGGGCGAGAGAGAGAGACAGAAACTCTGGGGGGAGAGAGAGAGAAACACTGGGGAGAGAGAGAGAGAAACACTGTGGGGAGAGAGAGAGAAACACTGGGGGTAGAGAGAGAGAAACACTGGGGGGAGAGAGTGAGAAACACTGGGGGGAGAGAGAGAGAAACTCTGAGGAGGGGAGAGAGAGAAACACTGGGGGGAGAGAGAGAGAAACACAGGGGGAGACAGAGAGAAACTCTGGGGGAGAGAGAGAGAAACACTGGGGGTAGAGAGAGAGAAACACTGGGAGGAGAGAGAGAGAAACACTGGGGGGAGAGAGAGAGAAACACTGAGGGGAGAGAGAGAGAAACACTGGGGGGTGTGAGAGAGAAATACTGGGGAGAGTGAGAGAGAAACACTGGGGGGAGAGAGAGAGAAACAATGGGGAGAGAGAGAGAAACACTGGGGGGAGAGAGAGAGAAACACTGGGGGGAGAGAGAGAGAAACACTGGGGGGAGAGAGAGAGAAACACTGGGGGGAGAGAGAGAGAAACACTGGGGGGAGAGAGAGAAACACTGGGGGGAGAGAGAGAGAAAAAAACTGGGGGAGAGAGAGAAACACTGGTGGAGGGAGAGAGAGAGAAAAACTGGGGGCGGGGGAGAGAAACACGGGGGAGAGAGAGTGAGAGAAACACAGGGGGAGAGAGAGAAACACTGGGGGGAGAGAGAGATAAACAATGGGGGAGAGAGTGAGAGAGAGAGTGAAACACTGGGGGGAGAGAGAGTGAAACACTGCGGGGAGAGAGAGAGAAACACTGCGGGGAGAGATAGAGAAACACTGGGGGGAGAGATAGAGAAACACTGGGGCGAGAGATAGAGAAACACTGGGGCGAGAGAGAGAGACAGAAACTCTGGGGGGGAGAGAGAGAGAGAAACTGTGGGGGGAGAGAGAGAGAGAAACTGTGGGGGGAGAGAGAGAGAGAGAAACTGTGGGGGGAGAGAGAGAGAGAAACACTGGGGGGAGAGAGAGAGAAACACTGGGGGGAGAGAGAGAGAAACACTGGGGGGAGAGAGAGAGAAACACTGGGGGGAGAGAGAGAGAAACACTGGGGGGAGAGAGAGAGAAACACTTTGGGGAGAGAGAGAGAAACACTGGGGGGAGAGAGAGAGAAACACTGGGGGGAGAGAGAGGAACACTGGGGAGAGAGAGAGAAACACTGGGGGGGAGAGAGAGAAACACTGGGGGGAGAGAGAGAGAAACACTGGGGGGAGAGAGAGAGAAACACTGGGGGTAGAGAGAGAGAAACACTGGGGGGAGAGAGAGAGAAACACTGGGGGGAGAGAGAGAGAAACACTGAGGAGGGGAGAGAGAGAAACACTGGGGGGAGAGAGAGAGAAACACAGGGGGGAGAGAGAGAGAAACACAGGGGGGAGAGAGAGAGAAACACAGGGGGGAGAGAGAGAGAAACACTGGTGGGAGAGAGAGAGAAACACTGGGTGGAGAGAGAGAGAAACACTTGGGGGAGAGAGAGAAACACTGGGGGGAGAGAGAGAGAAACACTGGGGGGAGAGAGAGAGAAACACTGGCGGGAGAGAGATAGAAACACTGGGGGGAGAGAGAGAGAAACACTGGGGGGAGAGAGAGAGAAACACTGGGGGGAGAGAGAGAGAAACACTGGCGGGAGAGAGATAGAAACACTGGGGGGAGAGAGAGAGAAACACTGGGGGGAGAGAGAGAGAAACACTGAGGGGAGAGAGAGAGAAACCCTGGGGGGTGTGAGAGAGAAATACTGGGGTGAGTGAGAGAGAAACACTCTGGGGAGAGAGAGAGAAACACTGGGGAGAGAGAGAGAAACACTGGGGGGAGAGAGAGAGAAACACTGGGGGGAGAGAGACAGAAGCACTGGGGGGGGAGAGAGAGAGAAACACTGGGGTGAGAGAGAGAGAAACACTCTGGGGAGAGAGAGAGAAACACTGGGGGGAGATAGAGAGAAACACTGGGGGGAGAGAGAGAGAAACACTGGGGGGAGAAAGAGAGAGAAACTCTGGGAGGAGCGAGAGAGAAACACTGGGGGGAGAGAGAGAGAACCACTGGGGGGAGAGAGAGAGAAACACTGGGGGGAGAGAGAGAGAAACACTTTGGGGAGAGAGAGAGAAACACTTTGGGGAGAGATAGAGAAACACTGGGGGGAGAGAGAGAGAAAAACACTGGGGGGAGAGAGAGAGAAACACTGGGGGGAGAGAGAGAGAAACACCGGGGGGAGAGAGAGAGAAACACTGGGGGGAGAGAGAGAGAAACACTGGGGGGAGAGAGAGAGAAACACTGGGGGGAGAGAGAGAGAAAAACACTGGGGGGAGAGAGAGAGAAACACTGGGGGGAGAGAGAGAGAAACACCGGGGGGAGAGAGAGAGAGAAAAACACTGGGGGGAGAGAGAGAGAAACACCGGGGGGAGAGAGAGAGAGAAACACTGGGGGGAGAGAGAGAGAAACACTGTGGGGAGAGAGAGAAACACTGGGGGGAGATAGAGAAAAACACTGGGTGGAGAGAGAGAGAAACACTGGGGGGAGAGAGAGAGAGAAACACTGGTGTGGGAGAGAGAGAAACACTGGTGGGAGAGAGAGAGAAACACTGTGGGGAGAGAGAGAGAAACACTGGGGGGAGATAGAGAGAAACACTGGGGGGAGACAGAGAGAAACACTGGGGGGAGAGAGAGAGAAACACTGGGGGGAGAGAGAGAAACACTGGGGGGAGAGAGAGAGAAACACAGGGGGGAGAGAGAGAAACACTGGGAGGAGAAAGAGAGAGAAACTCTGTGAGGAGCGAGAGAGAAACACTGGGGGGAGCGAGAAACATTGGGGTGAGAGAGTGAAACACTGGGGGTGAGAGAGAGAGAAACAATTGGGGGAGAGAGACATCGTGAAACACTGGGGGGAGAGAGAGAGAAACACTGGGGGGAGATAGAGAGAAACACTGGGGGGAGAGAGAGAAACACTGGGGGGAGAGAGAGAGAAACACTGGGGGTAGAGAGAGAGAAACACTGGGGGGAGAGAGAGAGAAACACTGCGGGGAGAGAGAGAGAAACACTGAGGAGGAGAGAGAGAGAAACACTGGGGGGAGAGAGAGAGAAACACAGGGGGGAGAGACAGAGAAACACAGGGGGGAAGAGAGAGAGAAACACAGGGGGGAGAGAGAGAGAAACACTGGGGGGAGAGAGAGAGAAACACTGGGGGGAGAGAGAGAGAAACACTGGGGGGAGAGAGAGAGAAACAATTGGGGGAGAGAGAGAGAAACACTGGGGGGAGAGAGAGAGAAACACTGGGGGGAGAGAGAGAGAAACACTGGGGGGAGAGAGAGAGAAACACTGGGGGGAGAGAGAGAGAAACACCGGGGGGAGAGAGAGAGAAAAACACTGGGGGGAGAGAGAGAGAAACACTGTGGGGAGAGAGAGAGAGAAACACTGTGGGGAGAGAGAGAGAAACACTGTGGGGAGAGAGAGAAACACTGGGGGGAGATAGAGAAAAACACTGGGTGGAGAGAGAGAGAAACACTGGGGGGAGAGAGAGAGAGAAACACTGGTGTGGGAGAGAGAGAAACACTGGTGGGAGAGAGAGAGAAACACTGTGGGGAGAGAGAGAGAAACACTGGGGGGAGATAGAGAGAAACACTGGGGGGAGAGAGAGAGAAACACTGGGGGGAGAGAGAGAGAAACACTGGGGGGAGAGAGAGAAACACTGGGGGGAGAGAGAGAGAAACAATGGGGGAGAGAGAGAGAAACACAGGGGGGAGAGAGAGAGAAACACTGGGAGGAGAAAGAGAGAGAAACTCTGGGAGGAGCGAGAGAGAAACACTGGGGGGAGCGAGAAACATTGGGGTGAGAGAGTGAAACACTGGGGGTGAGAGAGAGAGAAACAATTGGGGGAGAGAGACATCGTGAAACACTGGGGGGAGAGAGAGAGAAACACTGGGGGGAGATAGAGAGAAACACTGGGGGGAGAGAGAGAGAAACACTGGGGGGAGAGAGAGAGAAACACTGGGGGTAGAGAGAGAGAAACAGTGGGGGGAGAGAGAGAGAAACACTGCGGGGAGAGAGAGAGAAACACTGAGGAGGAGAGAGAGAGAAACACTGGGGGGAGAGAGAGAGAAACACAGGGGGGAGAGACAGAGAAACACAGGGGGGAAGAGAGAGAGAAACACAGGGGGGAGAGAGAGAGAAACACTGGGGGGAGAGAGAGAGAAACACTGGGGGGAGAGAGAGAGAAACACTGGGGGGAGAGAGAGAGAAACACTTGGGGGAGAGAGAGAGAAACACTGGGGGGAGAGAGAGAGAAACACTGGGGGTAGAGAGAGAGAAACACTGGGGGGAGAGAGAGAGAAACACTGGGGGGAGAGAGAGAGAAACACTGGGGGGAGAGAGAGAGAAACACTGGGGGGAGAGAGAGAAACACTGGGGGGAGAGAGAGAGAAACACTGAGGGGAGAGAGAGAGAGAGAAACCCTGGGGGGTGTGAGAGAGAGAAACACTGGGGGGAGAGAGAGAGAAACACTGGGGAGAGAGAGAGAAACACTGGGGGGAGAGAGAGAGAAACACTTGGGGGAGAGAGAGAGAAACACTGGCAGGAGAGAGAGAGAAACACTGGGGAGAGAGAGAGAAACACTGTGGGGAGAGAGAGAGAAACACTGGGGAGAGAGAGAGAAACACTGGGGGGAGAGAGAGAGAAACACTGGCGGGAGAGAGAGAGAAACAGTAGGGGAGAGAGAGAGAAACACTGGGGGGAGAGAGAGAGAAACACTGGGGAGAGAGAGAGAAACACTGAGGGGAGAGAGAGAGAGAAACACTGGGGGGAGAGAGAGAGAAACACTGGGGGGAGAGAGAGAGAAACACTGGGGGGTGTGAGAGAGAAATACTGGGGAGAGTGAGAGAGAAACACTGTGGGGAGAGAGAGAGAAACACTGGGGAGAGAGAGAGAAACACTGGGGGGAGAGAGAGAAACACTGGGGAGAGAGAGAGAGAAACACTGGGGGGAGAGAGAGAGAAACACTGGGGGGGGAGAGAGAGAAACACTGGGGGGAGAGAGAGAGAAACACTGGGGGGAGAGAGACAGAAGCACTGGGGGGAGAGAGAGAGAGAAACACTGGGGAGAGAGAGAAACACTGGGGGGAGAGAGAGAGAAACACTGGGGAGAGAGAGAGAGAAACACTGGGGGGAGAGAGAGAGAAACACTGGGGGGAGAGAGAGAGAAACACTGGGGGGAGAGAGAGAGAAACACTGCGGGGAGAGAGAGAGAAACCCTGGGGGGTGTGAGAGAGAAATACTGGGGAGAGTGAGAGAGCAACACTGTGGGGAGAGAGAGAGAAACACTGGGGAGAGAGAGAGAAACACTGGGGGGAGAGAGAGAGAAACACTGGGGGGGAGAGAGAGAGAAACACTGGGGGGAGAGAGAGAGAAACACTGGGGGGAGAAAGAGAGAGAAACTCTGGGAGGAGCGAGAGAGAAAAACTGGGGGGAGAGAGAGAGAAACACTGGGGGGAGAGAGAGAGAGAGAAACACCGGTGGGGAGAGAGAGAGGAACACTGGGGGAGAGAGAGAGAAACACTGGGGGGAGAGAGAGAGAAACACTGGGGAGAGAGAGAAACACTGGGGGGAGAGAGAGAGAAACACTGGGGGGAGAGAGAGAGAAACACTGGGGGGAGAGAGAGAGAAACACTGGGGGGAGAGAGAGAGAATCACTGGGGGTGAGAGAGAGAGAAACACTGGGGGGAGAGAGAGAAAAACACTGGGGGGAGATAGAGAGAAACACTGTGGGAGGAGCGAGAGAGAAAAACTGGGGGGAGAGAGAGAGAAACACTGGGGGAGAGAGAGAGAAACACTGGGGGGAGAGAGAGAGAAACAATGGGGGGAGAGAGAGAGAAACACTGGGGGGAGAAAGAGAGAGAAACTCTGGGAGGAGCGAGAGAGAAACACTGGGGGGAGAGAGCGAGAAACACTGGGGGAGAGAGAGAGAGAAACACTGGGGGGAGAGAGAGAGAAACACTGGGGGGAGATAGAGAGAAACACTGGGGGGAGAGAGAGAGAAACACTGGGGGGAGAGAGAGAGAAACAGTGGGGGGAGAGAGAGAAAAACACTGGGGGGAGATAGAGAGAAACACTGTGGGGAGAGAGAGAGAAACACTGGGGGGAGATAGAGAGAAACACTGGGGGGAGAGAGAGAGAAACACTGGGGGGAGAGAGAGAGAAACACTGGGGGGAGAGAGAGAGAGAAACACTGGTGGGAGAGAGAGAGAAACACTGGTGGGAGAGAGAGAGAAACACTGTGGGGAGAGAGAGAGAAACACTGGGGGGAGAGAGAGAGAAACACTGGGGGGAGAGAGAGAGAAACACTGGGGGGAGAGAAAGAGAAACACTGGGGGGAGAGAGAGAAACACTGGGGGGAGAGAGAGAGAAACTCTGGGGGGAGAGAGAGAGAAACACTGGGGGGAGAGAGAGAGAAACACTGGGGGGAGAGAGAGAGAAACACTGGGGGGAGAGGTAGAGAAACACTGGGGGGAGAGAGAGAGAAACACTGAGGGGAGAGAGAGAAACACTGGGTGGAGAGAGAGAGAAACACAGGGGAGAGTGAGAGAGAAACACTGGGGGGAGCGAGAGAGAAACACTGGGGAGAGAGAGAGAAACACTGGGGGGAGAGAGAGAAACACTGAGGGGAGAGAGAGAGAAACACTGGGGGGAGAGAGAGATAAACACTGGGGGAGAGAGAGAAACACTGGGGGGAGAGAGAGAGAGAAACACTGGGGAGAGAGAGAGAAACACTGGGGGGAGAGAGAGAGAAACACTTTGGGGAGAGAGAGAGAGAGAAACACTGGGGGGAGATAGAGAGAAACACTGGGGGGAGAGAGAGAGAAACACTGGGGGTAGAGAGATAGAAAAACACTGGGGGGTGAGAGAGAGAAACACTGTGGGGAGAGAGTGAGAAACACTGGGGGGAGAGAGAGAGAAACACTGGGGGGGAGAGAGAGAGAAACACTGTGGGGAGAGAGAGAGAAACACTGGGGGGAGATAGAGAGAAACACTGGGTGGAGAGAGAGAGAAACACTGGGGGGAGAGAGAGAGAGAAACACTGGTGGGAGAGAGAGAGAAACACTGGTGGGAGAGAGAGAGAAACACTGGGGGGAGAGAGTGAGAAACACTGGGGGGAGAGAGAGAGAAACACTGGGGGGAGAGAGAGAGAAACACTGGGGGAGAGAAAGAGAAACACTGGGGGGAGAGAGAGAGAAACACTGGGGGGAGAGAGAGAGAAACACTGGGGGGAGAGAGAGAGAAACACTGGGGGGAGAGAGAGAGAAACACTGGGGGGAGAGAGAGAGAAACACTGGGGAGAGAGAGAGAAACACTGGGGGGAGAGAGAGAGAAACACTTGGGGGAGAGAGAGAGAAACACTGGCAGGAGAGAGAGAGAAACACTGGGGAGAGAGAGAGAAACACTGTGGGGAGAGAGAGAGAAACACTGGGGAGAGAGAGAGAAACACTGGGGGGAGAGAGAGAGAAACACTGGCGGGAGAGAGAGAGAAACAGTGGGGGAGAGAGAGAGAAACACTGGGGGGAGAGAGAGAGAAACACTGGGGAGAGAGAGAGAAACACTGAGGGGAGAGAGAGAGAGAAACACTGGGGGGAGAGAGAGAGAAACACTGGGGGGTGTGAGAGAGAAATACTGGGGAGAGTGAGAGAGAAACACTGTGGGGAGAGAGAGAGAAACACTGGGGAGAGAGAGAGAAACACTGGGGGGAGAGAGAGAAACACTGGGGAGAGAGAGAGAGAAACACTGGGGGGAGAGAGAGAGAAACACTGGGGGGAGAGAGAGAGAAACACTGGGGGGAGAGAGAGAGAAACACTGGGGGGAGAGAGACAGAAGCACTGGGGGGAGAGAGAGAGAGAAACACTGGGGAGAGAGAGAAACACTGGGGGGAGAGAGAGAGAAACACTGGGGAGAGAGAGAGAGAAACACTGGGGGGAGAGAGAGAGAAACACTGGGGGGAGAGAGAGAGAAACACTGGGGGGAGAGAGAGAGAAACACTGGGGGGAGAGAGAGAGAAACCCTGGGGGGTGTGAGAGAGAAATACTGGGGAGAGTGAGAGAGCAACACTGTGGGGAGAGAGAGAGAAACACTGGGGAGAGAGAGAGAAACACTGGGGGGAGAGAGAGAGAAACACTGGGGGGAGAGAGAGAGAAACACTGGGGGGAGAGAGAGAGAAACACTGGGGGGAGAAAGGGAGAGAAACTCTGGGAGGAGCGAGAGAGAAAAACTGGGGGGAGAGAGAGAGAAACACTGGGGGGAGAGAGAGAGAAACACTGGGGGGAGAGAGAGAGAAACACTGGGGGGAGAGAGAGAGAAACACTGGGGAGAGAGAGAGAAACACTGGGGGGAGAGAGAGAGAAACACTTGGGGGAGAGAGAGAGAAACACTGGCAGGAGAGAGAGAGAAACACTGGGGAGAGAGAGAGAAACACTGTGGGGAGAGAGAGAGAAACACTGGGGAGAGAGAGAGAAACACTGGGGGGAGAGAGAGAGAAACACTGGCGGGAGAGAGAGAGAAACAGTGGGGGAGAGAGAGAGAAACACTGGGGGGAGAGAGAGAGAAACACTGGGGAGAGAGAGAGAAACACTGAGGGGAGAGAGAGAGAGAAACACTGGGGGGAGAGAGAGAGAAACACTGGGGGGTGTGAGAGAGAAATACTGGGGAGAGTGAGAGAGAAACACTGTGGGGAGAGAGAGAGAAACACTGGGGAGAGAGAGAGAAACACTGGGGGGAGAGAGAGAAACACTGGGGAGAGAGAGAGAGAAACACTGGGGGGAGAGAGAGAGAAACACTGGGGGGAGAGAGAGAGAAACACTGGGGGGAGAGAGAGAGAAACACTGGGGGGAGAGAGACAGAAGCACTGGGGGGAGAGAGAGAGAGAAACACTGGGGAGAGAGAGAAACACTGGGGGGAGAGAGAGAGAAACACTGGGGAGAGAGAGAGAGAAACACTGGGGGGAGAGAGAGAGAAACACTGGGGGGAGAGAGAGAGAAACCCTGGGGGGTGTGAGAGAGAAATACTGGGGAGAGTGAGAGAGCAACACTGTGGGGAGAGAGAGAGAAACACTGGGGAGAGAGAGAGAAACACTGGGGGGAGAGAGAGAGAAACACTGGGGGGAGAGAGAGAGAAACACTGGGGGGAGAGAGAGAGAAACACTGGGGGGAGAAAGAGAGAGAAACTCTGGGAGGAGCGAGAGAGAAAAACTGGGGGGAGAGAGAGAGATACACTGGGGGGAGAGAGAGAGAGAAACACCGGTGGGGAGAGAGAGAGAAACACTGGGGGAGAGAGAGAGAAACACTGGGGGGAGAAAGAGAGAGAAACTCTGGGAGGAGCGAGAGAGAAAAACTGGGGGGAGAGAGAGAGAAACACTGGGGGGAGAGAGAGAGAGAAACACCGGTGGGGAGAGAGAGAGAAACACTGGGGGAGAGAGAGAGAAACACTGGGGGGAGAGAGAGAGAAACACTGGGGGGAGAGAGAGAGAAACACTGGGGGGAGAGAGAGAGAAACACTGGGGGGAGAAAGAGAGAGAAACACTGGGGGGAGAGAGAGAGAAACACTGGGGGGAGAGAGAGAGAATCACTGGGGGTGAGAGAGAGAGAAACACTGGGGGGAGAGAGAGAAAAACACTGGGGGGAGATAGAGAGAAACACTGTGGGAGGAGCGAGAGAGAAAAACTGGGGGGAGAGAGAGAGAAACACTGGGGGAGAGAGAGAGAAACACTGGGGGGAGAGAGAGAGAAACAATGGGGGGAGAGAGAGAGAAACACTGGGGGGAGAAAGAGAGAGAAACTCTGGGAGGAGCGAGAGAGAAACACTGGGGGGAGAGAGAGAGAAACACTGGGGGAGAGAGAGAGAGAAACACTGGGGGGAGAGAGAGAGAAACACTGGGGGGAGATAGAGAGAAACACTGGGGGGAGAGAGAGAGAAACACTGGGGGGAGAGAGAGAGAAACAGTGGGGGGAGAGAGAGAAAAACACTGGGGGGAGATAGAGAGAAACACTGTGGGGAGAGAGAGAGAAACACTGGGGGGAGATAGAGAGAAACACTGGGGGGAGAGAGAGAGAAACACTGGGGGGAGAGAGAGAGAAACACTGGGGGGAGAGAGAGAGAGAAACACTGGTGGGAGAGAGAGAGAAACACTGTGGGGAGAGAGAGAGAAACACTGGGGGGAGTGAGAGAGAAACTCTGGGGGGAGAGAGAGAGAAACACTGGGGGGAGAGAGAGAGAAACACTGGGGGGAGAGAGAGAGAAACACTGGGGGGAGAGAGAGAAACACTGGGGGGAGAGAGAGAGAAACTCTGGGGGGAGAGAGAGAGAAACACTGGGGGGAGAGATAGAGAAACACTGGGGAGAGAGAGAGAGAAACACTGGGGGGAGAGGGAGAGAAACACTGGGGGGAGAGAGAGAGAAACACTGAGGGGAGAGAGAGAAACACTGGGTGGAGAGAGAGAGAAACACTGGGGAGAGTGAGAGAGAAACACTGGGGGGAGCGAGAGAGAAACACTGGGGAGAGAGAGAGAAACACTGGGGGGAGAGAGAGAGAAACACTGGGGGGAGAGAGAGAAACACTGAGGGGAGAGAGAGAGAAACACTGGGGGGAGAGAGAGGTAAACACTGGGGGAGAGAGAGAAACACTGGGGGGAGAGAGAGAGAGAAACACTGGGGAGAGAGAGAGAAACACTGGGGGGAGAGAGAGAGAAACACTTTGGGGAGAGAGAGAGAGAGAAACACTGGGGGGAGATAGAGAGAAACACTGGGGGGAGAGAGATAGAAACACTGGGGGTAGAGAGATAGAAAAACACTGGGGGGTGAGAGAGAGAAACACTGTGGGGAGAGAGTGAGAAACACTGGGGGGAGAGAGAGAGAAACACTGGGGGGGAGAGAGAGAGAAACACTGTGGGGAGAGAGAGACAAACACTGGGGGGAGATAGAGAGAAACACTGGGTGGAGAGAGAGAGAAACACTGGGGGGAGAGAGAGAGAGAAACACTGGTGGGAGAGAGAGAGAAACACTGGTGGGAGAGAGAGAGAAACACTGGGGGGAGAGAGTGAGAAACACTGGGGGGAGAGAGAGAGAAACACTGGGGGGAGAGAGAGAGAAACACTGGGGGAGAGAAAGAGAAACACTGGGGGGAGAGAGAGAGAAACACTGGGGGGAGAGAGAGAGAAACACTGGGGGGAGAGAGAGAGAAACACTGGGGGAGAGAGAGAGAAACACTGAGGGGAGAGAGAGAAACACTGGGGGGAGAGAGAGAGAAACACTGGGGAGAGTGAGAGAGAAACACTGGGGGGAGCGAGAGAGAAACACTGGGGAGAGAGAGAGAAACACTGGGGGGAGAGAGAGAGAAACACTGGGGGGAGAGAGAGAGAAACACTGAGGGGAGAGAGAGAGAAACACTGGGGGGAGAGAGAGAGAAACACTGGGGAGAGAGAGAGAAACACTGGGGGGAGCGAGAGACAAACACTGGGGGGAGCGAGAGAGAAACACTGGGGAGAGAGAGAAACACTGGGGGGAGAGAGAGAGAAACACTGGGGGGAGAGAGAGAAACACTGGGGGGAGAGAGAGAGAAACACTGGGGGGAGAGAGAGAGAAACACTGGGGGGAGAGAGAGAGAAACACTGGGAGGAGAAAGAGAGAGAAACTCTGGGAGGAGCGAGAGAGAAACACTGGGGGGAGCGAGAAACATTGGGGTGAGAGAGTGAAACACTGGGGGTGAGAGAGTGAAACACTGGGGGTGAGAGAGTGAAACACTGGGGGTAGAGAGAGAGAAACAATTGGGAGAGAGAGAGAGAAACACTGGGGGTAGAGAGAGAGAAACACTGAGGGGAGAGAGAGAGAAACACTGGGGGTAGAGAGAGAGAAACACTGGGGGGAGAGAGAGAGAAACACTGGGGGGAGAGAGAGAGAAACACTGGGGGGAGAGAGAGAGAAACACTGGGGGTAGAGAGAGAGAAACACTGAGGGGAGAGAGAGAGAAACACTGGGGGTAGAGAGAGAGAAACACTGGGGGGAGAGAGAGAGAAACACTGGGGGGAGAGAGAGAGAAACACTGGGGGGAGAGAGAGAGAAACACTGGGGGTAGAGAGAGAGAAACACTGGGGGTAGAGAGAGAGAAACACTGGGGGGAGAGAGAGAGAAACACTGGGGGGAGAGAGAGAGAAACACTGGGGGTAGAGAGAGAGAAACACTGGGGGGAGAGAGAGAGAAACACTGGGGGGAGAGAGAGAGAAACACTGGGGGGAGAGAGAGAGAAACACTGGGGGTAGAGAGAGAGAAACAGTGGGGGGAGAGAGAGAGAAACACTGCGGGGAGAGAGAGAGAAACACTGAGGAGGGGAGAGAGGGAAACACTGGGGGGAGAGAGAGAGAAACACAGGGGGGAGAGACAGAGAAACACAGGGGGGAAGAGAGAGAGAAACACAGGGGGGAGAGAGTGAGAAACACTGGGGGGAGAGAGAGAGAAACACTGGGGGGAGAGAGAGAGAAACACTGGGGGGAGAGAGAGAGAAACACTTGGGGGAGAGAGAGAGAAACACTGGGGGGAGAGAGAGAGAAACACTGGGGGGAGAGAGAGAGAAACACTGGGGGGCGAGAGAGAGAAACACTGGGGGGAGAGAGAGAGAAACACTGGGGGGAGAGAGAGAGAAACACTGGGGGGAGAGAGAGAAACACTGGGGGGAGAGAGAGAGAAACACTGAGGGGAGAGAGAGAGAGAGAAACCCTGGGGGGTGTGAGAGAGAGAAACACTGGGGGGAGAGAGAGAGAAACACTGGGGAGAGAGAGAGAAACACTGGGGGGAGAGAGAGAGAAACACTGGGGGGTGTGAGAGAGAGAAACACTGGGGGGAGAGAGAGAGAAACACTGGGGAGAGAGAGAGAAACACTGGGGGGAGAGAGAGAGAAACACTGGGGGGAGAGAGAGAGAAACACTGGCGGGAGAGAGAGAGAAACACTGGGGAGAGAGAGAGAAACACTGGGGGGAGAGAGAGAGAAACACTGGGGAGAGAGAGAGAAACACTGAGGGGAGAGAGAGAGAGAAACACTGGGGGGAGAGAGAGAGAAACACTGGGGGGAGAGAGAGAGAAACACTGGGGGGGGTGAGAGAGAAATACTGGGGAGATTGAGAGAGAAACACTGTGGGGAGAGAGAGAGAAACACTGGGGAGAGAGAGAAACACTGGGGGGAGAGAGAGAGAAACACTGGGGGGAGAGAGACAGAAGCACAGGGGGGAGAGAGAGAGAGAAACACTGGGGGGAGAGAGAGAGAAACACTGGGGGGAGAGAGAGAGAAACACTGGGGGGAGAGAGAGAGAAACACTGGGGGGAGAGAGAGAGAAACACTGGGGGTAGAGAGAGAGAAACACTGAGGGGAGAGAGAGAGAAACACTGGGGGTAGAGAGAGAGAAACACTGGGGGGAGAGAGAGAGAAACACTGGGGGGAGAGAGAGAGAAACACTGGGGGGAGAGAGAGAGAAACACTGGGGGTAGAGAGAGAGAAACACTGGGGGTAGAGAGAGAGAAACACTGGGGGGAGAGAGAGAGAAACACTGGGGGGAGAGAGAGAGAAACACTGGGGGTAGAGAGAGAGAAACACTGGGGGGAGAGAGAGAGAAACACTGGGGGGAGAGAGAGAGAAACACTGGGGGGAGAGAGAGAGAAACACTGGGGGTAGAGAGAGAGAAACAGTGGGGGGAGAGAGAGAGAAACACTGCGGGGAGAGAGAGAGAAACACTGAGGAGGGGAGAGAGAGAAACACTGGGGGGAGAGAGAGAGAAACACAGGGGGGAGAGACAGAGAAACACAGGGGGGAAGAGAGAGAGAAACACAGGGGGGAGAGAGAGAGAAACACTGGGGGGAGAGAGAGAGAAACACTGGGGGGAGAGAGAGAGAAACACTGGGGGGAGAGAGAGAGAAACACTTGGGGGAGAGAGAGAGAAACACTGGGGGGAGAGAGAGAGAAACACTGGGGGGAGAGAGAGAGAAACACTGGGGGGCGAGAGAGAGAAACACTGGGGGGAGAGAGAGAGAAACACTGGGGGGAGAGAGAGAGAAACACTGGGGGGAGAGAGAGAAACACTGGGGGGAGAGAGAGAGAAACACTGAGGGGAGAGAGAGAGAGAGAAACCCTGGGGGGTGTGAGAGAGAGAAACACTGGGGGGAGAGAGAGAGAAACACTGGGGAGAGAGAGAGAAACACTGGGGGGAGAGAGAGAGAAACACTGGGGGGTGTGAGAGAGAGAAACACTGGGGGGAGAGAGAGAGAAACACTGGGGAGAGAGAGAGAAACACTGGGGGGAGAGAGAGAGAAACACTGGGGGGAGAGAGAGAGAAACACTGGCGGGAGAGAGAGAGAAACACTGGGGAGAGAGAGAGAAACACTGGGGGGAGAGAGAGAGAAACACTGGGGAGAGAGAGAGAAACACTGAGGGGAGAGAGAGAGAGAAACACTGGGGGGAGAGAGAGAGAAACACTGGGGGGAGAGAGAGAGAAACACTGGGGGGGGTGAGAGAGAAATACTGGGGAGATTGAGAGAGAAACACTGTGGGGAGAGAGAGAGAAACACTGGGGAGAGAGAGAGAAACACTGGGGGGAGAGAGAGAGAAACACTGGGGGGAGAGAGACAGAAGCACAGGGGGGAGAGAGAGAGAGAAACACTGGGGGGAGAGAGAGAGAAACACTGTGGGGAGAGAGAGAGAAACACTGGGGGGAGAGAGAGAGAAACACTGGGGGGAGAGAGAGAGAGAAACTCTGGGAGGAGCGAGAGAGAAACACTGGGGGGAGAGAGAGAAACACTGGGGGGAGAGAGAGAGAGAAACACTGGGGGGAGAAAGAGAGAGAAACTCTGGGAGGAGCGAGAGAGAAACACTGGGGGGAGAGAGAGAAACACTGGGGGGAGAGAGAGAGAACCACTGGGGGGAGAGAGAGAAACACTGGGGGGAGAGAGAGAAACACTGGGAGGAGCGAGAGAGAAACACTGGGGGGAGAGAGAGAGAACCACTGGGGAGAGAGACAGAAACACTGGGGGGAGAGAGAGAGAGAAACACTGGGGGGAGAAAGAGAGAGAAACTCTGGGAGGAGCGAGAGAGAAACACTGGGGGGAGAGAGAGAGAAACACTGGGGGGAGAGACAGAGAAACACTGGGGGGAGAGAGAGAGAGAGAAACACTGGGGGGCGAGAGAGAGAAACACTGGGGGTGAGAGAGAGAAACACTGTGGGGAGAGAGAGAGAAACACTGGGGGGAGAGAGAGAGAAACACTGGGGTGGGTGAGAGAGAAATACTGGGGAGATTGAGAGAGAAACACTGTGGGGAGAGAGAGAGAAACACTGGGGAGAGAGAGAGAAACACTGGGGGGAGAGAGAGAGAAACACTGGGGGGAGAGAGACAGAAGCACAGGGGGGAGAGAGAGAGAGAAACACTGGGGGGAGAGAGAGAGAAACACTGTGGTGAGAGAGAGAGAAACACTGGGGGGAGAGAGAGAGAAACACTGGGGGGAGAGAGAGAGAGAAACTCTGGGAGGAGCGAGAGAGAAACACTGGGGGGAGAGAGAGAAACACTGGGGGGAGAGAGAGAGAGAAACACTGGGGGGAGAAAGAGAGAGAAACTCTGGGAGGAGCGAGAGAGAAACACTGGGGGGAGAGAGAGAAACACTGGGGGGAGAGAGAGAGAACCACTGGGGGGAGAGAGAGAAACACTGGGGGGAGAGAGAGAAACACTGGGAGGAGCGAGAGAGAAACACTGGGGGGAGAGAGAGAGAACCACTGGGGAGAGAGACAGAAACACTGGGGGGAGAGAGAGAGAGAAACACTGGGGGGAGAAAGAGAGAGAAACTCTGGGAGGAGCGAGAGAGAAACACTGGGGGGAGAGAGAGAGAAACACTGGGGGGAGAGAGAGAGAAACACTGGGGGGAGAGAGAGAGAGAGAAACACTGGGGGGCGAGAGAGAGAAACACTGGGGGGTGAGAGAGAGAAACACTGTGGGGAGAGAGAGAGAAACACTGGGGGGTGAGAGAGAGAAACACTGTGGGGAGAGAGAGAGAAACACTGGGATGAGATAGAGAGAAACACTGGGTGGAGAGAGATAGAAACACTGGGTGGAGAGAGAGAGAGAAACACTGGGGGGAGAGAGAGAAACACTGGGGGGAGAGAGAGAGAAACACTTTGGGGAGAGAGAGAGAGAGAAACACTGGGGGGCGAGAGAGAGAAACACTGGGGGGTGAGAGAGAGAAACACTGTGGGGAGAGAGAGAGAAACAATGGGGGGTGAGAGAGAGAAACACTGGGGGGAGAGAGAGAGAGAAACACTGGTGGGAGAGAGAGAGACACACTGGTGGGAGAGAGAGAGAAACACTGGGGGGAGAGAGTGAGAAACACTGGGGGGAGAGAGAGAGAAACACTGGGGGGAGAGAGAGAGAAACACTGGGGGGAGAGAAAGAGAAACACTGGGGGGAGAGAGAGAGAAACACTGGGGGGAGAGAGAGAGAAACACTGGGGGGAGAGAGAGAGAAACACTGGGGGGAGAGAGAGAGAAACACTGGGGGGAGAGAGAGAGAAACACAGGGGTGAGAGAGATAGAAAAACACTGGGGGGTGAGAGAGAGAAACACTGTGGGGAGAGAGAGAGAAACACTGGGATGAGATAGAGAGAAACACTGGGTGGAGAGAGAGAGAAACACTGGGTGGAGAGAGAGAGAAACACTGGGGGGAGAGAGAGAGAGAAACACTGGTGGGAGAGAGAGAGAAACACTGGGGGGAGAGAGAGAGACACACTGGGGGGAGAGAAAGAGAAACACTGGGGGGAGAGAGAGAGAAACACTGGGGGGAGAGAGAGAGAAACACTGGGGGGAGAGAGTGAGAAACACTGGGGGGAGAGAGAGAGAAACACTGGGGGGAGAGAGAGAGAAACACTGGGGGGAGAGAAAGAGAAACACTGGGGGGAGAGAGAGAGAAACACTGGGGGGAGAGAGAGAGAAACACTGGGGGGAGAGAGAGAGAAACACTGGGGGGAGAGAGAGAGAAACACTGGGGGGAGAGAGAGAGAAACACTGGGGGGAGCGAGATAAACACTGAGGGGAGAGAGAGAGAAACACTGGGGGGAGAGAGAGATAAACACTGGGGGAGAGAGAGAAACACTGGGGGGAGAGAGAGAGAGAAACACTGGGGAGAGAGAGAGAAACACTGGGGGGAGATAGAGAGAAACACTGGGGGGAGAGAGAGAGAAACACTGGGGGTAGAGAGATAGAAAAACACTGGGGGGTGAGAGAGAGAAACACTGTGGGGAGAGAGAGAGAAACACTGGGGGGAGAGAGAGAGAAACACTGGGGGGGAGAGAGAGAGAAACACTGTGGGGAGAGAGAGAGAAACACTGGGGGGAGATAGAGAGAAACACTGGGGGGAGAGAGAGAGAGAAACACTGGTGGGAGAGAGAGAGAAACACAGGTGGGAGAGAGAGAGAAACACTGGGGGGAGAGAGTGAGAAACACTGGGGGGAGAGAGAGAGAAACACTGGGGGGAGAGAGAGAGAAACACTGGGGGGAGAGAAAGAGAAACACTGGGGGGAGAGAGAGAGAAACACTGGGGGGAGAGAGAGAGAAACACTGGGGGGAGAGAGAGAGAGAAACACTGGGGGGAGAGAGAGAGAAACACTGGGGGGAGAGAGAGAGAAACACTGGGGGGAGAGAGAGAAACACTGGGTAGAGAGAGAGAGAAACACTGTGGGGAGAGAGAGAGAAACACTGGGGGGAGATGGAGAGAAACACTGGGCGGAGAGAGAGAGAAACACTGGGGGGAGAGAGAGAGAAACACTGGGGGGAGAGAGAGAGAAACACTGGGGGGAGAAAGAGAGAGAAACTCTGGGAGGAGCGAGAGAGAAACACTGGGGGGAGCGAGAACCACTGGGGCGAGAGAGTGAAACACTGGGGGTGAGAGAGTGAAACACTGGGGGAGAGAGAGTGAAACACTGGGGGTGAGAGAGAGAGAAACAATTGGGGGAGAGAGACATCGTGAAACACTGGGGGGAGAGAGAGAGAAACACTGGGGGGAGAGACAGAGAAAGACTGGGGGAGAGAGAGAGAAACACTGGGGGGAGTGAGAGAGAAACACTGGGGGGAGAGAGAGATAAACACTGGGGGGAGAGATAGAGAAACACTGGGGGGAGAGAGAGAGAAACATTGGGGGTGAGATAGAGAAACACTGGGGGGAGAGATAGAGAAACACTGGGGCGAGAGAGATAGAAACACTGGGGAGAGGGAGAGAGAAACACTGGAGTGAGAGAGATAGAGAGAAACACTGGGGAGAGAGAGATAAATACTGGTGGAGGGAGAGAGAGAGAAAAACTGGGGGAGAGAGAGAAACACTGGGGGGAGAGAGAGAGAAACACTGGGGGGAGAGATAGAGAAACACTGGGGGGAGAGATAGAGAAACACTGGGGCGAGAGATAGAGAAACACTGGGGCGAGAGAGAGAGAAACACTGGGGGGGAGAGAGAGAGAAACTGTGGGGGGAGAGAGAGAGAGAGAAACACTGGGGGGAGAGAGAGAGAAACACTGAGGGGAGAGAGAGAGAAACACTGGGGGGTGAGAGAGGGAAACACTGGGGGGAGAGAGAGAGAAACACTGGGGGGAGAGAGAGAGAAACACTGGGGGGAGAGAGAGAGAAACGGTGTGGGGGGAGAGAGAGAAACACTGAGGGGAGAGAGAGAGAAACACTGGGGGGAGAGAGAGAGAAACACTGGGGGGGGGAGAGAGAGAAACACTGGGGGGAGAGAGAGAGAAACACTGGGGGGGGAGAGAGAGAAACACAGGGGGGAGAGAGAGAGAAACTCTGGGGGGGGGAGAGAGTGAGAGAGAGAGAGAGAGAGAAACACTGGGGGGAGAGAGAGAGAGAGAAACACTGGGGGTAGAGAGAGAGAGAGAGAGAAACACTGGGGGGAGAAGGAGAGAGAGAGAAACACTGGGGGGAGAGACAGAGTGAGAGAGAGAGAGAGAAACACTGGGGTGAGAGAGAGAGAAACTCTGGGTGGAGAGAGAGAAACTCTGGGGGGAGAGAGACAGAGAGAGAGAGAAACACTGGGGGGAGAGAGAGAGAGAAACACTGGGGGGAGAAAGAGAGAGACAAAAACACTGGGGGGAGTGAGACAGTGAGATAGAGAGAGAGAAACACTGGGGGTGTGAGAGAGAGAAACACTGGGGGGAGAGAGAGAAACACTGGGGGGAGAGAGAGAGAGAAACACTGGGGGTAGAGAGAGAGAAACACTGGGGGTAGAGAGAGAGAAACACTGGGGAGAGAGAGAGAAACTCTGGGGGGGGGAGAGAGAGAAACACTGGGGGGAGAGAGATGGAGAAAATCTGGGGAGAGAGAGATAATCACTGGGGGGGAGAGAGAAACTCTTGGGGGAGAGAGAGAGTGAGAAACTCTGGGGGGAGAGAGCGAGAGCGAAAGACTGGGGGGGAGAGAGAGAGAGAAACACTGGGGGGAGAGAGAGAAACGCTGGGGGGTGAGAGAGAGAAACTCTGAGGAGAGAGAGAAACACTGGGGGAGAGAGAGAAACACTGGGGGGAGAGAGATGGAGAAAATCTGGGTAGAGAGAGATAATCACTGGGGGGGAGAGAGATACTCTTGGGGGAGAGAGAGAGAGAGAAACTCTGGGGGGAGAGAGAGAGAGCGAAACACTGGGGGGAGAGAGAGAGAGAAACACTGGGGGGAGAGAGATGGAGAAACACTGGGGGGAGAGAGAGAGAGAAACACTGGGGGGAGAGAGATGGAGAAACACTGGGGGAGAGAGAGAAACACTGGGGGGAGAGAGAGAGAAACACTGGGGGGAGAGAGTGAGAAACACTGGGTGGAGAGAGAGACAGAAACTCTGGGGGGAGAGAGGAGAGAGAGAGAGAGAAACACTGGGGGGAGAGAGAGAAACGCTGGGGGGTGAGAGAGAGAAACTCTGGGGAGAGAGAGAAACACTGGGGGAGAGAGAGAAACACTGGGGGGAGAGAGATGGAGAAAATCTGGGTAGAGAGAGATAATCACTGGGGGGGAGAGAGATACTCTTGGGGGAGAGAGAGAGAGAGAAACTCTGGGGGGAGAGAGAGAGAGCGAAACACTGGGGGGAGAGAGAGAGAGAAACACTGGGGGGAGAGAGATGGAGAAACACTGGGGGGAGAGAGAGAGAGAAACACTGGGGGGAGTGAGATGGAGAAACACTGGGGGAGAGAGAGAAACACTGGGGGGAGAGAGAGAGAAACACTGGGGGGAGAGAGTGAGAAACACTGGGTGGAGAGAGAGACAGAAACTCTGGGGGGAGAGAGAGACAGAAACTCTGGGAGGAGAGAGAGAGAGAAACTCTGGGGAGAGAGAGAGAGAGAAACTCTGGGGAGAGAGAGAGAGAGAAAATCTGGGGGGAGAGAGAGAGAGAAACTCTGGGGGGAGAGAGACAGAGAACCTCTGGGAGGAGAGAGTGAGAGAGAGAGAAACACTGGGGGGAGAGACAGAGTGAGAGAGAGAGAGAAAATCTGCTGAGAGAGAGAAACACTGGGGGGAGAGAAAGAGAGATGCACTGGGGAGAGATAGAGATACACTCGGGAGAGGGAGAGAGAGAGAAACACTGGGAGAGAGAGAGAGAGAAACAATGGGAGGGGGAAAAAGAGAGAGAGAAACACTTGGGGGAGAGATAAACACTGGGGGAATGGAGAGATAAACACTGGGGGAAGAGAGAGAAACACTGGGGGGAGAGAGAGAAAAAAACTGGGGGGAGAGAGATAGAGAGAAACACTGGGGAGAGAGACGAAGTGAGAGACAGAAAATCTAGGGAGCGAGAGAGAGAGAGTAACACTGGGGGGAGAGAAAGAGAGATGCACTGGGAGAGAGAGAGAAACACTGGTGGAGGGAGAGAGAGAGAAAAACTGGGGGGAGGGAGAGAAACACGGGGGAGAGAGAGAGAGAGAAACACAGGGGGAGAGAGAGAAACACTGGGGGGAGAGAGAGATAAACAATGGGGGAGAGAGTGAGAGAGAGAGTGAAACACTGGGGGGAGAGAGAGAGAAACACTGGGGGGAGAGATAGAGAAACACGGGGGGTGAGATAGAGAAACACTGGGGCGAGAGAGATAGAAAGACTGGGGAGAGTGAGAGAGAGCGATACACTGGGAGAGAGAGAGAAAAAAAAACTGGAGTGAGAGAGATAGAGAGAAACACTGGGGAGAGAGAGAGAAAAAAACTGGGGGAGAGAGAGAAACACTGGTGGAGGGAGAGAGAGAGAAAAACTGGGGGGAGGGAGAGAAACACGGGGGAGAGAGAGAGAGAGAAACACAGGGGGAGAGAGAGAAACACTGGGGGGGGAGCGAGATAAACAATGGGGGAGAGAGTGAGAGAGAGAGTGAAACACAGGGGCGAGATATAGAGAAATACTGGGGCGAGAGAGAGAGAAACACTGGGGCGAGAGAGAGAGAGAGAGAAACTCTGGGGGGGAGAGAGAGAGAGAAACTGTGGGGGGAGAGAGAGAGAGAGAAACTCTGGGGGGAGAGAGAGAGAAACACTGGGGGGAGAGAGAGAGAAACACTGGGGGGAGAGAGAGAGAAACACTGGGGGGAGAGAGAGAGAAACACTGGGGGGGAGAGAGAGAAACACTGGGGGGAGAGAGAGAGAAACACTGGGGGGAGAGAGAGAAAAACACTGGGGGGAGAGAGAGAGAAACACTGGGGGGAGAGAGAGAGAAACACAGGGGGAGAGAGAGTGAAACACAGGGGGGAGAGAGAGAGAAACACAGCGGGGAGAGAGAGAGAAACTCTGGGGGAGAGAGAGAAACTCTGGGTGGAGAGAGAGAAACTCTGGGTGGAGAGAGAGAGAGAGAGAGAAACACTGGGGGGAGAGAGAGAGAGAAACACTGGGGGGAGAAAGAGAGAGAGAGAAACACTGGGGGGAGAGACAGAGTGAGAGAGAGAGAGAGAGAGAACCACTGGGGGGAGAGAGAGAGAGAGAGAAACACTGGGGGTAGAGAGAGGGAGAGAGAAACACTGGGTGGAGAAAGAGAGAGAGAGAAACACTGGGGGGAGAGACAGAGTGAGAGAGAGAGAGAGAAACACTGGGGTGAGAGAGAGAGAAACTCTGGGTGGAGAGAGAGAAACTCTGGGGGGAGAGAGAGAGAGAGAGAGAGAGAAACACTGGGGGGAGAGGGAGAGAGAAACACTGGGGGGAGAGAGAGAAAAAAACTGGGGGAGCGAGAGAAACACTGGTGGAGGGAGGGAGAGAGAAAAACTGGGGGGAGGGAGAGAAACACGGGGGAGAGAGAGAGAGAGAAACACAGGGGGAGAGAGAGAAACACTGGGGGGGAGAGAGATAAACACTGGGGGGAGAGATAGAGAAACACTGGGGGGAGAGATAGAGAAACACTGGGGGGAGAGATAGAGAAACACTGGGGGGAGAGAGAGAGAAACACTGGGGGGAGAGAGAGAGAAACACTGGGGGGAGAGATAGAGAAACACTGGGGGGAGAGATAGAGAAACACTGGGGCGAGAGATAGAGAAACACTGGGGGAGAGAGAGAGAAACGCTGGGGGGAGAGAGAGAGATACACTGGGGCGAGAGAGAGAGAGAGAGAAACTCTGGGGGGGAGAGAGAGAGAAACTGTGGGGGGAGAGAGAGAGAGAGAAACACTGGGGGGAGAGAGAGAGAAACGCTGGGGGGAGAGAGAGAGATACACTGGGGCGAGAGAGAGAGAGAGAGAAACTCTGGGGGGGAGAGAGAGAGAAACTGTGGGGGGAGAGAGAGAGAGAGAAACACTGGGGGGAGAGAGAGAGAAACGCTGGGGGGAGAGAGAGAGATACACTGGGGGGAGAGAGAGAGAAACACTGGGGGGAGAGAGAAAAACACTGGGGGGAGAGAGAGAGAAACACTGGGGAGAGAGAGAGAGAGAGAGAGAGAAACACTGGGGGGAGAGAGAGAGAAACACTGGGGCGAGAGAGAGAGAAACACTGGGGGGAGAGAGAGAGAAACACTGGGGGGAGAGAGAGAGAAACACTGGGGCGAGAGAGAGAGAAACACTGGGGGGAGAGAGAGAGAAACACTGGGGGGAGAGAGAGATAAACACTGGGGCGAGAGAGAGAGAAACACTGGGGGGAGAGAGAGAGGAACAGTGGGGGGAGAGTGAGAGTAACACTGGGGGGAGAGAGAGAAACACTGGGGGGAGAGAGAGAGAAACACTGGGGGGAGAGAGAGAGAAACACTAGAGGGAGAGAGAGAGAAACACTGGGGGGAGAGAGAGAAAAACACTGGGGGGAGAGAGAGAGAAACACTGGGGGGAGAGAGAGAGAAACACAGGGGGGAGAGCGAGAGAAACACAGGGGGGAGAGAGAGAGAAACACAGGGGGGAGAGAGAGAGAAACTCTGGGGGAGAGAGAGAGAAACTCTAGGTGGAGAGAGAGAAACTCTGGGGGGAGAGAGAGAGAACGAAACACTGGGGGGGGAGAGAGAGAGAAACACTGGGGGGAGAAAGAGAGAGAGAGAAACACTGGGGGGAGAGACAGAGTGAGAGAGAGAGAGAGAGAGAGAGAAACACTGGGGGGAGAGAGAGAGAGAGAGAGAGAGAAACACTGGGGGTAGAGAGTGGGAGAGAGAAACACTGGGGGGAGAGAGAGAGAAACACTGGGGGGAGAGAGAGAGAAACACTGGGGGGGAGAGAGAGAAACACTGGGGGGAGAGAGAGAGAAATACTGGGGGAAGAGAGAGAGAAACACTGGAGGGAGAGAGAGAGAAACACTGGGGGGAGAGAGAGAAAAACACTGGGGGGAGAGAGAGAGAAACACTGGGGGGAGAGAGAGAGAAACACAGGGGGAGAGAGAGTGAAACACAGGGGGGAGAGAGAGAGAAACACAGCGGGGAGAGAGAGAGAAACTCTGGGGGGGAGAGAGAAACTCTGGGTGGAGAGAGAGAAACTCTGGGTGGAGAGAGAGAGAGAGAGAGAAACACTGGGGGGAGAGAGAGAGAGAAACACTGGGGGGAGAAAGAGAGAGAGAGAAACACTGGGGGGAGAGACAGAGTGAGAGAGAGAGAGAGAGAGAACCACTGGGGGGAGAGAGAGAGAGAGAGAAACACTGGGGGTAGAGAGAGGGAGAGAGAAACACTGGGTGGAGAAAGAGAGAGAGAGAAACACTGGGGGGAGAGACAGAGTGAGAGAGAGAGAGAGAAACACTGGGGTGAGAGAGAGAGAAACTCTGGGTGGAGAGAGAGAAACTCTGGGGGGAGAGAGAGAGAGAGAGAGAGAGAAACACTGGGGGGAGAGGGGAGAGAGAAACACTGGGGGGAGAGAGAGAAAAAAACTGGGGGAGCGAGAGAAACACTGGTGGAGGGAGGGAGAGAGAAAAACTGGGGGGAGGGAGAGAAACACGGGGGAGAGAGAGAGAGAGAAACACCGGGGGAGAGAGAGAAACACTGGGGGGGAGAGAGATAAACACTGGGGGGAGAGATAGAGAAACACTGGGGGGAGAGATAGAGAAACACTGGGGGGAGAGATAGAGAAACACTGGGGGGAGAGAGAGAGAAACACTGGGGGGAGAGAGAGAGAAACACTGGGGGGAGAGATAGAGAAACACTGGGGGGAGAGATAGAGAAACACTGGGGCGAGAGATAGAGAAACACTGGGGCGAGAGAGAGAGAGAGAGAAACTCTGGGGGGGAGAGAGAGAGAAACTGTGGGGGGGGAGAGAGAGAGAGAAACACTGGGGGGAGAGAGAGAGAAACGCTGGGGGGAGAGAGAGAGATACACTGGGGGGAGAGAGAGAGAAACACTGGGGGGAGAGAGAAAAACACTGGGGGGAGAGAGAGAGAAACACTGGGGAGAGAGAGAGAGAGAGAGAGAGAAACACTGGGGGGAGAGAGAGAGAAACACTGGGGCGAGAGAGAGAGAAACACTGGGGGGAGAGAGAGAGAAACACTGGGGGGAGAGAGAGAGAAACACTGGGGCGAGAGAGAGAGAAACACTGGGGGGAGAGAGAGAGAAACACTGGGGGGAGAGAGAGATAAACACTGGGGCGAGAGAGAGAGAAACACTGGGGGGAGAGAGAGAGAAACACTGGGGGGAGAGAGAGAGGAACAGTGGGGGGAGAGTGAGAGTAACACTGGGGGGAGAGAGAGAAACACTGGGGGGAGAGAGAGAGAAACACTGGGGGGAGAGAGAGAGAAACACTAGAGGGAGAGAGAGAGAAACACTGGGGGGAGAGAGAGAAAAACACTGGGGGGAGAGAGAGAGAAACACTGGGGGGAGAGAGAGAGAAACACAGGGGGGAGAGCGAGAGAAACACAGGGGGGAGAGCGAGAGAAACACAGGGGGGAGAGAGAGAGAAACTCTGGGGGAGAGAGAGAGAAACTCTAGGTGGAGAGAGAGAAACTCTGGGGGGAGAGAGAGAGAACGAAACACTGGGGGGGGGGAGAGAGAGAAACACTGGGGGGAGAAAGAGACAGAGAGAAACACTGGGGGGAGAGACAGAGTGAGAGAGAGAGAGAGAGAGAGAGAAACACTGGGGGGAGAGAGAGAGAGAGAGAGAGAGAAACACTGGGGGTAGAGAGTGGGAGAGAGAAACACTGGGGGGAGAAAGAGAGAGAGAGAAACACTGGGGGGAGAGACAGAGTGAGAGAGAGAGAGAGAAACACTGGGGTAAGAGAGAGAGAAACTCTGGGTGGAGAGAGAGAAACTCTGGGGGGAGAGAGAGAGAAACACTGGGGGGAGAGGGAGAGAGAAACACTGGGGGGAGAAAGAGAGAGACAAAAACACTGGGGGGAGTGAGACAGTAAGATAGGGAGAGAGAAACACTGGGGGTGAGAGAGAGAGAAACACTGGGGAGAGAGAGAGAAACTCTGGGGGGGGGGAGAGAGAGAAACACTGGGAGGAGAGAGAGAGAAACACTGGGGAGAGAGAGAGAAACTCTGGGGGGGGGAGAGAGAGAAACACTGGGGGGAGAGAGAGAAACACTGGGGGGAGAGAGATGGAGAAAATCTGGGGAGAGAGAGATAATCTCTGGGGGGGGAGACAGAAACTCTTGGGGGAGAGAGAGAGTGAGAAACTCTGGGGGGAGAGAGAGAGAGCGAAAGACTGGGGGGAGAGAGAGAGAGAGAAACACTGGGGGGAGAGAGAGGGACAAACACAGGGGGGAGAGAGAGAGAAACACTGGGGGGAGAGAGAGAGAAACACTGTGGTGGAGAGAGAGACAGAAACTCTGGGGGGAGAGAGAGACAGAAAAACTGGGGGGAGAGAGAGACAGAAACTCTGGGGGAGAGAGAGAGAGAAACTCTGGGGGGAGAGAGAGAGAGAAACACTGGGGGGGAGAGAGAGACAGAAACTCTGGGGGGAGAGAGAGAGAGAAACTCTGGGGGAGAGAGAGAGAGAAACTCTGGGGGGAGAGAGAGACAGAAACTCTGGGGGGAGAGAGAGAGAGAAACTCTGGGGGAGAGAGAGAGAGAAACTCTGGGGGGAGAGAGAGAGAGAAACACTGGGGGGGAGAGAGAGACAGAAACTCTGGGGGGAGAGAGAGAGAAACTCTGGGGGGAGAGAGAGAGAGAAACTCTGGGGGGAGAGAGAGAGAAACACTGGGGGGAGAGAGAGAGAGAAACTCTGGGGGGAGAGAGAGAGAAACACTGGGGGGGAGAGAGAGACAGAAACTCTGGGGGGAGAGAGAGACAGAAACTCTGGGGGGAGAGAGAGACAGAAACTCTGGGAGGAGAGAGAGAGAGAAACTCTGGGGAGAGAGAAACTCTGGGGAGAGAGAGAGAGAGAAACTCTGGGGGGAGAGAGAGAGAGAAACTCTGGGAGGAGAGAGAGAGAGAAACTCTGGGGGGAGAGAGAGAGAGAAACTCTGGGGGTGAGAGAGAGAGAAACTCTGGGGGGAGAGACAGAGTGAGAGAGAGAGAGAAAATCTGGTTAGAGAGAGAAGAGAGATGCACTGGGGAGAGATAGAGATACACTCGGGAGAGGGAGAGAGAGAGAGACAATGGGAGGGGGAAAAAGAGAGAGAGAAACACTTGGGGGAGAGATAGAGAAACACTGGGGCGAGAGTGAGAGAAACACTGGGGCGAGAGAGAGAGAAATACTGGGGCGAGAGAGAGAGAAACACTGGGGCGAGAGAGAGAGAAATACTGGGGCGAGAGAGAGAGAGAGAGAGAGAAATACTGGGGCGAGAGAGAGAGAAATACTGGGGCGAGAGAGAGAGAGAGAGAGAGAGAGAAACTCTGGGGTGGAGAGAGAGAGAGAAACTGTGGGGGGAGAGAGAGAGAGAGAAACACTGGGGGGAGAGAGAGAGAAACACTGGAGGGAGAGAGAGAGAAACACTGGGGGGAGATAGAGAGAAACACTGGAGGGAGAGAGAGAGAAACACTGGGGGGAGAGAGAGAGAAACACTGGGGGGAGAGAGAGAGAAACACTGTGGGGAGAGAGAGAGAAACACAGCGGGGAGAGAGAGAAACACAGGGGGGAGAGAGAGAGAAACACTGGGGGGAGAGAGAGAGAAACTCTGGGGGGAGAGAGAGAGAAACTCTGGGTGAGAGAGAGAGAAACTCTGGGTGGAGAGAGAGTAACACTGGGGGGAGAGAAAGAGTGAGAGAGAGAGAGAGAAACACTGGGGGGAGAGACAGAGTGAGAGAGAGAGAGAGAAACACTGGGGTGAGAGAGAGAGAAACTCTGGGTGGAGAGAGAGAAACTCTGGGGGGAGAGAGAGAGAAACACTGGGGGGAGAGGGAGAGAGAAACACTGGGGGGAGAAAGAGAGAGACAAAAACACTGGGGGGAGTGAGACAGTAAGATAGGGAGAGAGAAACACTGGGGGTGAGAGAGAGAGAAACAATGGGGGGAGAGAGAGAAACACTGGGAGGAGAGAGAGAGAAACACTGGGGAGAGAGAGAGAAACTCTGGGGGGGGGGAGAGAGAGAAACACTGGGGGGAGAGAGAGAAACACTGGGGGGAGAGAGATGGAGAAAATCTGGGGAGAGAGAGATAATCTCTGGGGGGGGAGACAGAAACTCTTGGGGGAGAGAGAGAGTGAGAAACTCTGGGGGGAGAGAGAGAGAGCGAAAGACTGGGGGGAGAGAGAGAGAGAGAAACACTGGGGGGAGAGAGAGGGACAAACACAGGGGGGAGAGAGAGAGAAACACTGGGGGGAGAGAGAGAGAAACACTGTGGTGGAGAGAGAGACAGAAACTCTGGGGGGAGAGAGAGACAGAAAAACTGGGGGGAGAGAGAGACAGAAACTCTGGGGGAGAGAGAGAGAGAAACTCTGGGGGGAGAGAGAGAGAGAAACTCTGGGGGGAGAGAGACAGAGAAACTCTGGGAGGAGAGAGTGAGAGAGAGAGAAACACTGGGGGGAGAGACAGAGTGAGAGAGAGAGAGAAAATCTGCTGAGAGAGAGAAACACTGGGGGGAGAGAAAGAGAGATGCACTGGGGAGAGATAGAGATACACTCGGGAGAGGGAGAGAGAGAGAAACACTGGGAGAGAGAGAGAGAGAGAGAAACAATGGGAGGGGGAAAAAGAGAGAGAGAAACACTTGGGGGAGAGATAAACACTGGGGGAATGGAGAGATAAACACTGGGGGAAGAGAGAGAAACACTGGGGGGAGAGAGAGAAAAAAACTGGGGGGAGAGAGATAGAGAGAAACACTGGGGAGAGAGACGAAGTGAGAGACAGAAAATCTAGGGAGCGAGAGAGAGAGAGTAACACTGGGGGGAGAGAAAGAGAGATGCACTGGGAGAGAGAGAGAAACACTGGTGGAGGGAGAGAGAGAGAAAAACTGGGGGGAGGGAGAGAAACACGGGGGAGAGAGAGAGAGAGAAACACAGGGGGAGAGAGAGAAACACTGGGGGGAGAGAGAGATAAACAATGGGGGAGAGAGTGAGAGAGAGAGTGAAACACTGGGGGGAGAGAGAGAGAAACACTGGGGGGAGAGATAGAGAAACACGGGGGGTGAGATAGAGAAACACTGGGGCGAGAGAGATAGAAAGACTGGGGAGAGTGAGAGAGAGCGATACACTGGGAGAGAGAGAGAAAAAAAAACTGGAGTGAGAGAGATAGAGAGAAACACTGGGGAGAGAGAGAGAAAAAAACTGGGGGAGAGAGAGAAACACTGGTGGAGGGAGAGAGAGAGAAAAACTGGGGGGAGGGAGAGAAACACGGGGGAGAGAGAGAGAGAGAAACACAGGGGGAGAGAGAGAAACACTGGGGGGGGGAGAGAGATAAACAATGGGGGAGAGAGTGAGAGAGAGAGTGAAACACTGGGGGCGAGAGAGAGAGAAACACTGGGGCGAGAGAGAGAGAGAGAGAAACTCTGGGGGGGAGAGAGAGAGAGAAACTGTGGGGGGAGAGAGAGAGAGAGAAACTCTGGGGGGAGAGAGAGAGAAACACTGGGGGGAGAGAGAGAGAAACACTGGGGGGAGAGAGAGAGAAACACTGGGGGGAGAGAGAGAGAAACACTGGGGGGAGAGAGAGAAACACTGGGGGGAGAGAGAGAGAAACACTGGGGGAAGAGAGAGAGAAACACTGGAGGGAGAGAGAGAGAAACACTGGGGGGAGAGAGAGAAAAACACTGGGGGGAGAGAGAGAGAAACACTGGGGGGAGAGAGAGAGAAACACAGGGGGAGAGAGAGTGAAACACAGGGGGGAGAGAGAGAGAAACACAGCGGGGAGAGAGAGAGAAACTCTGGGGGAGAGAGAGAAACTCTGGGTGGAGAGAGAGAAACTCTGGGTGGAGAGAGAGAGAGAGAGAGAAACACTGGGGGGAGAGAGAGAGAGAGAGAAACACTGGGGGGAGAGACAGAGTGAGAGAGAGAGAGAGAGAGAACCACTGGGGGGAGAGAGAGAGAGAGAGAAACACTGGGGGTAGAGAGAGGGAGAGAGAAACACTGGGTGGAGAAAGAGAGAGAGAGAAACACTGGGGGGAGAGACAGAGTGAGAGAGAGAGAGAGAAACACTGGGGTGAGAGAGAGAGAAACTCTGGGTGGAGAGAGAGAAACTCTGGGAGGAGAGAGAGAGAGAGAGAGAGAGAGAAACACTGGGGGGAGAGGGAGAGAGAAACACTGGGGGAGAGAGAGAAAAAAACTGGGGGAGCGAGAGAAACACTGGTGGAGGGAGGGAGAGAGAAAAACTGGGGGGAGGGAGAGAAACACGGGGGAGAGAGAGAGAGAGAAACACAGGGGGAGAGAGAGAAACACTGGGGGGGAGAGAGATAAACACTGGGGGGAGAGATAGAGAAACACTGGGAGGAGAGATAGAGAAACACTGGGGGGAGAGATAGAGAAACACTGGGGGGAGAGAGAGAGAAACACTGGGGGGAGAGAGAGAGAAACACTGGGGGGAGAGATAGAGAAACACTGGGGGGAGAGATAGAGAAACACTGGGGCGAGAGATAGAGAAACACTGGGGGGAGAGAGAGAGAGAGAGAAACTCTGGGGGGGAGAGAGAGAGAAACTGTGGGGGGAGAGAGTGAGAGAGAAACACTGGGGCGAGAGATAGAGAAACACTGGGGCGAGAGAGAGAGAGAGAGAAACTCTGGGGGGGAGAGAGAGAGAAACTGTGGGGGGAGAGAGCGAGAGAGAAACACTGGGGGGAGAGAGAGAGAAACGCTGGGGGGAGAGAGAGAGATACACTGGGGGGAGAGAGAGAGAAACACTGGGGGGAGAGAGAGAAAAACACTGGGGGGAGAGAGAGAGAAACACTGGGGGGAGAGAGAGAGAGAGAGAGAGAAACACTGGGGGGAGAGAGAGAGAAACACTGGGGCGAGAGAGAGAGAAACACTGGGGGGAGAGAGAGAGAAACACTGGGGGGAGAGAGAGAGAAACACTGGGGCGAGAGAGAGAGAAACACTGGGGGAGAGAGAGAGAAACACTGGGGGGAGAGAGAGATAAACACTGGGGCGAGAGAGAGAGAAACACTGGGGGGAGAGAGAGAGGAACAGTGGGGGGAGAGTGAGAGTAACACTGGGGGGAGAGAGAGAAACACTGGGGGGAGAGAGAGAGAAACACTGGGGGGAGAGAGAGAGAAACACTAGAGGGAGAGAGAGAGAAACACTGGGGGGAGAGAGAGAAAAACACTGGGGGGAGAGAGAGAGAAACACTGGGGGGAGAGAGAGAGAAACACAGGGGGGAGAGCGAGAGAAACACAGGGGGGAGAGAGAGAGAAACACAGGGGGGAGAGAGAGAGAAACTCTGGGGGAGAGAGAGAGAAACTCTAGGTGGAGAGAGAGAAACTCTGGGGGGAGAGAGAGAGAACGAAACACTGGGGGGGGAGAGAGAGAGAAACACTGGGGGGAGAAAGAGAGAGAGAGAAACACTGGGGGGAGAGACAGAGTGAGAGAGAGAGAGAGAGAGAGAGAAACACTGGGGGGAGAGAGAGAGAGAGAGAGAGAGAAACACTGGGGGTAGAGAGTGGGAGAGAGAAACACTGGGGGGAGAAAGAGAGAGAGAGAAACACTGGGGGGAGAGACAGAGTGAGAGAGAGAGAGAGAAACACTGGGGTGAGAGAGAGAGAAACTCTGGGTGGAGAGAGAGAAACTCTGGGGGGAGAGAGAGAGAAACACTGGGGGGAGAGGGAGAGAGAAACACTGGGGGGAGAAAGAGAGAGACAAAAACACTGGGGGGAGTGAGACAGTAAGATAGGGAGAGAGAAACACTGGGGGTGAGAGAGAGAGAAACAATGGGGGGAGAGAGAGAAACACTGGGAGGAGAGAGAGAGAAACACTGGGGAGAGAGAGAGAAACTCTGGGGGGGGGAGAGAGAGAAACACTGTGGGGAGAGAGAGAAACACTGGGGGGAGAGAGATGGAGAAAATCTGGGGAGAGAGAGATAATCTCTGGGGGGGGAGACAGAAACTCTTGGGGGAGAGAGAGAGTGAGAAACTCTGGGGGGAGAGAGAGAGAGCGAAAGACTGGGGGGAGAGAGAGAGAGAGAAACACTGGGGGGAGAGAGAGGGACAAACACAGGGGGGAGAGAGAGAGAAACACTGGGGGGAGAGAGAGAGAAACACTGTGGTGGAGAGAGAGACAGAAACTCTGGGGGGAGAGAGAGACAGAAAAACTGGGGGGAGAGAGAGACAGAAACTCTGGGGGAGAGAGAGAGAGAAACTCTGGGGGGAGAGAGAGAGAGAAACACTGGGGGGAGAGAGAGAGAGAAACTCTGGGGGGAGAGAGAGACAGAAACTCTGGGGGGAGAGAGAGACAGAAACTCTGGGGGGAGAGAGAGAGAGAAACTCTGGGGGAGAGAGAGAGAGAAACTCTGGGGGGAGAGAGAGAGAGAAACACTGGGGGGGAGAGAGAGACAGAAACTCTGGGGGAGAGAGAGAGAAACTCTGGGGGGAGAGAGAGAGAGAAACACTGGGGGGGAGAGAGAGACAGAAACTCTGGGGGGAGAGAGAGACAGAAACTCTGGGGGGAGAGAGAGACAGAAACTCTGGGGGGAGAGAGAGACAGAAACTCTGGGAGGAGAGAGAGAGAACGAAACACTGGGGGGGGAGAGAGAGAGAAACACTGGGGGGAGAAAGAGAGAGAGAGAAACACTGGGGGGAGAGACAGAGTGAGAGAGAGAGAGAGAGAGAGAGAAACACTGGGGGGAGAGAGAGAGAGAGAGAGAGAGAAACACTGGGGGTAGAGAGTGGGAGAGAGAAACACTGGGGGGAGAAAGAGAGAGAGAGAAACATTGGGGGGAGAGACAGAGTGAGAGAGAGAGAGAGAAACACTGGGGTAAGAGAGAGAGAAACTCTGGGTGGAGAGAGAGAAACTCTGGGGGGAGAGAGAGAGAAACACTGGGGGGAGAGGGAGAGAGAAACACTGGGGGGAGAAAGAGAGAGACAAAAACACTGGGGGGAGTGAGACAGTAAGATAGGGAGAGAGAAACACTGGGGGTGAGAGAGAGAGAAACACTGGGGAGAGAGAGAGAAACTCTGGGGGGGGGAGAGAGAGAAACACTGGGAGGAGAGAGAGAGAAACACTGGGGAGAGAGAGAGAAACTCTGGGGGGGGGAGAGAGAGAAACACTGGGGGGAGAGAGAGAAACACTGGGGGGAGAGAGATGGAGAAAATCTGGGGAGAGAGAGATAATCTCTGGGGGGGGAGACAGAAACTCTTGGGGGAGAGAGAGAGTGAGAAACTCTGGGGGGAGAGAGAGAGAGCGAAAGACTGGGGGGAGAGAGAGAGAGAGAAACACTGGGGGGAGAGAGAGGGACAAACACAGGGGGGAGAGAGAGAGAAACACTGGGGGGAGAGAGAGAGAAACACTGTGGTGGAGAGAGAGACAGAAACTCTGGGGGGAGAGAGAGACAGAAAAACTGGGGGGAGAGAGAGACAGAAACTCTGGGGGAGAGAGAGAGAGAAACTCTGGGGGGAGAGAGAGAGAGAAACACTGGGGGGGAGAGAGAGACAGAAACTCTGGGGGGAGAGAGAGAGAGAAACTCTGGGGGAGAGAGAGAGAGAAACTCTGGGGGGAGAGAGAGACAGAAACTCTGGGGGGAGAGAGAGAGAGAAACTCTGGGGGAGAGAGAGAGAGAAACTCTGGGGGGAGAGAGAGAGAGAAACACTGGGGGGGAGAGAGAGACAGAAACTCTGGGGGGAGAGAGAGAGAAACTCTGGGGGGAGAGAGAGAGAGAAACTCTGGGGGGAGAGAGAGAGAAACACTGGGGGGAGAGAGAGAGAGAAACTCTGGGGGGAGAGAGAGAGAAACACTGGGGGGGAGAGAGAGACAGAAACTCTGGGGGGGGAGAGAGACAGAAACTCTGGGGGGAGAGAGAGACAGAAACTCTGGGGGGAGAGAGAGACAGAAACTCTGGGAGGAGAGAGAGAGAGAAACTCTGGGGAGAGAGAAACTCTGGGGAGAGAGAGAGAGAGAAACTCTGGGGGGAGAGAGAGAGAGAAACTCTGGGGGTGAGAGAGAGAGAAACTCTGGGGGGAGAGACAGAGTGAGAGAGAGAGAGAAAATCTGGTTAGAGAGAGAAAGAGAGATGCACTGGGGAGAGATAGAGATACACTCGGGAGAGGGAGAGAGAGAGAGACAATGGGAGGGGGAAAAAGAGAGAGAGAAACACTTGGGGGAGAGATAGAGAAACACTGGGGCGAGAGTGAGAGAAACACTGGGGCGAGAGAGAGAGAAATACTGGGGCGAGAGAGAGAGAAATACTGGGGCGAGAGAGAGAGAGAGAGAGAGAAACTCTGGGGTGGAGAGAGAGAGAGAAACTGTGGGGGGAGAGAGAGAGAGAGAAACACTGGGGGGAGAGAGAGAGAAACACTGGAGGGAGAGAGAGAGAAACACTGGGGGGAGATAGAGAGAAACACTGGAGGGAGAGAGAGAGAAACACTGGGGGGAGATAGAGAGAAACACTGGGGGGAGAGTGAGAGAAACACTGGGGGGAGAGAGAGAGAAACACTGGAGGGAGAGAGAGAGAAACACTGGGGGGAGATAGAGAGAAACACTGGGGGGAGAGTGAGAGAAACACTGTGGGGAGAGAGAGAGAAACACAGGGGGGAGAGAGAGAAACACAGGGGGGAGAGAGAGAGAAACACTGGGGGGAGTGAGAGAGAAACTCTGGGGGGAGAGAGAGAGAAACTCTGGGTGGAGAGAGAGTAACACTGGGGGGAGAGAAAGAGAGATGCACTGGGAGAGAGAGAGAGAGAAAAACTGGAGTGAGAGAGATAGAGAGAAACACTGGGGAGAGAGAGAGAGAAAAACTGGGGGAGAGAGAGAAACACTGGTGGAGGGAGAGAGAGAGAAAAACTGGGGGGAGGGAGAGAAACACAGGGGGGAGAGAGAGAGAAACACTGGGAAGAGAGAGAGAGAAACACTGGGGGGAGAGAGAGAGAAACACTGGGGGGAGAGAGAGAGAAACACTGGGGGGAGAGAGAGAGAAACACTGGGAAGAGAGAGAGAGAAACACTGGGGGGAGAGAGAGAGAAACACTGGGGGGAGAGAGAGAGAAACACTGTGGGGAGAGAGAGAGAAACACAGGGGGGAGAGAGAGAAACACAGGGGGGAGAGAGAGAGAAACTCTGGGTGAGAGAGAGAGAAACTCTGGGGGGAGAGAGAGAGAAACACTGGGGGGAGAGAGAGAGAGAAACACTGGGGGGAGAAAGAGAGAGACAAAAACACTGGGGGGGGGTGAGGCAGTGAGATAGAGACAGAGAAACAGTGGGGGTGAGAGGGAGAGAAACACTGGGGGGGGGAGAGAGAGAGAAACACTGGGGGGAGAGAGAGAGAAACACTGGGGGTAGAGAGAGAGAAACACTGGGGGTAGAGAGAGAGAAACACTGGGGAGAGAGAGAGAAACTCGGGGGGGGGGAGAGAGAGAAACAATGGGGGAGAGAGAGAAACACTGTGGGGAGAGAAATGGAGAAAATCTGGGGAGAGAGAGATAATCACTGGGGTGGAGAGAGAAACTCTTGGGAGAGAGAGAGAGTGAGAAACTCTGGGGGGAGAGAGAGAGAGAGAAACACTGGGGGGAGAGAGATGGAGAAACACTGGGGGGAGAGAGAGAGAAACACTGGGGGGAGAGAGAGAGAAACACTGGGTGGAGAGAGAGACAGAAACTCTGGGGGGAGAGAGAGACAGAAACTCTGGGGGGAGAGAGAGAGAGAAACTCTGGGGGGAGAGAGAGAGAGAAACTCTGGGGGGAGAGAGAGAGAGAAACTCTGGGGGGAGAGAGAGAGAGAAACTCTGGGGGGAGAGAGAGAGAGAAACTCTGGGGTGAGAGAGAGAGAGAGAGAGAAACACTGGGGGGAGAGACAGAGTGAGAGAGAGAGAGAAAATCTGGTGAGAGAGAGAGTAACACTGGGGGCAGAGAAAGAGAGATGCACTGGGGAGAGAGAGAGAGAGAGAAACAATGGGAGGGGGAAAAAGAGAGAGAGAAACACTTGGGGGAGAGATAAACACTGGGGGAATGGAGAGATAAACACTGGGGGAAGAGAGAGAAACACTGGGGGGAGAGAGAGAAAAAAAACTGGGGGGAGAGAGATGGAGAGAAAAACTGGGGAGAGAGACGAAGTGAGAGACAGAAAATCTGGGGAGAGAGAGAGAGTAACACTGGGGGGAGAGAAAGAGAGATGCATTGGGAGAGAGAGAGAGAGAGAGAGAAACTGGAGTGAGAGAGATAGAGAGAAACACTGGGGAGAGAGAGAGAAAAAAAACTGGGGGAGAGAGAGAAACACTGGTGGAGGGAGAGAGAGAGAAAAACTGGGGGGTGGGAGAGAAACACGGGAGAGAGAGAGAGAGAGAGAAACACAGGGGGAGAGAGAGAAACACTGGGGGAGAGAGTGAGAGAGAGAGTGAAACACTGGGGGGAGAGAGAGAGAAACACTGGGGCGAGAGAGAGAGAGAGAGAGAGAGAAACTCTGGGGTGGAGAGAGAGAGAGAAACTGTGGGGGGAGAGAGAGAGAGAGAAACACTGGGGGGAGAGAGAGAGAAACACTGGGGGGAGAGAGAGAGAAACACTGAGGGGAGAGAGAGAGAAACACTGGGGGGAGATAGAGAGAAACACTGGGGGGAGAGAGAGAGAAACACTGGGGGGAGAGAGAGAGAAACACTGGGGGGAGAGAGAGAGAAACACTGAGGGGAGAGAGAGAGAAACACTGGGGGGAGATAGAGAGAAACACTGGGGGGAGAGAGAGAGAAACACTGGGGGGAGAGAGAGAGAAACACTGGGGGGAGAGAGAGAGAAACACTGGGGGGAGAGAGAGAGAAACACTGGAGGGAGAGAGAGAGAAACACTGGGGGGAGAGAGAGAGAAACTCTGGGTGAGAGAGTGAGAGAGAAACACTGGTGGGAGAGACAGAGTGAGAGAGAGAGAGAGAGAAACACTCTGGGGAGAGAGAGAGAGAGAAACACTGGGGGTGGAGAGAGAGAGAGAGAGAAACACTGGGGGGAGAGACAGAGTGAGAGAGAGAGAGAGAGAAACACTCTGGGGAGAGAGAGAGAGAGAGAAACACTGGGGGTGGAGAGAGAGAGAGAGAGAAACACTGGGGGGAGAAAGAGAGAGAGAGAAACACTGGGGGGAGAGACAGAGTGAGAGAGAGAGAGAGAGAAACACTGGGGGGAGAAAGAGAGAGACAAAAACACTGGGGGGGGGTGAGGCAGTGAGATAGAGACAGAGAAACAGTGGTGGTGAGAGGGAGAGAAACACTGGGGGGGGGGAGAGAGAGAAACACTGGGGGGAGAGAGAGAGAAACACTGGGGGTAGAGAGAGAGAAACACTGGGGGTAGAGAGAGAGAAACACTGGGGAGAGAGAGAGAAACTCTGGGGGGGGGAGAGAGAGAAACACTGGGGGAGAGAGAGAAACACTGGGGGGAGAGAGATGGAGAAAATCTGGGGAGAGAGAGATAATCACTGGGGTGGAGAGAGAAACTCTTGGGAGAGAGAGAGAGTGAGAAACTCTGGGGGGAGAGAGAGAGAGCGAAAGACTGGGGGGAGAGAGAGAGAGAGAAACACTGGGGGGAGAGAGATGGAGAAACACTGGGCGGAGAGAGAGAGAAACACTGGGGGGAGAGAGAGAGAAAAACTGGGTGGAGAGAGAGACAGAAACTCTGGGGGGAGAGAGAGACAGAAACTCTGGGGGGAGAGAGAGACAGAAACTCTGGGGAGAGAGAGAGAGAGAAACTCTGGGGGGAGAGAGAGAGAGAAACTCTGGGGGGAGAGAGAGAGAGAAACTCTGGGGGGAGAGAGAGAGAGAAACTCTGGTGGGAGAGAGAGTGAAACTCTGGGAGGAGAGAGAGAGAGAGAGAGAGAAACACTGGGGGGAGAGACAGAGTGAGAGAGAGAGAGAAAATCAGGTGAGAGAGAGAGTAACACTGGGGGGAGAGAAAGAGAGATGCACTGGGGAGAGATAGAGATACACTCGGGAGAGGGAGAGAGAGAGAAACACTGGGAGAGAGAGAGAGAGAGAGAAACAATGGGAGGGGGAAAAAGAGAGAGAGAAACACTTGGGGGAGAGATAAACACTGGGGGAATGGAGAGATAAACACTGGGGGAAGAGAGAGAAACACTGGGGGGAGAGAAAGAAAAAAAACTGGGGGGAGAGAGATGGAGAGTAACACTGGGGGGAGAGAAAGAGTGATGCACTGGGAGAGAGAGAGAAACACTGGTGGAGGGAGAGAGAGAGAAAAACTGGGGGGAGGGAGAGAAACACGGGGGAGAGAGAGAGAGAGAAACACAGGGGGAGAGAGAGATAAACAATGGGGGAGAGAGTGAGAGAGAGAGTGAAACACTGGGGGGAGAGAGAGAGAAACACTGGGGGGAGAGATAGAGAAACACGGGGGGTGAGATAGAGAAACACTGGGGGGAGAGAGATAGAAAGACTGGGGAGAGGGAGAGAGAGCGATACACTGGGAGAGAGAGAGAGAAAAAAACTGGAGTGAGAGAGATAGAGAGAAACACTGGGGAGAGAGAGAGATAAAAACTGGGGGAGAGAGAGAAACACTGGTTGAGGGAGAGAGAGAGAAAAACTGGGGGGAGGGAGAGAAACACGGGGGAGAGAGAGAGAGAAACACAGGGGGAGAGAGAGAAACACTGGGGGGGGAGAGAGATAAACAATGGGGGAGAGAGTGAGAGAGAGAGTGAAACACTGGGGGGAGAGAGAGAGAAACACTGGGGGGAGAGATAGAGAAACACTGGGGCGAGAGATAGAGAAACACTGGGGCGAGAGAGAGAGAAACACTGGGGCGAGAGAGAGAGAGAGAGAAACTCTGGGGGGGAGAGAGAGAGAGAAACTGTGGGGGGAGAGAGAGAGAAAAACACTGGGAGGAGAGAGAGAGAGAAACGCTGGGGGGAGAGAGAGAGAAACACTGGGGGGAGAGAGAGAGAAACACTGGGGGGAGAGAGAGAGAAACACTGGGGGAGAGAGAGAGAAACACAGGGGGAGAGAGAGTGAAACACAGGGGGGAGAGAGAGAGAAACTCTGGGGGAGAGAGAGAGAAACTCTGGGTGGAGAGAGAGAAACTCTGGGTGGAGAGAGAGAGAGAGAGAAACACTGGGGGGAGAGACCGAGTGAGAGAGAGAGAGAGAGAGAGAAACACTGGGGGGAGAGACCGAGTGAGAGAGAGAAAGAGAAACACTGGGGTGAGAGAGAGAGAAACTCTGGGGTGAGAGAGAGAGAGAGAGAGAGAGAGAGAAACACTGGGGGGAGAGAGAGAGAGAAACACTGGGGGGGAGAAAGAGAGAGACAAAAACACTGGGGGGAGTGAGACAGTGAGATAGAGAGAGAGAAACACTGGGGGAATGGAGAGATAAACACTGGGGGATGAGAGAGAAACACTGGGGGGAGAGAGAGAAAAAAAACTGGGGGGAGAGAGATGGAGAGAAAAACTGGGGAGAGAGACGAAGTGAGAGACAGAAAATCTGGGGAGAGAGAGAGAAACTCTGGGTGGAGAGAGAGTAACACTGGGGGGAGAGAAAGAGAGATGCATTGGGAGAGAGAGAGAGAGAGAAACTGGAGTGAGAGAGATAGAGAGAAACACTGGGGAGAGAGAGAGAAAAAAACTGGGGGAGAGAGAGAAACACTGGTGGAGGGAGAGAGAGAGAAAAACTGGGGGGTGGGAGAGAAACACGGGAGAGAGAGAGAGAGAGAAACACAGGGGGAGAGAGAGAGAAACACTGGGGGTGAGATAGAGAAACACTGGGGGGAGAGAGAGAGAGAGAGAGAGAGAAACACTGGGGGGAGAGATAGAGAAACACTGGGGGTGAGATAGAGAAACACTGGGGCGAGAGAAAGAGAAACACTGGGGCGAGAGAGAGAGAGAGAGAGAGAGAAACTCTGGGGGGGAGAGAGAGAGAGAAACACTGAGGGGAGAGAGAGAGAAACACTGGGGGGAGAGAGAGAGAGAAACACTGGGGGGAGAGAGAGAGAAACACTGGGGGGAGAGAGAGAGAGAAACGCTGGGGGGAGAGAGAGAGAAACACTGAGGGGAGAGAGAGAGAAACTCTGGGGGGAGAGAGAGAGAGAAACACTGGGGGGAGAGAGAGAGAAACACTGGGGGGAGAGAGAGAGAGAAACACTGAGGGGAGAGAGAGAGAAACACTGGGGGGAGAGAGAGAGAGAAACACTGGGGGGAGAGAGAGAGAAACACTGGGGGGAGATTGAGAGAAACACTGGGGGGAGAGAGAGAGAAACACTGGGGGGAGAGAGAGAGAAACACTGGGGGGAGATTGAGAGAAACACTGGGGGGAGAGAGAGAGAAACACTGGGGGGAGAGAGAGAGAAACACTGGGGGGAGAGAGAGAGAAACACTGGGTGGAGAGAGAGAGAAACACTGGAGGGAGAGAGAGAGAAACACTGAGGGGAGAGAGAGAGAAACACTGGGGGGAGAGAGAGAGAGAAACACTGAGGGGAGAGAGAGAGAAACACTGGGGGGAGAGAGAGAGAGAAACACTGGGGGGAGAGAGAGAGAAACACTGGGGGGAGAGAGAGAGAAACACTGGGGGGAGAGAGAGAGAGAAACACTGAGGGGAGAGAGAGAGAAACACTGGGGGGAGAGAGAGAGAGAAACACTGGGGGGAGAGAGAGAGAAACACTGGGGGGAGATTGAGAGAAACACTGGGGGGAGAGAGAGAGAAACACTGGGGGGAGAGAGAGAGAAACACTGGGGGGAGAGAGAGAGAAACACTGGGTGGAGAGAGAGAGAAACACTGGAGGGAGAGAGAGAGAAACACTGGGGGGAGAGAGAGAGAAACACTGGGGGGAGAGAGAGAGAAACACTGTGGGGAGAGAGAGAGAAACACAGGGGGGAGAGAGAGAAACACAGGGGGGAGAGAGAGAGAAACTCTGGGTGAGAGAGAGAGAAACTCTGGGGGGAGAGAGAGAGAGAGAGAAACACTGGGGGGAGAGAGAGAGTGAGAGAGAGAGAGAGAGAGAAACACTCTGGGGAGAGAGAGAGAGAGAGAAACACTGGGGGTGGAGAGAGAGAGAGAGAAACACTGGGGGGAGAAAGAGAGAGAGAGAAACACTGGGGGGAGAGAGAGAGAGAGAGAAACACTGGGGGGAGAGACAGAGTGAGAGAGAGAGAGAGAGAGAAACACTGGGGTGAGAGAGAGAGAGAGAGGGAGAGAGAGAGAGAAACACTGGGGGGAGAAAGAGAGAGACAAAAACACTGGGGGGGGGCAGTGAGATAGAGACAGAGAAACAGTGGTGGTGAGAGGGAGAGAAACACTGGGGGGGGGAGAGAGAGAGAAACACTGGGGGGAGAGAGAGAGAAACACTGGGGGTAGAGAGAGAGAAACACTGGGGGTAGAGAGAGAGAAACAATGGGGAGAGAGAGAGAAACTCTGGGGGGGGGAGAGAGAGAAACACTGGGGGAGAGAGAGATGGAGAAAATCTGGGGAGAGAGAGATAATCACTGGGGTGGAGAGAGAAACTCTTGGGAGAGAGAGAGAGTGAGAAACTCTGGGGGGAGAGAGAGAGAGCGAAAGACTGGGGGGAGAGAGAGAGAGAGAAACACTGGGGGGAGAGAGATGGAGAAACACTGGGCGGAGAGAGAGAGAAACACTGGGGGGAGAGAGAGACAGAAACTCTGGGGGGAGAGAGAGACAGAAACTCTGGGGGGAGAGAGAGACAGAAACTCTGGGGGGAGAGAGAGAGAGAAACTCTGGGGGGAGAGAGAGAGAGAAATTCTGGGGGGAGAGAGAGAGAGAAACTCTGGGGGGAGAGAGAGAGAGAAACTCTGGTGGGAGAGAGAGTGAAACTCTGGGAGGAGAGAGAGAGAGAGAGAAACACTGGGGGGAGAGACAGAGTGAGAGAGAGAGAGAAAATCAGGTGAGAGAGAGAGTAACACTGGGGGGAGAGAAAGAGAGATGCACTGGGGAGAGATAGAGATACACTCGGGAGAGGGAGAGAGAGAGAAACACTGGGAGGGAGAGAGAGAGAGAAACAATGGGAGGGGGAAAAAGAGAGAGAGAAACACTTGGGGGAGAGATAAACACTGGGGGAATGGAGAGATAAACACTGGGGGGAGAGAGAGAAACACTGGGGGGAGAGAGAGAAAAAAAACTGGGGGGAGAGAGATGGAGAGAAAAACTGGGGAGAGAGACGAAGTGAGAGACGGAAAATCTGGGGAGAGAGAGAGAGAGTAACACTGGGGGGAGAGAAAGAGAGATGCATTGGGAGAGAGAGAGAGAGAAAAACTGGAGTGAGAGAGATAGAGAGAAACACTGGGGAGAGAGAGAGAAAAAAACTGGGGGAGAGAGAGAAACACTGGTGGAGGGAGAGAGAGAGAAAAACTGGGGGGTGGGAGAGAAACACGGGAGAGAGAGAGAAACACAGGGGAAGAGAGAGAAACACTGGGGGGAGAGAGAGAGAAACACTGGGGGGAGAGAGAGAGAAACACTGGGGGGAGAGATAGAGAAACACTGGGGAGAGGGAGAGAGAGAGATGCACTGGGAGAGAGAGAGAGAGAAAAACTGGGGGAGAGAGAGAAACACTGGGGGGAGAGAGAGATAAACAATGGGGGAGAGAGTGAGAGAGAGAGTGAAACACTGGGGGAGAGAGAGAGAAACACTGGGGGGAGAGATGGAGAAACACTGGGGCGAGAGATAGAGAAACACTGGGGCGAGAGAGAGAGGAACACTGGGGCGAGAGAGAGAGAGAGAGAGAAACTCTGGGGGGGAGAGAGAGAGAGAAACTGTGGGGGGGAGAGAGAGAAACTGTGGGGCGGGAGAGAGAGAGAGAAACACTGGGGGGAGAGAGAGAGAGAAACGTTGGGGGAGAGAGAGAGAAACACTGATGGGAGAGAGAGAGAAACACTGGGGGGAGAGAGAGAGAAACACTGGGGGGAGAGAGAGAGAAACACTGGGGGGAGAGAGAGAGAAGCACTGGGGGGAGAGAGAGAGAAACACTGGGGGGAGAGAGAGAGAAACACTGGGGGGAGAGAGAGAGAGAAACACTGGGGGGAGAGAGACAGAAACACTGGGGGGAGAGAGAGAGAGAAACTCTGGGGGGAGAGAGAGAGAGAAATTCTGGGGGAGGGAGAGAGAGAAACTCTGGGGGGAGAGGGACAGAGAGAGAAAAACACTGGGGGGAGAGAGAGGGAGAGAAACACTGGGGTGAGAAAGAGAGAGACAAAAACACTGGGGGGAGAGACAGGGTGAGAGAGAGAGAAAAACATTGGGGCGAGAGAGAGAGAGAGAGAGAGATGCACTGGGGAGGGAGAGAGATACACTAGGGAGAGAGAGGGAGAGAGTAACAATGGGAGGGGGAAAAAGGGATAGAGAAACACTGGGGGGAGAGAGATAAACACTGGGGGAAGAGAGAGAAACACGAGGGGGAGAGAGAGAGAAAAATACTGGGGGGAGAGAGAGAGAGAGAAACTCTGGGGGGGAGAGAGAAACTGTGGGGGGAGATCGAGAGAGAGAAACACTGGAGGGAGAGAGAGAGAAACGGTGGGGGGAGAGAGAGAGAGAAACACTGGGAAGGGAGAGAGAGAAACACTGGGAAGAGAGAGAGAGAAACACTGGGGGGAGAGAGAGAGAAACAGTGGGGGAGAGAGAGAGAAACAGTGGGAGAGAGAGAGAAACACTGGGGGGAGAGAGAGAGAAACACTGGGGGGAGAGAGAGAAACACTGGGGGAGAGAGAGAAACACTGGGAGGAGAGAGAGAGATACACTGGGGAGAGAGAGAGAGAAACACTGGGGAGAGGGAGAGAGAGAAACACTGGGGAGAGGGAGAGAGTGAGAAACACTGGGGGGAGAGAGATAAACACTGGGGGAAGAGAGAGAAAAACTGGGGGGTGAGAGAAAGAAAAAAAACTGGGGGGAGAGAGATGGAGAGAAACACTGGGGAGGGAGAGAGAGAAAAATGGGGGAGAGAGAGAAAGACTGAGGGAGAGAGAGAGAGAAGCACTGGGGGGAGAGATATACACTGGGGGAGGGAGAGAGAAAAACTGGGGGGAGGGAGAGAAACACTGGTTAGAGAGAGAGAAACACAGGGGAGAGAGAGAGAAATACTGGGGGGAGAGATATAGAAACACTGGGGGGAGAGAGAGAAACTGTGGGGGGAGAAAGAGAGAGAAACACTGGGGGGAGAGACAGAGTGAGAGAGAGAGAGAGAGAAACACTGGGGGGAGAGAGAGAGAAACACTGGGGGTGGGAGAGAGAAACACTGGTGGAGGGAGAGAGAGAGAAAAACTGGGGGGAGGGAGAGAAACACTGGGGAGAGAGAGAGAAACACTGGAGGGAGAGAGAGAGAAAAAAACTGGGGGGAGAGAGAGAGAGAAACACTGGGGGAGAGAGAAACACTGGGGGGAGAGAGAAACACTGGGGGGAGAGAGAGAAACACTGGGGGGAGAGAGAGAGAAACACTGGCGGGAGAAAGAGAGACAAAAACACTGGGGGGAGACAGTGAGATAGAGAGATAGAAACACTGGGGGGAGAGAGAGAGAAACACTGGGGGAGGGAGAGAGAGAGAAAAACTGGGGGAGGGAGAGAAACACTTGGGAGAGAGAGAGAAAAAAACTGGGGGGAGAGAGAGAGAAACACTGGGGGGAGAGAGAGAGAGAAACACTGGGGGGAGAGAGAGAGAAACACTGGGGGGAGAAAGAGAGAGAAACACTGGGGGGAGAGAGAGAGAAAAACTGGGGGGAGAGAGAGAGCAAAACTGGGGGGAGAGAGACAGAGAAACACTGGGGGGAGAGAGAGAGAAACACGGGGGGGGGAGAGAGAAACACTGGGGATAGAGAGAGAGAAACACTGGGAGAGAGAGAGAAACACTGGGGGAGAGAGACAGAGAAACACTGGGGGGAGAGAGAGAGAAACACCGGGGGGGGGAGAGAGAAACACTGGGGGGAGAGAGAGAGAAACACCGGGGGGGAGGGAGAGATAAACACTGGGGGGAGAGAGAGAGAAAAACTGGGGGGAGAGAGAGAGAAAATCTGGGGAGAGAGAGAGAGAGAAATACTGGGGGGAAGAGAGAGAAACATTGGGGGGAAGAGAGGGAAACACTGGGGGGGGGGGGAGAGAGAGAGAGAAACATTGGGGGCGGGAAGAGAGAGAGAAAACCTGGGGGGAGAGAGAGAGAAACACCGGGGGGGGGGGGAGAGAGAGATGCACTGGGGGGAGAGAGAGAAACAATGGGGGGGAGGGAGAGATAAACACTGGGGGGAGAGAGAGAGAAACACTGGGGGGAGAGAGAGAGAAACACTGGGGGGAAAGAGAGAGAAACACTGGGGGGAGAGAGAGAGAAACACTGGGGGGAGAGAGAGAGAAACACTGGGGGGAAAGAGAGAGAAACACTGGGGGGAGAGAGAGAGAAACACTGGGGGGAGAGAGAGAGAAACACTGGGGGGAGAGAGAGAGAAACACTGGGGGGAAAGAGAGAGAAACACTGGGGGGAGAGAGAGAGAAACACTGGGGGAGAGAGAGAGAATCACTGGGGGGAGAGAGAGAGAGAGACACTGGGGGGAAAGAGAGAGAAACACTGGGGGGAGAAAGAGAGAGAGAGAAACACTGGGGGGAAAGAGAGAGAAACACTGGGGGGAGAAAGAGAGAGAGAGAAACACTGGGGGAAGAGACAGAGTGAGAGAGAGAGAGAGAGAAACACTGGCCTGAGAGAGAGAGATAGAAACACTGGGGGGAGAGAGAGAGAAACACTGGGGGAGGGAGAGTGAAACACTGGTGGAGGGAGAGAGAGAGAAAAACTGGGGGAGGTAGAGAAACACTTGGGAGAGAGAGAGAAAAAAACTGGGGGGAGAGAGATAGAGAGAAACACTGGGGAGGGAGAGAGAGAAAAACTGGGGGAGAGAGAAACACTGGGTGGAGAGAGAAACACTGGGGGAGGGAAAGAGAAACACTGGTGGAGGGAGAGAAACACTGGGGGGAGAGACAGAGAAACACTGGGGGGAGAGAAAGAGAAACATTGGGGGGGGAAGAGAGAGAGAAAAACTGGGGGGAGAGAGAGAGAAAAACTCGGGGGAGAGAGACAGAGAAACACTGGGGGGAGAGAAAGAGAAACATTGGGGGGGGGGAAGAGAGAGAGAAAAACTGGGGGGAGAGAGAGAGAAACACCGGGGGGGGGTGGAGAGAGAGAGATGCACTGGGGAGAGAGAGAGAGAGGTACACTGGGGAGAGAGATAGAGAAACACTGGGGAGAGGGAGCGAGAGAGAAACACTGGGGGAGAGAGAGAGAAACACTGGGAGAGAGAGAGAGAGAAACAATGGGGGTGAGGGAGAGATAAACACTGGGGGGAGAGAGAGAAACACTGGGGGGAGAGAGAGAAAAAAAAATACTGGGGGGAGAGTGAGATAAACACTGGGGAGAAAGAGAGAAAAAAACTGGGAGAGAGAGAGAAACACTGGGGGGAGAGACTGAGAAACACTGGGGGGAGAGAGAGAGAAAAACTGGGGGGAGAGAGAGAAATACTGGGGGGAGAGACAGAGTGCGAGAGAGAGAGAGAGAGAGAGAGAGAAACACTGGGGGAGAAAGAGAGAAACACTGGGGAGAGAGAGAGAGAGAGAGAAACACTGGGGGGAGAAAGAGAGAAACACTGGGGGGAGAGAGAGAGAGAGAGAGAGACACTGGGTGGTGAAAGAGAGACAAAAACACTGGGGGGGAAGACAGTGAGATATAGAGAGAGAAACACTGGGGCGAGAGAGAGAGAAAATCTGGGGAGAGAGAGAGAGAAACACCGGGGGGGGAGAGAGAGAGATGCACTGGGGAGAGGGAGCGCGAGAGAAACACTGGGGGAGAGAGAGAGAAACACTGGGAGAGAGAGAGAGAGAAACACTGGGGGGGAGGGAGAGATAAACACTGGGGGGAGAGAGAGAGAATCACTGGGGGGAGAGAGAGAGAAACACTGGGGGGAAAGAGAGAGAAACACTGGGGGGAGAGAGATGGAGAGAAACACTGGGGAGGGAGAAAGAGAAAAATGGGAGAGAGAGAGAAACACTGAGGGAGAGAGAGAGAAAAGCACTGGGGGGAGAGATAAACACTGGGGGAGGGAGAGAGAAACACTGGTGGAGGGAGAGAGAGAGAAAAACTGGGGGGAGGGAGAGAAAAACTGGGGGGAGAGATAGAGAAACACTGGGGGGAGAGAGAGAGAAACACTGGGGGGAGAGAGAGAGAAACACTGGGGGGAGAGAGAGAGAAACACTGGGGGGAGAGAGAGAGAAACACTGGGGGGAGAGAGAGAAACACTGGGGGGAGAGAGAGAGAAAAACACTGGGGGGAGAGAGAGAGAAACACTGGGGGGGGGGAGAGAGAGAAACACTGGGGGGAGAGAGAGAAACACTTCGGGAGAGAGAGAGCAACACTGGGGGGAGAGACAGAGTGAGAGAGAGAGAGAGAGAGAGAGAAACACTGGCCTGAGAGAGAGAGAGAGAGAGAAACACTGGGGGGAGAAAGAGAGACAAAAACACTGGGGGGGAGACAGTGAGATAGAGAGAGAGAAACACTGGGGGGAGAGTGAGAGAAACACTGGTGGAGGGAGGGAGAAACACTGGGGGGAGAGTGAGAGAAACACTGGTGGAGGGAGGGAGAAACACTGGGGGGAGAGAGAGTGAAACACTGGTGGAGGGAGGGAGAGAGAAAAACTGGGGGGAGGGAGAGAGACCCTGGGGAGAGAGAGAGAGAGAAACACAGGGGGGAGAGAGATAAACACTGGGGGCAGAGAGAGATAAACACTGGGGGAAGAGAGAGAAACACTGGGGGAGGGAGAGAGAAACACTGGTGGAGGGAGAGAGAGAGAAAAACTGGGGGGAGGGAGAGAAAAACACTGGGGGGAGAGAGAGAGAAACACTGGGGGGAGAGAGAGAGAGAGAAACACTGGGGGGAGAAAGAGAGAAACACTGGGGGGAGAGAGAGAGAGAGAAACACTGGGTGGAGAAAGAGAGACAAAAACTGGGGGAGAGAGAGAAACACTGGGGGGAGAGACAGAGAAACACTGGGGGAGAGAGAGAGAAACACTGGGGGGAGACAGAGAGAAACACTGGGGGAGAGAGAGAGAAACACTGGGGGGAGAGAGAGAGAATCACTGGGGGGAGAGAGAGAGAGAGACACTGGGGGGAGAGAGAGAGAAACACTGGAGGGAAAGAGAGAGAAACACTGGGGGCAGAGAGAGAGAAAAAAAACTGGGGGGAGAGAGATGGAGAGAAACACTGGGGAGGGAGAGAGAGAAAAATGGGAGAGAGAGAGAAACACTGAGGGAGAGAGAGAGAGAAGCACTGGGGGAAGAGATAAACACTGGGGGAGGGAGAGAGAAACACTGGTGGAGGGAGAGAGAGAGAAAAACTGGGGAGAGAGAGAGACAAACTCTGGGGGGAGAGACAGAGAGAAACTGTGGGGGGAGAAAGAGAGAGAAACACTGGGGGGAGAAAGAGAGAGAGAGAGAGAGAGAGAGAGAGAAACACTGGCCTGAGAGAGAGAGAGAGAGAGAAACACTGGGGGGAGAAAGAGAGACAAAAACACTGGGGGGGAGACAGTGAGATAGAGAGAGAGAAACACTGGGGCGAGAGAGAGAGAAACACTGGGGGAGAGAGAGAGAAACACTGGGGGAGGGAGAGAGAAACCCTGGGGGGAGAGAAACACTGGGTGAGGGAGGGAGAGAGAAAAAATGGGGGGGAGGGAGAGAAACACTGGGGAGAGAGAGAGAGAAACACAGGGGGGGAGAGAGATAAACACTGGGGGCAGAGAGAGATAAACACTGGGGGAAGAGAGAGAAACACTGGGGGGAGAGAGAGAGAAAAAATCTGGGGGGAGAGAGAGAGAGAGAAACACAGGGGGGAGAGAGATAAACACTGGGGGCAGAGAGAGATAAACACTGGGGGAAGAGAGAGAAACACTGGGGGGCGAGAGAGAGAGATAGACTGGGGAGAGAGAGCGAGAAAAACTGGGGAGGGAGAGAGAAACACTGGAGGAGGGAGAGAGAAACACTGGGGGAGGGAGAGAGAAACACTGGGGGAGGGAGAGAGAAACACTGGGGGAGAGAGAGAGAAACACTGAAGGAGGGAGAGAGAAACACTGGAGGAGGGAGAGAGAAACACTGGGGGAGGGAGAGAGAAAAACTGGGGGAGGGAGAGAGAAACACTGGGGGAGGGAGAGAGAAACACTGGGGGAGGGAGAGAGAAACACTGAGGGAGGGAGAGAGAAACACTGAGGGAGGGAGAGAGAAACACTGGGGGAGGGAGAGAGAAACACTGGGGGAGGGAGAGAGAAACACTGGGGGAGGGAGAGGGAAACACTGGGGGAGGGAGAGAGAAACACTGGGGGAGGGAGAGAGAAACACTGGGGGAGGGAGAGAGAAACACAGGGGGGGAGAGAGAGAAAGAGAAACACTGGGGGGAGAGAGCGAGAAAAACTGGGGAGGGAGAGAGAGAAAAACTGGGGGGCGAGAGAGAATCACTGTGGGGAGAGAGAGACACTCGGGGGAGAGAGAGAGAAACACTGGGGGAGAGAGAGAGAGAGAAACACTGGGGTGAGAGAGAGAGAGAGAGAGAGAGAGATAGAGAGAAACACTGGGGGGAGAGACAGAGTGAGAGAGAGAGAGAGAGAGAAACACTGGGGTGAGAGAGAGAGAGAGAGAGAGAGACACTGGGGGGAGAAAGAGAGTGACAAAAACACTGCGGGGGGTGAGACAGTGAGATAGAGAGAGAGAAACACTGGGGGTGAGAGAGAGAGAAATACTGGGGGGGGGAGAGAGAAACACTGGGGGGAGAGAGAGAGAGAAACACTGGGGGGAGAGAGAGAGAAACACTGGGGGGAGAGAGAGAGAAACACTGGGGGGAGAGAGAAAGAAACACTGGGGGGAGAGAGAGAGAAACACTTGGGGGAGAGAGAGAGAAACACTGGGGGAGAGAGAGAAACACTGGGGGGAGAGAGAGAGAAACACTGGGGGGAGAGAGAGAGAAACACTGGGGGGAGAGAGAGAGAAACACTGGGGGGAGAGAGAGAAACACTGGGGGGAGATAGAGAGAAACACTGGGGGGAGAGAGAGAGAAACACTGGGGGGAGAGAGAGAGAAACACTGGGTGGAGAGAGAGAGAAACACTGGGGAGAGAGAGAGAGAAACACTGGGGGGAGAGAGAGAGAAACACTGGGGGGAGAGAGAGAAACTCTGGGGGGAGAGAGAGAGAAACACTGTGGGGAGAGAGAGAGAAACACAGGGGGAGAGAGAGAGAAACACAGGGGGGAGAGAGAGAGAAACAGAGGGGGGAGAGAGAGAGAAACACTGGGGAGAGGGAGAGAGAGAGAAGCACTGGGGGAGAGAGAGAGAGCGAGAAACACTGGGGGAAGAGAGAGATAAACACTTGGGGAAGGGAGAGAAACAGTGGGGGGAGAGAGAGAGAGAAAAAAACTGGGGGGAGAGAGATTGAGAGAAACACTGGGGAGAGAGAGAGAAACACTGGGGGGAGAGAGAGAGAGAAACACTGGGGGGAGAGAGAGAGAAACACTGGGGGAGAGAGAGAGAAACACTGGGGGGAGAGAGAGAGAAAGACAGGGGGGAGAGAGAGAGAAAGACAGGGGGAGAGAGAGAAACACAGGGGGGAGAGAGAGAGATACACAGTGGGGGGGGGGAGAGAGAGAGAGAGAGAGAGAGAAACACTGCGGGGGAGAGAGGGAAACACTGGGGTGAGAGAGAGAGAGAGAGAGAAACACTGGGGGGAGATAGAGAAAAACTAGGGAGAGAGAGAGAGAGAAAAACTGGGGGGAGGGAGAGAGAAACACTGGGGGGAGGGAGAGAGAAACACTGGGGGGAGAGAGAGAGAAACACTGGGGGGAGGGAGAGAAACACTGGGGGGAGAGAGAGAGAAACACTGGGGGGAGAGAGAGAGAAACACTGGGGCGAGAGAGAGAGAGAGAGAGACTCTGGGGGGGAGAGAGAGTGAGAAACTGTGGGGGGAGAGAGAGAGAGAAACACTGGGTGGGGGGAGAGAGAGAGAGTGAGAGAAACACTGCGGGGGAGAGAGGAAAACACTGGGGTGAGAGAGAGAGAGAGAAACACTGGGGGGAGAGGGAGAAAAACTAGGGAGAGAGAGAGCGAGAAAAACTGGGTTGGGAGAGAGAGAAACATTGGGGGCCGAGAGAGAAACACTGGGGGAGAGAGAGAGAAACACTGGAGGAGGGAGAGAGAAACACTGGGGGAGGGAGAGAGAAACACTGGGGGAGGGAGAGAGAAACACTGGGGGAGGGAGAGAGAAACACTGGGGGGAGAGAGAGAGAAAGACAGGGGGAGAGAGAGAGAAACACAGGGGGGAAAGAGAGAGAAACACTGGGGGGAGAGAGAGAGAAACACTGGGGGGAGAGAGAGAGAAACTCTGGGGGGAGAGAGAGGGAAACACTGGGGGGAGAGAGAGAGATACACAGGGGGGGGGAGAGAGAGAGTGAGAGAAACACTGCGGGGGAGAGAGGGAAACACTGGGGTGAGAGAGAGAGAGAGAAACACTGGGGGGAGAGAGAGAAAAACTAGGGAGAGAGAGAGAGAGAAAAACTGGGGGGAGGGAGAGAGAAACACTGGGGGGAGGGAGAGAAACACTGGGGGGAGAGAGAGAGAAACACTGGGGGGAGAGAGAGAAACACTGGGGCGAGAGAGAGAGAGAGAGACTCTGGGGGGGAGAGAGAGTGAGAAACTGTGGGGGGAGAGAGAGAGAGAAACACTGGGTGGGGGGAGAGAGAGAAACACTGCGGGGGAGAGAGGGAAACACTGGGGTGAGAGAGAGAGAGAGAAACACTGGGGGGAGAGAGAGAAAAACTGGGGAGAGAGAGAGAGAGAAAAACTGGGGGGAGAGAGAGAGAAACACTGGGTGGAGAGAGAGAGAGATAGACTGGGGAGAGAGAGAAAAACTGGGGAGAGAGAGAGAGAGAAAAACTGGGGGGAGAGAGAGAGAAACACTGGGGCGAGAGAGAGAGAGAGAGACTCTGGGGGGGAGAGAGAGTGAGAAACTGTGGGGGGAGAGAGAGTGAGAAACTGTGGGGGGAGAGAGAGAGAGAAACACTGGGTGGGGGGAGAGAGAGAAACACTGCGGGGGAGAGAGGGAAACACTGGGGTGAGAGAGAGAAACACTGGGGGGAGAGAGAGAGAAACACTGGGGGGAGAGAGAGAAAAACTGGGGAGAGAGAGAGAGAGAAAAACTGGGGGGAGAGAGAGAGAAACACTGGGTGGAGAGAGAGAGAGATAGACTGGGGAGAGAGAGCGAGAAAAACTGGGGAGGGAGAGAGAGAAACATTGGGGGGGCGAGAGAGAAACACTGGGGGAGAGAGAGAGAAACACTGGGGGAGGGAGAGAGAAACACTGGGGGAGGGAGAGAGAAACACTGAGGGAGGGAGAGAGAAACACTGAGGGAGGGAGAGAGAAACACTGGGGGAGGGAGAGAGAAACACTGGGGGAGGGAGAGAGAAACACTGGGGGGAGAGAGAGAAACACTGAGGGAGGGAGAGAGAAACACTGAGGGAGGGAGAGAGAAACACTGGGGGAGGGAGAGAGAAACACTGGGGGAGGGAGAGGGAAACACTGGGGGAGGGAGAGAGAAACACAGGGGGGGAGAGAGAGAAAGAGGAACACTGGGGGGAGAGAGAGAGAGAGACTGGGGAGTGAGAGCGAGAAAAACTGGGGAGGGAGAGAGAGAAAAACTGGGGGGCGAGAGAGAATCACTGTGGGGAGAGAGAGACACTGGGGGGAGAGAGAGAGAAACACTGGGGTGAGAGAGAGAGAAATACTGGGGGAGAGAGAGAGAGAGAAACACTGGGGTGAGAGAGAGAGAGAGAGAGAGAGACACTGGGGGGAGAAAGAGAGTGACAAAAACACTGCGGGGGGTGAGACAGTGAGATAGAGAGAGAGAAACACTGGGGGTGAGAGAGAGAGAAACACTGGGGGGAGAGAGAGAGAAACACTGGGGGGAGAGAGAGAGAGAAACACTGGGGGGAGAGAGAGAGAAACACTGGGGGGAGAGAGAGAGAAACACTGGGGGGAGAGAGAGACAAACACTGGGGGGAGAGAGAGAGAAACACTTGGGGGAGAGAGAGAGAAACACTGGGGGGAGAGAGAAACACTGGGGAGAGAGAGAGAGAAAGACAGGGGGAGAGAGAGAGAAACACTGGGGGGAGAGAGAGAGAAACTCTGGGGGGAGAGAGAGACACTGGGGGGAGAGAGAGAGAAACACTGGGGGAGAGAGAGAGAGAGAAACACTGGGGTGAGAGAGAGAGAGAGAAGAGAGAAACACTGGGGGGAGAAAGAGAGAGACACACAGGGGGGAGAGAGAGAGAAACACTGGGGGGAGAGAGAGAGAAACACTGGGGGAGAGAGAGAGAAACACTGGGGGGAGAGAGAGAGAAACTCTGGGGGGAGAGAGAGACACTGGGGGGAGAGAGAGAGAAACACTGGGGGAGAGAGAGAGAGAGAAACACTGGGGTGAGAGAGAGAGAGAGAAGAGAGAAACACTGGGGGGAGAAAGAGAGAGACAAAAACACTGGGGGGGGGGTGAGACAGTGAGATAGAGAGCGAGAAACACTGGGGGGAGAGAGAGAGAAACACTAGGGGGAGAGAGAGAGAAACACTGGGGGGAGAGAGAGAGAAATACTGGGGGGAGAGTGAGAGAGAGAAGAGAGAAACACTGGGGGGAGAGAGAGAGAAACACTGGGGAGTGAGAGAGAGAGAGAGAGAAACACTGGGGTGAGAGAGAGAGAGAAGAGAGAAACACTGGGGGGAGAGAGAGAGAAACACTGGGGGGAGAGAGAGAGAAACACTGGGGGGAGAGAGAGAGAAACACTGGGGAGTGAGAGAGAGAGAGAGAGAGAGAAACACTGGGGTGAGAGAGAGAGAGAGAAGAGAGAAACACTGGGGGGAGAAAGAGAGAGACAAAAACACTGGGGGGGGGTGAGACAGTGAGATAGAGAGCGAGAAACACTGGGGGTGAGAGAGAGAGAAACACTGGGGGGAGTGAGAGAGAAACACTGGGGGGAGAGAGAGAGAAACACTGGGGGGAGAGAGAGAGAAACACTGGGGGGAGAGAGAGAGAAACAATGGGGCGAGAGAGAGAGAAACACTGGGGGGAGAGAGAGAGAAAAATACTGGTGGGAGAGAGATCGAAACACTGGGGAGAGAGAGAGAGAGAAACACTGGGAGGAGAGAGATAGAAACATGGGGGGAGAGAGAGAGAGAAACACTGGGGGGAGAGAGAGAGATTAACTCAGGGGGGAGAGAGAGAGAGAAACTCTGGGAGGAGAGAGAGAGAGAGAAACTCTGGGGGGAGAGAGAGAGAGAAATTCTGGGGGAGAGAGAGAGAGAAACTCTGGGGGGAGAGAGATAGAAACACTGGGGAGAGAGAGAGAGATAAACTCTGGGAGGCGAGAGAGAGAGAGAAACTCTGGGGGGAGAGAGAGAGAGAAATTCTGGGGGAGAGAGAGAGAAAAACTCTGGGGGGAGGGAGAGAGATAAACTCTGGGGGGAGAGAGAGAGAGAGAAACTCTGGGGGGAGAGGGACAGAGAGAGAAAAACACTGGGGGGAGAGAGAGGGAGAGAAACACTGGGGTGAGAAAGAGAGAGACAAAAACACTGGGGGGAGAGACAGGGTGAGAGAGAGAGAAAAACATTGGGGCGAGAGAGAGAGAGAGAGAGAGCGATGCACTGGGGAGGGAGAGAGATACACGAGGGAGAGAGAGGGAGAGAGTAACAATGGGAGTGGGAAAAAGAGATAGAGAAACACTGGGGGGAGAGAGATAAACACTGGGGGAAGCGAGAGAAACACTAGGGGGAGAGAGAGAGAAATATACTGGGGGGAGAGAGAGAGATAGAAACTCTGGGGGGAGAGAGAAACTGTGGGGGGAGATCGAGAGAGAGAAACACTGGGGGGAGAGAGAGAGAAACGGTGGGGGGAGAGATTGAGAATCACTGGGTCGAGAGATAAAGAAACACTGGGGCGAGAGAGAGAAACTCTGGGGGGAGAGAGAGAGAGAAACTGTGGGGGGAGAGAGAGAGAAAAACGCTGGGGGGAGAGAGAGAGAGAAACACTGGGGGGAGAGACACAGTGAGAGAGAGAGAGAGAAACACTGGCGTGAGAGAGAGAGAGCGAAACACTGGGGGAGAAATAGAGACAAAAACACTGGGGGGGGAGACAGTGAGATAGAGAGAGAGAAAATCTGGGGAGAGAGAGAGAGAGAAATACTGGGGGGAAGAGAGAGAAACATTGGGGGGGAAGAGAGAGAAACACTGGGGGGAGAGAGAGAGAGAAACATTGTGGGGGCAGAGAAAGAGAAACATTGTGGGGGGGGGAACAGAGAGAGAAAACCTGGGGGGAGAGAGAGAGAAACAGCGGGGGGATGAGAGAGAGAAGCACTGGGGATAGAGAGAGAGAGGTATACTGGGAAAGAGAGAGAGAAACACTGGGGAGAGGGAGCGAGAGAGAAACACTGGGGGACAGAGAGAGAAACACTGGGGGGGGAGAGAGAGAGAGAGAGAAACCATGCTGGGGAGGGAGAGATAAACACTGGGGGGAGAGAGAGAAACACTGGGGGGAGAGAGAGAGAAAAAATACTGGGGGGAGAGAGATAGAGAGAAACACTGGGAAGAGAGAGAGAGAAACACTGGGGGGAGAGAGAGAGAAACACTGGGGAGAGAGAGAGAGAAACACTGGGGCGAGAGAGAGAGAAACACTGGGGGGAGAGAGAGAGATACACAGGGGGGGGGAGAGAGAGAGAGAAACACTGGGGGAGAGAGAGAGAGAAAAATACTGGTGGGAGAGAGATCGAAACACTGGGGAGAGAGAGAGAGAGAAACACTGGGAGGAGAGAGATAGAAACATGGGGGGAGAGAGAGAGAGAAACACTGGGGGGAGAGAGAGAGATTAACTCAGGGGGGAGAGAGAGAGAGAAACTCTGGGAGGAGAGAGAGAGAGAGAAACTCTGGGGGGAGAGAGAGAGAGAAATTCTGGGGGAGAGAGAGAGAGAAACTCTGGGGGGAGAGAGATAGAAACACTGGGGAGAGAGAGAGAGATAAACTCTGGGAGGCGAGAGAGAGAGAGAAATTCTGGGGGAGAGAGAGAGAAAAACTCTGGGGGGAGGGAGAGAGATAAACTCTGGGGGGAGAGAGAGAGAGAGAAACTCTGGGGGGAGAGGGACAGAGAGAGAAAAACACTGGGGGGAGAGAGAGGGAGAGAAACACTGGGGTGAGAAAGAGAGAGACAAAAACACTGGGGGGAGAGACAGGGTGAGAGAGAGAGAAAAACATTGGGGCGAGAGAGAGAGAGAGAGAGAGCGATGCACTGGGGAGGGAGAGAGATACACGAGGGAGAGAGAGGGAGAGAGTAACAATGGGAGGGGGAAAAAGAGATAGAGAAACACTGGGGGGAGAGAGATAAACACTGGGGGAAGCGAGAGAAACACTAGGGGGAGAGAGAGAGAAATATACTGGGGGGAGAGAAAGAGAGAGAAACTCTGGGGGAGAGAGAAACTGTGGGGGGAGATCGAGAGAGAGAAACACTGGGGGGAGAGAGAGAGAAACGGTGGGGGGAGAGATTGAGAATCACTGGGTCGAGAGATAAAGAAACACTGGGGCGAGAGAGAGAAACTCTGGGGGGAGAGAGAGAGAGAAACTGTGGGGGGAGAGAGAGAGAAAAACGCTGGGGGGAGAGAGAGAGAGAAACACTGGGGGGAGAGACACAGTGAGAGAGAGAGAGAGAAACACTGGCGTGAGAGAGAGAGAGCGAAACACTGGGGGAGAAATAGAGACAAAAACACTGGGGGGGGAGACAGTGAGATAGAGAGAGAGAAAATCTGGGGAGAGAGAGAGAGAGAAATACTGGGGGGAAGAGAGAGAAACATTGGGGGGGAAGAGAGAGAAACACTGGGGGGAGAGAGAGAGAGAAACATTGTGGGGGCAGAGAAAGAGAAACATTGTGGGGGGGGGAACAGAGAGAGAAAACCTGGGGGGAGAGAGAGAGAAACAGCGGGGGGATGAGAGAGAGAAGCACTGGGGATAGAGAGAGAGAGGTATACTGGGAAAGAGAGAGAGAAACACTGGGGAGAGGGAGCGAGAGAGAAACACTGGGGGACAGAGAGAGAAACACTGGGGGGGGAGAGAGAGAGAGAGAGAAACCATGCTGGGGAGGGAGAGATAAACACTGGGGGGAGAGAGAGAAACACTGGGGGGAGAGAGAGAGAAAAAATACTGGGGGGAGAGAGATAGAGAGAAACACTGGGAAGAGAGAGAGAGAAACACTGGGGGGAGAGAGAGAGAAACACTGGGGAGAGAGAGAGAGAAACACTGGTGGGAGAGAGAGAGAAACACTGGGGGGAGAGAGAGAGAAACACTGGGGAGAGAGAGAGAAAAACTGGGGCGAGAGAGGGAGAGAAAAACACTGGGAAGAGAGAGAGAGAAACACTGGGGGAGAGAGAGAGAGAAACACTGGGGGGAGTGACACACTGGGTGAGGGAGAGAGAAACACTGGTTGAGGGAGAGAGAGAGAAAAACTGGGGGGAGGGAGAGAGAAACACTGGGGGGAGAGAGAGAGAAACACTGGGGGGAGAGAGAGAGAAACACTGGGGAGAGAGAGAGAAACACTGGGGCGAGAGAGAGAGAGAGAAACACTGGGAAGAGAGAGAGAGAAACACTGGGTGAGAGAGAGAGAAACACTGGGGAGAGAGAGAGAGAAACACTGGTGGGAGAGAGAGAGAAACACTGGGGGGAGAGAGAGAGAAACACTGGGGAGAGAAAGAGAAACACTGGGGCGAGAGAGGGAGAGAAAAACACTGGGAAGAGAGAGAGAGAAACACTGGGGGAGAAAGAGAGAGAAACACTGGGGGGAGTGAGAGAGAAACACTGGGGGGAGAGAGAGAGAAACACTGCGGGCAGAGAGAGAGAAACACTGGGGGGAGAGAGAGAGAAACACTGGGAGAAGAGAGAGAGAGAAACACTGGGGGAAGAGAGAGAGAGAAACACTGGGGGGAGAGAGAGAGAAACACTGGGGGATGGACAGAGAAACACTGGGGGAGGGTGAGAGCAACACTGGGGGAGGGAGAGAGAAAAACTGAGGGAGGGAGAGAGAAACACTGGGGGAGCGAGAGAGAAACACTGGGGGATCGAGAGAGAAACACTGGGGGGTGAGAGAGAGAAACACTGGGGGGAGAGATAGAGAAACCCTGGGGGAGAGAGAGGGAAACACTGGGTGGAGAGAGAGAGAGAAACACTGGGGGGAGAGAGATAATCACTGGGGGGAGAGAGAGAGAAACACTGGGGGGAGAGAGAGAGAAACACTGGGGGGAGAGAGAGAGAAACACTGGGGGGAGAGAGAGAGAAACAAGGGGGGAGAGAAAGAAACACTGGGGGGACAGAGAGAGAAAAACTGGGGAGAGAGGGAGAGAAAGACTGGGGAGAGAGAGCGAGAAAAACTGGGGGGAGAGAGAGAAATACTTGGGGTCGAGAGAGAAACACTTGGGGGCGAGAGAGAAACACTGGGGGGTGAGAGAGAGAAACACTGGGGGGAGAGAGAGAGAAACACTGGGGGGAGAGAGAGAGAAACACTGGGGGGTGAGAGAGAGAAACACTGGGGGGAGAGATAGAGAAACACTGGGGGGGGAGAGAGAGAAACACTGGTGGGAGAGAGAGAGTGAAACACTGGGGGGAGAGAGAGAGAAACACTGGGGGAGAGAGACAGAGAAACACTGGGGGAGAGAGAGAGAGAAACACTGGGGGGAGAGAGAGAAACACTGAGGGCAGAGAGAGAGAAACACTGGTGGGAGAGAGAGAGAAACACTGGGGGGAGAGAGAGAGAAACACTGGGGGGAGAGAGAGAGAAACACTGGGGGGTGAGAGAGAGAAACACTGGGGGGAGAGATAGAGAAACACTGGGGGGGGAGAGAGAGAAACACTGGTGGGAGAGAGAGAGTGAAACACTGGGGGGAGAGAGAGAGAAACACTGGGGGAGAGAGACAGAGAAACACTGGGGGAGAGAGAGAGAGAAACACTGGGGGGAGAGAGAGAAACACTGAGGGCAGAGAGAGAGAAACACTGGGGGGAGAGAGAGAGAAACACTGGGGGGAGAGAGAGAGAAACACTGGGGGGAGAGAGCGAGAAACACTGGGGGGAGAGAGAGAAACACTGGAGGGAGAGAGAGAGAAACACTGGGGGGAGAGAGAGAGAAACACTGGGGGGAGGGAGAGAAACACTGGGGGTGAGAGAGAGAGAAACACTGGGGGGAGAGAGAGAGAAACACTGGGGGGAGAAAGAGAGAGAGAGAAACACTGGGGGGAGAGATAGAGAAACCCTGGGGAAGAGAGAGAGAAACACTGGGTGGAGTGAGAGAGAAGCACTGGGGGGGGAGAGAGAGAAACACTGGTGGGAGAGAGAGAGTGAAACACTGGGGGGAGAGAGAGAAACACTTGGGGGCGAGAGAGATACACTTGGGGGCGAGAGAGAGAGAAACACTGGGGGAGAGAGAGACACTGGGGGGAGAGAGAGAGAAACACTGGGGGAGAGAGAGAGAAACACTGGGGGGGAGAGAGAGAGAAACACTGGGGGGAGAGAGAGAGAAACACTGGGGGGAGAGAGAGAGTAACACTGGGGGGAGAGAGAGCGAAACACTGGGGGGAGTGAGAGAGAAACATTGGAGGGGAGAGAGAGAAAAACTGGGGGGGAGAGAGAGAAACACTGGGGGGGGAGAGAGAGAAACAGTGGGGGGGGGGAGAGAGATAGAGAGAAACTCTTGGGGGCGGGAGAGAGAGAAACACTGGGGGGAGAGAGAGAAACACTGGGGGAAGAGAGAAAAAAACTGTGTGGAGAGAGATGGAGAGAAACACTGGGGAGAGAGAGAAAAACACTGGGAAGAGAGAGAGAAACACTGGGGGGAGAGAGAGAGAAACACTGGGGGGAGAGAGAGAGAAACACTGGGGGGAGAGAGAGAGAAACACTGGGGGGAGAGAGCGAGAAACACTGGGGCGAGAGAGAGAAACTCTGGGGGGAGAGAGAGAGAAACACTGGGGGGAGAGAGAGAGAAACACTTGGGGGGAGAGAGAGAGAAACACTGGGGGGTGAGAGAGAGAGAGAGAAACACTGGGGGGAGAGAGAGAGAAACACTGGGGGGTGAGAGAGAGAAACACTGGGGGGAGAGATAGAGAAACCCTGGGGGAGAGAGAGAGAAACACTGGGTGGAGTGAGAGAGAAGCACTGGGGGGGGGGTGAGAGAGAAACACTGGGGGGAGAGAGAGAGTGAAACACTGGGGGGAGAGAGAGAAACACTGGGGGGAGAGAGAGAAACACTGGGGGGGGGAACAGAGAGAGAAAACCTGGGGGGAGAGAGAGAGAAACAGCGGGGGGAGTGAGAGAGAGATGCACTGGGGATAGAGAGAGAGAGGTATACTGGGAAAGAGAGAGAGAAACACTGGGGAGAGGGAGCGAGAGAGAAACACAGGGGGACAGAGAGAGAAACACTGAGGGTGAGAGAGAGAGAGAGAGAAACAATGCTGGGGAGGGAGAGATAAACACTGGGGGGAGAGAGAGAAACACTGGGGGGAGAGAGAGAGAGAAACATTGTGGGGGCAGAGAAAGAGAAACATTGTGGGGGGGGGAACAGAGAGAGAAAACCTGGGGGGAGAGAGAGAGAAACAGCGGGGGGATGAGAGAGAGAAGCACTGGGGATAGAGAGAGAGAGGTATACTGGGAAAGAGAGAGAGAAACACTGGGGAGAGGGAGCGAGAGAGAAACACTGGGGGACAGAGAGAGAAACACTGGGGGGGGAGAGAGAGAGAGAGAGAAACCATGCTGGGGAGGGAGAGATAAACACTGGGGGGAGAGAGAGAAACACTGGGGGGAGAGAGAGAGAAAAAATACTGGGGGGAGAGAGATAGAGAGAAACACTGGGAAGAGAGAGAGAGAAACACTGGGGGGAGAGAGAGAGAAACACTGGGGAGAGAGAGAGAGAAACACTGGTGGGAGAGAGAGAGAAACACTGGGGGGAGAGAGAGAGAAACACTGGGGAGAGAGAGAGAAACACTGGGGCGAGAGAGGGAGAGAAAAACACTGGGAAGAGAGAGAGAGAAACACTGGGGGAGAGAGAGAGAGAAACACTGGGGGGAGTGACACACTGGGTGAGGGAGAGAGAAACACTGGTTGAGGGAGAGAGAGAGAAAAACTGGGGGGAGGGAGAGAGAAACACTGGGGGGAGAGAGAGAGAAACACTGGGGGGAGAGAGAGAGAAACACTGGGGAGAGAGAGAGAAACACTGGGGCGAGAGAGAGAGAGAGAAACACTGGGAAGAGAGAGAGAGAAACACTGGGTGAGAGAGAGAGAAACACTGGGGAGAGAGAGAGAGAAACACTGGTGGGAGAGAGAGAGAAACACTGGGGGGAGAGAGAGAGAAACACTGGGGAGAGAAAGAGAAACACTGGGGCGAGAGAGGGAGAGAAAAACACTGGGAAGAGAGAGAGAGAAACACTGGGGGAGAAAGAGAGAGAAACACTGGGGGGAGTGAGAGAGAAACACTGGGGGGAGAGAGAGAGAAACACTGCGGGCAGAGAGAGAGAAACACTGGGGGGAGAGAGAGAGAAACACTGGGAGAAGAGAGAGAGAGAAACACTGGGGGAAGAGAGAGAGAGAAACACTGGGGGGAGAGAGAGAGAAACACTGGGGGATGGACAGAGAAACACTGGGGGAGGGTGAGAGCAACACTGGGGGAGGGAGAGAGAAAAACTGAGGGAGGGAGAGAGAAACACTGGGGGAGCGAGAGAGAAACACTGGGGGATCGAGAGAGAAACACTGGGGGGTGAGAGAGAGAAACACTGGGGGGAGAGATAGAGAAACCCTGGGGGAGAGAGAGGGAAACACTGGGTGGAGAGAGAAGCACTGGGGGGGGGAGAGAGGGAAACACAGGTGGGAGAGAGAGAGAGAAACACTGGGGGGAGAGAGATAATCACTGGGGGGAGAGAGAGAGAAACACTGGGGGGAGAGAGAGAGAAACACTGGGGGGAGAGAGAGAGAAACACTGGGGGGAGAGAGAGAGAAACAAGGGGGGAGAGAAAGAAACACTGGGGGGACAGAGAGAGAAAAACTGGGGAGAGAGGGAGAGAAAGACTGGGGAGAGAGAGCGAGAAAAACTGGGGGGAGAGAGAGAAATACTTGGGGTCGAGAGAGAAACACTTGGGGGCGAGAGAGAAACACTGGGGGGTGAGAGAGAGAAACACTGGGGGGAGAGAGAGAGAAACACTGGGGGGAGAGAGAGAGAAACACTGGGGGGTGAGAGAGAGAAACACTGGGGGGAGAGATAGAGAAACACTGGGGGGGGAGAGAGAGAAACACTGGTGGGAGAGAGAGAGTGAAACACTGGGGGGAAAGAGAGAGAAACACTGGGGGAGAGAGACAGAGAAACACTGGGGGAGAGAGAGAGAGAAACACTGGGGGGAGAGAGAGAAACACTGAGGGCAGAGAGAGAGAAACACTGGTGGGAGAGAGAGAGAAACACTGGGGGGAGAGAGAGAGAAACACTGGGGGGAGAGAGAGAGAAACACTGGGGGGTGAGAGAGAGAAACACTGGGGGGAGAGATAGAGAAACACTGGGGGGGGAGAGAGAGAAACACTGGTGGGAGAGAGAGAGTGAAACACTGGGGGGAGAGAGAGAGAAACACTGGGGGAGAGAGACAGAGAAACACTGGGGGAGAGAGAGAGAGAAACACTGGGGGGAGAGAGAGAAACACTGAGGGCAGAGAGAGAGAAACACTGGGGGGAGAGAGAGAGAAACACTGGGGGGAGAGAGAGAGAAACACTGGGGGGAGAGAGCGAGAAACACTGGGGGGAGAGAGAGAAACACTGGAGGGAGAGAGAGAGAAACACTGGGGGGAGAGAGAGAGAAACACTGGGGGGAGGGAGAGAAACACTGGGGGTGAGAGAGAGAGAAACACTGGGGGGAGAGAGAGAGAAACACTGGGGGGAGAAAGAGAGAGAGAGAAACACTGGGGGGAGAGATAGAGAAACCCTGGGGAAGAGAGAGAGAAACACTGGGTGGAGTGAGAGAGAAGCACTGGGGGGGGAGAGAGAGAAACACTGGTGGGAGAGAGAGAGTGAAACACTGGGGGGAGAGAGAGAAACACTTGGGGGCGAGAGAGATACACTTGGGGGCGAGAGAGAGAGAAACACTGGGGGAGAGAGAGACACTGGGGGGAGAGAGAGAGAAACACTGGGGGAGAGAGAGAGAAACACTGGGGGGGAGAGAGAGAGAAACACTGGGGGGAGAGAGAGAGAAACACTGGGGGGAGAGAGAGAGTAACACTGGGGGGAGAGAGAGCGAAACACTGGGGGGAGTGAGAGAGAAACATTGGAGGGGAGAGAGAGAAAAACTGGGGGGGAGAGAGAGAAACACTGGGGGGGGAGAGAGAGAAACAGTGGGGGGGGGGAGAGAGATAGAGAGAAACTCTTGGGGGCGGGAGAGAGAGAAACACTGGGGGGAGAGAGAGAAACACTGGGGGAAGAGAGAAAAAAACTGTGTGGAGAGAGATGGAGAGAAACACTGGGGAGAGAGAGAGAAAAACACTGGGAAGAGAGAGAGAAACACTGGGGGGAGAGAGAGAGAAACACTGGGGGGAGAGAGAGAGAAACACTGGGGGGAGAGAGAGAGAAACACTGGGGGGAGAGAGCGAGAAACACTGGGGCGAGAGAGAGAAACTCTGGGGGGAGAGAGAGAGAAACACTGGGGGGAGAGAGAGAGAAACACTTGGGGGGAGAGAGAGAGAAACACTGGGGGGTGAGAGAGAGAGAGAGAGACACTGGGGGGAGAGAGAGAGAAACACTGGGGGGTGAGAGAGAGAAACACTGGGGGGAGAGCTAGAGAAACCCTGGGGGAGAGAGAGAGAAACACTGGGTGGAGTGAGAGAGAAGCACTGGGGGGGGGTGAGAGAGAAACACTGGGGGGAGAGAGAGAGTGAAACACTGGGGGGAGAGAGAGAAACACTGGGGGGAAGAGAGAGAGAGAAACACTGGGGGGAGAGAGAGAAACACTGGGGGGGGGAACAGAGAGAGAAAACCTGGGGGGAGAGAGAGAGAAACAGCGGGGGGAGTGAGAGAGAGATGCACTGGGGATAGAGAGAGAGAGGTATACTGGGAAAGAGAGAGAGAAACACTGGGGAGAGGGAGCGAGAGAGAAACACAGGGGGACAGAGAGAGAAACACTGAGGGTGAGAGAGAGAGAGAGAGAAACAATGCTGGGGAGGGAGAGATAAACACTGGGGGGAGAGTGAGAAACACTGGGGGGAGAGAGAGAGAAAAAAATACTGGGGGGGGAGAGATAGAGAGAAACACTGGGGAGAAAGAGAGAGAAAAACTGGGGGAGAGAGAGAAACACTGAGGGAGAGAGAGAGAGAAGCACTGGGGGAGGGAGAGAAAAACCCTGGGGGGAGAGAAACACTGGGTGAGGGAGAGAGAAACACTTGTGGAGGGAGAGAGTGAGAGAAACACAGGGGGGAGAGAGATAAACACTGGGGGCAGAGAGAGATAAACACTGGGTGGAGAGGGAGAGAAAAAAACTGGGGGAGAGAGAGAGAAACACTGGGGGGAGAGAGAAACACTGGGGGAGGGAGAGAGAAACACTGGGGGAGGGAGAGAGAAACACTGGAGGGAGAGAGAGGGAGAAAAACACATGGGGGGAGAGAGAGAGAGAAACACTGGGGGGAGAGAGAGAGAACCACTGGGGGGAGAGAGAGAGAAACACTGGGGGGAGAGAGAGAGAAACACTGGGGGGAGAGAGAGAGAAACACTGGGGGGAGAGAGAGAAACACTGGGGGGAGAAAGAGAGACAAAAACACTGGGGGGGAGACAGTGAGATATAGAGAGAGAAACACTGGGGCGAGAGAGAGAGAAAATCTGGGGAGAGAGAGAGAGAAATACTGGGGGGAAGAGAGAGAAACATTGGGGGGAAGAGAGGGAAACACTGGGGGGAGAGAGAGAGAGAAACATTGTGGGGGGAGAGAAAGAGAAACATTGGGGGGGAAGAGAGAGAGAAAACCTGGGGGGAGAGAGAGAGAGATGCACTGGGGAGAGAGAGAGAGAGGTACACTGGGGAGAGAGATAGAGAAACACTGGGGAGAGGGAGCGAGAGACAAACACTGGGGGGAGAGAGAGAAACACTGGGGGGAGAGAGAGAGAAACACTGGTGGAGGTAGACAGAGAGAAACACTGGGGGGAGGGAGAGAAACACTGGGGAGAGAGAGAGAGAGAAACACAGGGGTGAGAGAGAGAGAGAGAAACACAGGGGAGAGAGAGAGAAAAACTGGGGGGAGAGATAGAGAAACACTGGGGCGAGAGAGATAAACACTGGGGGAAGAGAGAGATAAACACTAGGGGGAGAGAGAGAGAGAGAAACTCTGGGGAGAGAGAGAAACTGTGGGGGGAGATCGAGAAGAGAAACACTGGGGGGAGAGAGAGAGAAACGGTGGGGGGGAGAGAGAGAGAGACGGTGGGGAGAGAGAGAGAGAAACACTGGGGGTAGAGAGAGAGAGAAACACTTGGGGGGAGAGAGAGAGAGAAACACTGGGAAGGGAGAGAGAGAAACACTGGGAAAAGAGAGAGAGAAACACTGGGCGGAGAGAGAGAGAGAAACACTGGGGGGAGAGAGAGAGAAACACTGGGGGGAGAGAGTGAGAAACACTGGTGGGAGAGAGAGAGAAACACTGGGGGGAGAGAGAGAGAAACACTGGGGGGAAAGAGAGAGAAACATTGGGGGGAGAGAGAGAGAAACACTGGGGGGAGAGAGAGAGAAACATTGGGGGGAGAGGGAGAGAAACACTGGGGGGAGAGAGAGAGAAACACTGGGGGGAGAGAGAGAGAAACATTGGGGGGAGAGAGAGAGAAACACTGGAGGGAGAGAGAGAAACACTGGGGGGAGAGAGAGAGAAACACTGGGGGGATTGAGAGAGAAACACTGGGGGGAGAGAGAGAGAGAACCACTGGGGGGAGAGAGAGAGAAACACTTGGGGCAGAGAGAGAGAAACACTCGGGGGAGAGAGAGAGAAACACTGGGGGGAGACAGAGAGAAATACTGGGGGAGAGAGAGAGAGTGACACTGGGGAGAGGGAGAGAGAGAGACACACACAGGTGAGTGGGAGAGAGAGAGAGAGAGAGAGAAAAACACTGCAGGAGAGAGAGAAACTTTGGGAGAGGGAAAAAGAGAGAGAAACACTGGGTGGAGAGAGAGAGAGAAACACTGGGGGAAGAAAGAGAGAGAGAGAAACACTGGGGGGAGAGACAGAGTGAGAGAGAGAGAGAGAAACACTGGGGGGAGAGAGAGAGAGAGAGAAACACTGGGGAGAGAGAGAGAGAGAGAGAAACACTGGTGGGAGAAAGAGAGAGACAAAAACACTGGGGGTGGGTTGAGACAGTGAGATAGAGAGTGAGAGAAACACTGGGGGGAGAGAGAGAGAAACACTGGGGGGAGAGAGAGAGAGACAATGGGGGGAGAGAGAGAGAAACACTGGGGGGTGAGAGAGAAACACTGGGGGGAGAGATAGAGAAACCCTGGGGGAGAGAGAGAGAAACACTGGGTGGAGTGAGAGAGAAGCACTGGGGGGGGGAGAGAGAGAAACACTGGTGGGAGAGAGAGAGTGAAACACTCGGGGGAGAGAGAGAAACACTGGGGGGAAGAGAGAGAGAGAAACACTGGGGGGAGAGAGAGAGAAACACTGGGGGGAGAGAGAGAGAAACACTGGGGGGAGAGAGAGAGAAAAACATTGTCGGGGGAGAGATAGAGAAACATTGGCGGGGGGAACAGAGAGAGAAAACCTGGGGGGAGAGAGAGAGAAACAGCGGGGGGAGTGAGAGAGAGATGCACTGGGGATAGAGAGAGAGAGGTATACTGGGAAAGAGAGAGAGAAACACTGGGGAGAGGGAGCGAGAGAGAAACAATGGGGGACAGAGAGAGAAACACTGAGGGTGAGAGAGAGAGAGAGAGAAACAATGCTGGGGAGGGAGAGATAAACACTGGGGGGAGAGAGAGAAACACTGGGGGGAGAGAGAGAGAAAAAAATACTGGGGGGGGAGAGATAGAGAGAAACACTGGGGAGAAAGAGAGAGAAAAACTGGGGGAGAGAGAGAAACACTGAGGGAGAGAGAGAGAGAAGCACTGGGGGAGGGAGAGAAAAACCCTGGGGGGAAAGAAACACTGGGTGAGGGAGAGAGAAACACTGGTGGAGGGAGAGAGAGAGAAAAACTGGGGGGAGGGAGAGAAACACTGGGGAGAGAGAGAGAGAGAGAAACACAGGGGGGAGAGAGATAAACACTGGGGGCAGAGAGAGATAAACACTGGGGAGGGTGAGAGAGAAAAACTGGGGGAGAGCTAGAGAAACACTGGGGGGAGAGAGAAACACTGGGGGAGGGAGAGAGAAACACTGGGGGAGGGAGAGAGAGAGAAAAACTGGGGGGAGGGAGAGAAACACTGGGGGGTGAGACATTGAAACACTGGGGGGAGAGAGAGAGAAACACTGGGGGGAGAGAGAGAGAAACACTGGGGGGAGAGAGAGAGAAACACTGGGGGGAGAGAGAGAGAAACACTGGGGGGAGAGAGAGAAACACTGGGGGGATAAAGAGAGAGAGAGAAACACTGGGGGGAGAGACAGAGTGAGTTAGAGAGAGAGAGAGAGAGAGAAACACTGGCGTGAGAGAGAGAGAGAGAGAGAAACACTGGGGGGAGAAAGAGAGACAAAAACACTGGGGGGGAGACAGTGAGATATCGAGAGAGAAACACTGGGGCGAGAGAGAGAGAAAATCTGGGGAGAGAGAGAGAGAAATACTGGGGGGAAGAGAGAGAAACATTGGGGGGAAGAGAGGGAAACACTGGGGGGAGAGAGAGAGAGAAACATTGTGGGGGGAGAGAAAGAGAAACATTGGGGGGGAAGAGAGAGAGAAAACCTGGTGGGAGAGAGAGAGAAACACTGGGGGGAGAGAGAGAGAAACACTGGGGGGAGAGAGAGAGAAACACTGGGGAGAGAGAGAGAGAAACACTGGGGAGAGAGAGAGAGATAGAAACGCTGGGGGGAGAGAGATAAACACTGGGGGAGGGGGAGAGAAACACTGGTGGAGGTAGACAGAGAGAAAAACTGGGGGGAGGGAGAGAAACAATGGGGGGAGAGATAGAGAAACACTGGGGCGAGAGATGGAGAAACACTGGGGCGAGAGAGAGAGAAACACTGGGGGGAGAGAGAGAGAGAAACTGTGGGGGGAGAGAGAGAGAGAAACACTGAGGGGAGAGAGAGAGAAACACTGGGGGGAGAGAGAGAAACACTGGGGGGAGAGACAGAGTGAGAGAGAGAGAGAGAGAGAGAGAAACACTGGCGTGAGAGACAGAGAGAGAGAAACACTGGGGGGAGAAAGAGAGACAAAAACACTGGGGGGGAGACAGTGAGATAGAGAGAGAGAAACACTGGGGCGAGAGAGAGAGAAAATCTGGGGAGAGAGAGAGAGAGAAATACTGGGGGGAAGAGAGAGAAACATTGGGGGGAAGAGAGAGAAACACTGGGGGGAGAGGGAGAGAAAAACATTGTCGGGGGAGAGATAGAGAAACATTGGGGGGGGAACAGAGAGAGAAAACCTGGGGGGAGAGAGAGAGAAACACTGGGGGGAGAGAGAGAGAAACACTGGGAGGAGAGAGAGAGAAACACTGGGGGGAGAGAGAGAAACACTGGGGGGAGAGAGAGAGAAACACTGGAGGGAGAGAGAGAGAAACACTGGGGGGAGAGAGAGGGAAACACTGGGGGGAAGGGAGAGAGAAGCACTGGGGGAAGAGAGAGAGAAACACTGGGGGAAGAGAGAGAGAGAAACACTGGGGGGAGAGGGAGAGAAACACTGGGGGAATAGAGAGAGAGAAACACTGGGGGGAGAGAGAGAGAGAAACACTGGGCGGAGAGAGAGAGAGAAACACTGGGCGGAGAGAGAGAGAAACACTGGGGGGAGATAGAGAGAAACACTGGGGGGAGAGAGAGAGAAACACTAGGGGGAGAGAGAGAGAAACACTGGGGGGGGAGAGAGAGAAACACTGGGGAGAGAGAGAGAGAGAGACTGGGGAGAGAGAGAGAGAAAGAACATAAGAACATAAGAACATAAGAAATTGGAGCAGGAGTAGGCCAATCGGCCCCTCGAGCCTGCTCCGCCATTCAATAAGATCATGGCTGATCTGATCCCAACCACAAATCTAAAGAACACAAGAAGTCGGAGCAGGACCCGGCCACATCGCCCCTGGGCCCTCTCCGCCACCCACAGGGCATTGACCGATCCGAACTCAGCTTCATGTCCAATTTCCTGCCCGCTCCCCATAACCCCTAATTCCCTTTACTTCTAGGAAACTGTCTATTTCTGTTTTAAATTTATCTAATGATGTAGCTTCCACAGCTTCCTGGGGCAGCAAATTCCACAGACCTACCACCCTCTGAGTGAAGAAGTTTCTCCTCATCTCAGTTTTGAAAGAGCAGCCCCTTATTCTAAGATTATGCCCCCTAGTTCTAGTTTCACCCATCTTTGGGAACATCCTTACTGCATCCACCCGATCAAGACCCTTCACAATCTTATATGTTTCAATAAGATCGCCTCTCATTCTTCTGAACTCCAATGAGTAGAGTCCCAATCTACTCAACCTCTCCTCATATGTCCGCCCCCTCATCCCCGGGATTAACCGAGTGAACCTTCTTTGTACTGCCTCGAGAGCAAGTATGTCTTTTCTTAAGTATGGAGACCAAAATTGTATGCAGTATTCCAGGTGCGGTCTCACCAATACCTTATATAACTGCAGCAATACCTCCTTGTTTTTATATTCTATCCCCCGAGCAATAAAAGCCAACATTCCGTTGGATTTCTTGATCACCTGCTGCACCTGCATACCAACTTTTTGATCTTCTTGCACTAGGACCCCCAGATCCCTTTGTACTGCAGTACTTTCCAGTCTCTCGCCATTAAGAAAATAACTTGCTCTCTGATTTTTCCTGCCAAAGTGCATAACCTCACATTTTCCAATATTATATTGCATCTGCCAAATCTCCGCCCACTCACCCAGCCTGTCTATATCCCCTTGCAGGTTTTTTATGTCCTCCTCACTCTCTACTTTCCCTCCCATCTTTGTATCATCTGCAAATTTTGATATGTTGCACTCGGTCCCCTCCTCCAAATCGTTAATATAGATTGTAAAGAGTTGGGGACCCAGCACCGACCCCTGTGGAACACCACTGGTTACTGGTTGCCAGTCCGAAAATGAACCATTTATCCCAACTCTCTGCTTCCTGTTTGATAACCAATCCTCCACCCATGCCAGAATATTACCCCCAATCCCGTGATTTTTATCTTAAGTAATAATCTTTTATGTGGCACCTTGTCGAATGCCTTCTGGAAGTCTAAATACACTACGTCCACTGGTTCCCCTTTATCCACCCTATACGTTATACGGGAGAGAGAGAAACACTGGGGGGAAGAGAGAGAAACAGCGGGGGGAGTGAGAGAGAGATGCACTGGGGATAGAGAGAGAGAGGTATACTGGGAAAGAGAGAGAGAAACACTGGGGAGAGGGAGCGAGAGAGAAACAATGGGGGACAGAGAGAGAAACACTGGGGGTGAGAGAGAGAGAGAGAAACAATGCTGGGGAGGGAGAGATAAACACTGGGGGGAGAGAGAGAAACACTGGGGGGAGAGAGAGAGAAAAAAATACTGGGGGGAGAGAGATAGAGAGAAACACTGGGGAGAAAGAGAGAGAAAAACTTGGGGAGAGAGAGAAACACTGAGGGAGAGAGAGAGAGAAGCACTGGGGGAGGGAGAGAGAAAACCTGGGGGGAGAGAAACACTGGGTGAGGGAGAGAGAAACACTGGTGGAGGGAGAGAGAGAGAAAAACTGGGGGGAGGGAGAGAAACACTGGGGAGAGAGAGAGAGAGAAACACAGGGGGGAGAGAGAGAGAAACACAGGGGGGAGAGAGATAAACAATGGGGGCAGAGAGAGAGAAACACTGGGGGGAGAGAGAGAGACACTGAGGGGAGAGAGAGAGAAACACTGGGGAGAGAGAGAGAGAAATACTGGGGCGAGAGAGAGAGAGAGAGAGAAACTCTGGGGGGGAGAGAGAGTGAGAAACTGTGGGGGGAGAGAGAGAGAGAGAAACACTTCGGGGGTAGAGAGGGAGAGAGAAACACAAGGGAGAGCGAGAGAAAAACTGGGGGGAGAGATAGAGAAACACTGGGGCGAGAGAGAGAGAAACACTGGGGCGAGAGATTGAGAAACACTGGGGGGAGAGAGAGAGAGAAACTGTGGGGGGAGAGAGAGAGCGAAAACCTGGGGGGAGAGAGAGAGAAACACCGGGGGGAGAGAGAGAGAGATGCACTGGGGAGAGAGAGAGAAACACTGGGGAGAGGGAGCGAGAGAGAAACACTGGGGGAGTGAGAGGGAAACACTGGGGGAGAGAGAGAGAAACACTGGGGGGAGAGAGAGAAACACTGGGGGGAAGAGAGGGAAACACTGGGGGGAGAGAGAGAGAAACACTGGGGGAGAGAGAGAGAAACACTGTGGGGAGAGAGAGAGAGAAAATACTGGGGGGAGAGAGATAGCGAGAAACACTGGGGAGAAAGAGAGAAAAAAACTGGGGGAGAGAGAGAAACACTGGGGTGAGAGAGAGAGAAACACTGGGGGGAGAGAGAGAGAAACACTGGGGGGTGAGAGAGAGAAACACTGGGGGGAGAGAGAGAGAAACACTGGGGGGTGAGAGAGAGAAACACTGGGGGGAGAGAGAGAATCACTGCGGGGAGAGAGAGAGAAACACTGGGGGGAGAGAGAGAGAAACACTGGGGGGTGAGAGAGAGAAACACTGGGGGGAGAGAGAGAGAAACACTGGGCGGAGAGAGAGAGACACTGAGGGGAGAGAGAGAGAAACACTGGGGGGAGAGAGAGAGAAACACTGGGGGGAGAGAGAGAGAAACACTGGGGGGTGAGAGAGAGAAACACTGGGGCGAGAGAGAGAGAAACACTGGGGCGAGAGAGAGAGAGAAACTCTTGGGGGGGAAGAGAGTGAGAAACTGTGGGGGGAGAGAGAGAGAGAGAGAAATTCTGGGGGGAGAGGGACAGAGAGAGAAAAACACTGTGGGGAGAGAGAGGGAGAGAAACACTGGGGTGAGAAAGAGAGAGACAAAAACACTGGGGGGAGAGACAGGGTGAGAGAGAGAGAAAAACACTGGGGCGAGAGAGAGAGAGAGAGAGAGAGATGCACTGGGGAGGGAGAGAGATACACGAGGGAGAGAGAGGGAGAGAGTAACAATGGGAGGGGGAAAAAGAGATAGAGAAACACTGGGGGGAGAGAGATAAACACTGGGGGAAGAGAGAGATAAACACTGGGGGAAGAGAGAGAAACACTAGGGGGAGAGAGAGAGAAAAATACTGGTGGGAGAGAGAGAGAGAAACTCTGGGGGGAGAGAGAAACTGTGGGGGGAGATCGAGAGAGAGAAACACTGGGGGGAGAGAGAGATAAACACTGGGGGTAGAGAGAGAGAGAAACACTGGGGGAGAGAGAGATAAACACTGGGGGTAGAGAGAGAGAGAAACACTTGGGGGGAGAGAGAGAGAGACACACTGGGAAGGGAGAGAGAGAAACACTGGGAAAAGAGAGAGAGAAACATTGGGGGGAGAGAGAGAGAAACAGTGGGGGAGAGAGAGAGAAACACTGGGGGAGAGAGAGAGAGAAACACTGGGGGGAGAGAGAGAGAAACACTGGGGGAGAGAGAGAGAGAAACACTGGGGGGAGAGAGAGAGAAACACTGGGGGGAGAGAGAGAGAAACACTGGGGGGAGAGAGAGAGAGAAACACTGGGGGGAGAGAGAGAGAAACACTGGGGGGAGAGAGAGAGATGCACTGTGGAGAGAGAGAGAGAAACAGTGGGGGAGAGAGAGAGAAACACTGGGGAGAGGGAGATAAACACTGGGGGTGAGAGAAAGAAAAAAAACTGGGGGGAGAGAGATGGAGAGAAACCCTGGGGAGGGAGAGAGAGAAAAACGGGTGAGAGAGAGAAACACTGAGGGAGAGAGAGAGAGAAGCACTGGGGGGAGAGATAAACACTGGGGGAGGGGGAGAGAAACACTGGTGTAGGTAGACAGAGAGAAAAACTGGGGGGAGGGAGAGAAACACTGGGGGGAGAGATAGAGAAACACTGGGGCAGAGAGAGAGAAACACTGGGGCGAGAGAGAAAGAAACACTGGGGCGAGAGAGAGAAACAGTGGGGGGAGAGAGAGAGAAACACTGGGGGGAGAGAGAGAAACACTGGGGGGAGAGAGAGAGAGAGAGAAACACTGGGGGGAGAAAGAGAGACAAAAACACTGGGGGGGAGACAGTGAGATAGAGAGAGAGAAACACTGGGGCGAGAGAGAGAGAAAATCTGGGGGGAGAGAGAGAGAGAAATACTGGGGGGAAGAGAGAGAAACACTGGGGGGAGAGAGAGAGAAAAACATTGTGGGGGGAGAGAAAGAGAAACATTGGGGGGGGAACAGAGGGAGAAAACCTGGGGGGAGAGAGAGAGAAACAGCGGGGGGAGTGAGAGAGAGATGCACTGGGGATAGAGAGAGAGAGGTATACTGGGAAAGAGAGAGAGAAACACTGGGGGACAGAGAGAGAAACACTGGGGGTGAGAGAGAGAGAAAAAAATACTGGGGGGAGAGAGATAGAGAGAAACACTGGGGAGAAAGAGAGAGAAAAACTGGGGGAGAGAGAGAAACATTGAGGGAGAGAGAGAGAGAAGCACTGGGGGAGGGAGAGAGAAAACCTGGTGGAGGGAGAGAGAGAGAAAAACTGGGGGGAGGGAGAGAAACACTGGGGGGAGAGAGAGAGATAAACACTGGGGGGAGAGAGAGAGAAAAAAACTGGGGGGAGAGAGATAGAGAGAAACACTGGGGAGGGAGAGAGAGAAAAACTGGGGGAGAGAGAGAGAAACACTGGGGGGAGAGAGAAACACTGGGGGAGGGAGAGAGAAACACTGGTGGAGGGAGAGAGAGAGAAAAACTGGGGGGAGAGAGAGAGAAACACTGGGGGGAGAGAGAGAGAAACACTGGGGCGAGAGATAAAGAAACACTGGGGCGAGAGAGAGAGAGAAACTGTGGGGGGACAGAGAGAGAAACACCGGGGGGAGAGAGAGAGAGATGCACTGGGGAGAGAGAGAGAGTGGTACACTGGGGAGAGAGATAGAGAAACACTGGGGAGAGGGAGCGAGAGAGAAACACTGGGGGAGTGAGAGAGAAACACTGGGGGAGAGAGAGAGAGAGAGAAACAATGGGGGGAGGGAGAGATAAACACTGGGGGGAGAGAGAGAAACACTGGGGGGAAGAGAGGGAAACACTGGGGGGAGAGAGAGAGAGAAACATTGTGGGGGGAGAGAAAGAGAAACATTGGGGGGGAAGAGAGAGAGAAAACCTGGGGGGAGAGAGAGAGAAACGCCGGTGAGAGGGAGCGAGAGAGAAACACTGGGTGAGAGAGAGAGAAACACTGGGGGAGAGAGAGAGAGAGAGAAACACTGGAGAGAAAGAGAGAAAAAAACTGGGGGAGAGAGAGAAACACTGGGGTGAGAGACAGAGAAACACTGGGGGGAGAGAGAGAGAAACACTGGGGGGAGAGAGAGAGAATCACTGGGGGGAGAGAGAGAGAAACACTGGGGGGAGAGAGAGAGAAACACTGGGGGGTGAGAGAGAGAAACACTGGGGGGAGAGAGAGAGAAACACTGGGGGGAGAGAGAGAGACACTGAGGGTAGAGATAGAGAGAAACAGTGGGGTGAGAGGGACAGAGAGAGAAAAACACTGGGGGGAGAGAGAGGGAGAGAAATACTGGGGTGAGAAAGAGAGAGACAAAAACACTGGGGGGAGAGACAGGTTGAGAGAGAGAGAAAAACACTGGGGCGAGAGAGAGAGAGAGAGAGAGAGATGCACTGGGGAGGGAGAGAGATGCACGAGGGAGAGAGAGAGAAACAGTGGGGGAGAGAGAGAGAAACAGTGGGAGAGAGAGAGAAACACTGGGGGGAGAGAGAGAGAAACACTGGGGGGAGAGAGAGAGAGAAACACTGGGGGGAGAGGGACAGAGAGAGAAAAACACTGGGGGGAGAGAGAGGGAGAGAAACACTGGGGCGAGAGAGAGAGAGAGAGAGAGAGATGCACTGGGGAATGAGAGAGAGACACGAGGGAGAGAGAGAGAAACAGTGGGGGAGAGAGAGAGAAACAGTGGGAGAGAGAGAGAGAAACACTGGGGGGAGAGAGAGAGAAACACTGGGGGGAGAGAGAGAGAGAAACACTGGGGGGAGAGAGAGAGAAACACTGGGGGGAGAGAGAGAGAGAAACACTGGGGGGAGAGAGAGAGAAACACTGGGGGGAGAGAGAGAGAGAAACAGTGGGGGAGAGAGAGAGAAACAGTGGGAGAGAGAGAGAAACACTGGGGGGAGAGAGAGAGAAACACTGGGGGGAGAGAGAGAGAGAAACACTGGGGGGAGAGGGACAGAGAGAGAAAAACACTGGGGGGAGAGAGAGGGAGAGAAACACTGGGGCGAGAGAGAGAGAGAGAGAGAGAGATGCACTGGGGAATGAGAGAGAGACACGAGGGAGAGAGAGAGAAACAGTGGGGGAGAGAGAGAGAAACAGTGGGAGAGAGAGAGAGAAACACTGGGGGGAGAGAGAGAGAAACACTGGGGGGAGAGAGAGAGAGAAACACTGGGGGGAGAGAGAGAGAAACACTGGGGGGAGAGAGAGAGATGCACTGTGGAGAGAGAGAGAAACACTGGGGGGAGAGAGAGAGAAACACTGGGGAGAGGGAGAGAGAGAAACACTGGGGAGAGGGAGAGAGATAGAAACGCTGGGGGGAGAGAGATAAACACTGGGGGAATAGAGAGAAACACTGGGGGTGAGAGAAAAAAAAAACTGGGGGGAGAGAGATGGAGAGAAACCCTGGGGAGGGAGAGAGAGAAAAACGGGTGAGAGAGAGAAACACTGAGGGAGAGAGAGAGAGAAGCACTGGGGGGAGAGAGAGAGAAACACTGAGGGAGAGAGAGAGAGAAGCACTGGGGAGAGAGAGAGACAGAAACGCTGGGGGGAGAGAGAGAGAAACACTGGGAAGGAGAGAGAGAGAAACACTGGGGCGAGAGATGGAGAAACACTGGGGCGAGAGAGAAAGAAACACTGGGCAGAGAGAGAGAAACTCTGGGGGGAGAGAGAGAGAGAAACTGTGGGGGGAGAGAGAGAGAGAAACACTGAGGGGAGAGAGAGAGAAACACTGGGGTGAGAGACAGAATGAGAGAGAGAGTGAGAGAGAGAAACACTGGCGTGAGAGACAGAGAGAGAGAAACACTGGGAGGAGAATGAGAGACAAAAACACTGGAGGGAGACAGTGAGATAGAGAGAGAGAAACACTGGGGCGAGAGAGAGAGAAAATCTGGGGAGAGAGGGAGAGAGAAATACTGGGGGGAAGAGAGAGAAACATTGGGGGGAAGAGAGAGAAACACTGGGGGGAGAGAGAGAGAAAAACATTGTGGGGGGAGAGAAAGAGAAACATTGGGGGGGGAACAGAGAGAGAAAACCTGGGGGGAGAGAGAGAGAAACAGCGGGGGGAGTGTGAGAGAGATGCACTGGGGTTAGAGAGAGAGAGGTATACTGGGAAAGAGAGAGAGAAACACTGGGGAGAGGGAGCGAGAGAGAAACAATGCTGGGGAGGGAGAGATAAACACTGGGGGGAGAGAGAGAGAAAAAAATACTGGGGGGAGAGAGATAGAGAGAAACACTGGGGAGAAAGAGAGAGAAAAACTGGGGGAGAGAGAGAAACACTGAGGGAGAGAGAGAGAGAAGCACTGGGGGAGGGAGAGAGAAAACCTGGGGGGAGAGAAACACTGGGTGAGGGAGAGAGAAACACTGGTGGAGGGAGAGAGAGAGAAAAACTGGGGGGAGGGAGAGAAACACTGGGGAGAGAGAGAGAGAGAAACACAGGGGGGAGAGAGATAAACACTGGGGGGAGAGAGAGAGAAAAAAACTGGGGGGAGAGAGATAGAGAGAAACACTGGGGAGGGAGAGAGAGAAAAACTGGGGGAGAGAGAGAGAAACACTGGGGGGAGAGAGAAACACTGGGGGAGGGAGAGGGAGAGAAAAACTGGGGGGAGGGAGAGAAACACTGGGGGGAGGGAGTGAGAAACGCCGGGGGGAGAGAGAGAGAGATGCACTGGGGGGAGAGAGAGAGAAACACTGGGGGGAGAGAGAGAGATACACTGGGGAGAGAGAGAGAGAAACACTGGGGAGAGGGAGAGAGAGAAACACTGGGGAGAGGGAGAGAGAAACACTGGGGGTGAGAGAAAGAAAAAAAACTGGGGGGAGAGAGATGGAGAGAAACCCTGGGGATGGAGAGAGAGAAAAACGGGTGAGAGAGAGAAACACTGAGGGAGAGAGAGAGAGAAGCACTGGGGGGAGAGATAGAGAAACACTGGGGCGAGAGAGAGAAACTGTGGGGGAGAGAGAGAGAGAAACTGTGGGGGGAGAGAGAGAAACACTGGGGGGAGAGACAGAGTGAGAGAGAGAGATAGAGAGAGAGAGAAACACTGGCGTGAGAGACAGAGAGAGAGAAACACTGGGGGGAGAAAGAGAGACAAAAACACTGGGGGGGGAGACAGTGAGATAGAGAGAGAGAAACACTGGGGTGAGAGAGAGAGAATCACTGGGGGGAAGAGAGAGAAACACTGGGGGGAGAGAGAGAGAAACACTGGGGGGAGAGAGAGAGAAAATCTGGGGAGAGAGAGAGAGAGAAATACTGGGGGGAAGAGAGAGAAAAACATTGTGGGGGGAGAGAAAGAGAAACATTGGGGGGGGAACAGAGGGAGAAAACCTGGGGGGAGAGAGAGAGAAACAGCGGGGGGAGTGAGAGAGAGATGCACTGGGGATAGAGAGAGAGAGGTATACTGGGAAAGAGAGAGAGAAACACTGGGGGACAGAGAGAGAAACACTGGGGGTGAGAGAGAGAGAAAAAAATACTGGGGGGAGAGAGATAGAGAGAAACACTGGGGAGAAAGAGAGAGAAAAACTGGGGGAGAGAGAGAAACATTGAGGGAGAGAGAGAGAGAAGCACTGGGGGAGGGAGAGAGAAAACCTGGTGGAGGGAGAGAGAGAGAAAAACTGGGGAGAGGGAGAGAAACACTGGGGGGAGAGAGAGAGATAAACACTGGGGGGAGAGAGAGAGAAAAAAACTGGGGGGAGAGAGATAGAGAGAAACACTGGGGAGGGAGAGAGAGAAAAACTGGGGGAGAGAGAGAGAAACACTGGGGGGAGAGAGAAACACTGGGGGAGGGAGAGAGAAACACTGGTGGAGGGAGAGAGAGAGAAAAACTGGGGGGAGAGAGAGAGAAACACTGGGGGGAGAGAGAGAGAAACACTGGGGCGAGAGATAAAGAAACACTGGGGCGAGAGAGAGAGAGAAACTGTGGGGGGACAGAGAGAGAAACACCGGGGGGAGAGAGAGAGAGATGCACTGGGGAGAGAGAGAGAGTGGTACACTGGGGAGAGAGATAGAGAAACACTGGGGAGAGGGAGCGAGAGAGAAACACTGGGGGAGTGAGAGAGAAACACTGGGGGAGAGAGAGAGAGAGAGAAACAATGGGGGGAGGGAGAGATAAACACTGGGGGGAGAGAGAGAAACACTGGGGGGAAGAGAGGGAAACACTGGGGGGAGAGAGAGAGAGAAACATTGTGGGGGGAGAGAAAGAGAAACATTGGGGGGGAAGAGAGAGAGAAAACCTGGGGGGAGAGAGAGAGAAACGCCGGTGAGAGGGAGCGAGAGAGAAACACTGGGTGAGAGAGAGAGAAACACTGGGGGAGAGAGAGAGAGAGAGAAACACTGGAGAGAAAGAGAGAAAAAAACTGGGGGAGAGAGAGAAACACTGGGGTGAGAGACAGAGAAACACTGGGGGGAGAGAGAGAGAAACACTGGGGGGAGAGAGAGAGAATCACTGGGGGGAGAGAGAGAGAAACACTGGGGGGAGAGAGAGAGAAACACTGGGGGGTGAGAGAGAGAAACACTGGGGGGAGAGAGAGAGAAACACTGGGGGGAGAGAGAGAGACACTGAGGGTAGAGATAGAGAGAAACAGTGGGGTGAGAGGGACAGAGAGAGAAAAACACTGGGGGGAGAGAGAGGGAGAGAAATACTGGGGTGAGAAAGAGAGAGACAAAAACACTGGGGGGAGAGACAGGTTGAGAGAGAGAGAAAAACACTGGGGCGAGAGAGAGAGAGAGAGAGAGAGATGCACTGGGGAGGGAGAGAGATACACGAGGGAGAGAGAGAGAAACAGTGGGGGAGAGAGAGAGAAACAGTGGGAGAGAGAGAGAAACACTGGGGGGAGAGAGAGAGAAACACTGGGGGGAGAGAGAGAGAGAAACACTGGGGGGAGAGGGACAGAGAGAGAAAAACACTGGGGGGAGAGAGAGGGAGAGAAACACTGGGGCGAGAGAGAGAGAGAGAGAGAGATGCACTGGGGAATGAGAGAGAGACACGAGGGAGAGAGAGAGAAACAGTGGGGGAGAGAGAGAGAAACAGTGGGAGAGAGAGAGAGAAACACTGGGGGGAGAGAGAGAGAAACACTGGGGGGAGAGAGAGAGAGAAACACTGGGGGGAGAGAGAGAGAAACACTGGGGGGAGAGAGAGAGAGAAACACTGGGGGGAGAGAGAGAGAAACACTGGGGGGAGAGAGAGGGAGAGAAATACTGGGGTGAGAAAGAGAGAGACAAAAACACTGGGGGGAGAGACAGGTTGAGAGAGAGAGAAAAACACTGGGGCGAGAGAGAGAGAGAGAGAGAGAGATGCACTGGGGAGGGAGAGAGATGCACGAGGGAGAGAGAGAGAAACAGTGGGGGAGAGAGAGAGAAACAGTGGGAGAGAGAGAGAAACACTGGGGGGAGAGAGAGAGAAACACTGGGGGGAGAGAGAGAGAGAAACACTGGGGGGAGAGGGACAGAGAGAGAAAAACACTGGGGGGAGAGAGAGGGAGAGAAACACTGGGGCGAGAGAGAGAGAGAGAGAGAGAGATGCACTGGGGAATGAGAGAGAGACACGAGGGAGAGAGAGAGAAACAGTGGGGGAGAGAGAGAGAAACAGTGGGAGAGAGAGAGAGAAACACTGGGGGGAGAGAGAGAGAAACACTGGGGGGAGAGAGAGAGAGAAACACTGGGGGGAGAGAGAGAGAAACACTGGGGGGAGAGAGAGAGAGAAACACTGGGGGGAGAGAGAGAGAAACACTGGGGGGAGAGAGAGAGAGAAACAGTGGGGGAGAGAGAGAGAAACAGTGGGAGAGAGAGAGAAACACTGGGGGGAGAGAGAGAGAAACACTGGGGGGAGAGAGAGAGAGAAACACTGGGGGGAGAGGGACGGAGAGAGAAAAACACTGGGGGGAGAGAGAGGGAGAGAAACACTGGGGCGAGAGAGAGAGAGAGAGAGAGAGATGCACTGGGGAATGAGAGAGAGACACGAGGGAGAGAGAGAGAAACAGTGGGGGAGAGAGAGAGAAACAGTGGGAGAGAGAGAGAGAAACACTGGGGGGAGAGAGAGAGAAACACTGGGGGGAGAGAGAGAGAGAAACACTGGGGGGAGAGAGAGAGAAACACTGGGGGGAGAGAGAGAGATGCACTGTGGAGAGAGAGAGAAACACTGGGGGGAGAGAGAGAGAAACACTGGGGAGAGGGAGAGAGAGAAACACTGGGGAGAGGGAGAGAGATAGAAACGCTGGGGGGAGAGAGATAAACACTGGGGGAATAGAGAGAAACACTGGGGGTGAGAGAAAAAAAAAACTGGGGGGAGAGAGATGGAGAGAAACCCTGGGGAGGGAGAGAGAGAAAAACGGGTGAGAGAGAGAAACACTGAGGGAGAGAGAGAGAGAAGCACTGGGGGGAGAGAGAGAGAAACACTGAGGGAGAGAGAGAGAGAAGCACTGGGGAGAGAGAGAGACAGAAACGCTGGGGGGAGAGAGAGAGAAACACTGGGAAGGAGAGAGAGAGAAACACTGGGGCGAGAGATGGAGAAACACTGGGGCGAGAGAGAAAGAAACACTGGGCAGAGAGAGAGAAACTCTGGGGGGAGAGAGAGAGAGAAACTGTGGGGGGAGAGAGAGAGAGAAACACTGAGGGGAGAGAGAGAGAAACACTGGGGTGAGAGACAGAATGAGAGAGAGAGTGAGAGAGAGAAACACTGGCGTGAGAGACAGAGAGAGAGAAACACTGGGAGGAGAATGAGAGACAAAAACACTGGAGGGAGACAGTGAGATAGAGAGAGAGAAACACTGGGGCGAGAGAGAGAGAAAATCTGGGGAGAGAGAGAGAGAGAAATACTGGGGGGAAGAGAGAGAAACATTGGGGGGAAGAGAGAGAAACACTGGGGGGAGAGAGAGAGAAAAACATTGTGGGGGGAGAGAAAGAGAAACATTGGGGGGGAACAGAGAGAGAAAACCTGGGGGGAGAGAGAGAGAAACAGCGGGGGGAGTGTGAGAGAGATGCACTGGGGATAGAGAGAGAGAGGTATACTGGGAAAGAGAGAGAGAAACACTGGGGAGAGGGAGCGAGAGAGAAACAATGCTGGGGAGGGAGAGATAAACACTGGGGGGAGAGAGAGAGAAAAAAATACTGGGGGGAGAGAGATAGAGAGAAACACTGGGGAGAAAGAGAGAGAAAAACTGGGGGAGAGAGAGAAACACTGAGGGAGAGAGAGAGAGAAGCACTGGGGGAGGGAGAGAGAAAACCTGGGGGGAGAGAAACACTGGGTGAGGGAGAGAGAAACACTGGTGGAGGGAGAGAGAGAGAAAAACTGGGGGGAGGGAGAGAAACACTGGGGAGAGAGAGAGAGAGAAACACAGGGGGGAGAGAGATAAACACTGGGGGGAGAGAGAGAGAAAAAAACTGGGGGGAGAGAGATAGAGAGAAACACTGGGGAGGGAGAGAGAGAAAAACTGGGGGAGAGAGAGAGAAACACTGGGGGGAGAGAGAAACACTGGGGGAGGGAGAGGGAGAGAAAAACTGGGGGGAGGGAGAGAAACACTGGGGGGAGGGAGTGAGAAACGCCGGGGGGAGAGAGAGAGAGATGCACTGGGGGGAGAGAGAGAGAGAAACACTGGGGGGAGAGAGAGAGATACACTGGGGAGAGAGAGAGAGAAACACTGGGGAGAGGGAGAGAGAGAAACACTGGGGAGAGGGAGAGAGAAACACTGGGGGTGAGAGAAAGAAAAAAAACTGGGGGGAGAGAGATGGAGAGAAACCCTGGGGATGGAGAGAGAGAAAAACGGGTGAGAGAGAGAAACACTGAGGGAGAGAGAGAGAGAAGCACTGGGGGGAGAGATAGAGAAACACTGGGGCGAGAGAGAGAAACTGTGGGGGAGAGAGAGAGAGAAACTGTGGGGGGAGAGAGAGAAACACTGGGGGGAGAGACAGAGTGAGAGAGAGAGATAGAGAGAGAGAGAAACACTGGCGTGAGAGACAGAGAGAGAGAAACACTGGGGGGAGAAAGAGAGACAAAAACACTGGGGGGGGAGACAGTGAGATAGAGAGAGAGAAACACTGGGGTGAGAGAGAGAGAATCACTGGGGGGAAGAGAGAGAAACACTGGGGGGAGAGAGAGAGAAACACTGGGGGGAGAGAGAGAGAAAATCTGGGGAGAGAGAGAGAGAGAAATACTGGGGGGAAGAGAGAGAAAAACATTGTGGGGGGAGAGAAAGAGAAACATTGGCGGGGGGAACAGAGAGAGAAAAGCTGGGGGGAGAGAGAGAGAAACAGCGGGGGGAGTGAGAGAGAGATGCACTGGGGATAGAGAGAGAGAGGTATACTGGGAAAGAGAGAGAGAAACACTGGGGGACAGAGAGAGAAACACTGGGGGTGAGAGAGAGAGAGAGAAACAATGCTGGGGAGGGAGAGATAAACACTGGGGGGAGAGAGAGAAACACTGGGGGGAGAGAGAGAGAAAAAAATACTGGGGGGAGAGAGATAGAGAGAAACACTGGGGAGAAAGAGAGAGAAAAACTGGCGGAGAGAGAGAGAGAAGCACTGGGGGAGGGAGAGAGAAAACCTGGGGGGAGAGAAACACTGGGTGAGGGAGAGAGAAACACTGGTGGAGGGAGAGAGAGAGAAAAACTGGGGGGAGGGAGAGAAACACTGCGGGGAGAGAGAGAGAGAAACACTGGGGAGAGAGAGAGAGAGAAACACAGGGGGGGAGAGAGATAAACACTGGTGGAGGGAGAGAGAGAGAAAAACTGGGGGGAGGGAGAGAAATACTGGGGAGAGAGATAGAGAAACACCGGGGAGAGGGAGCGAGAGAGAAACACTGGGGAGATAGCGAGAAACACTGGGGAGAAAGAGAGAAAAAAACTGGGGGAGAGAGAGAAACACTGGGGTGAGAGAGAGAGAGAAACACTGGGGGGAGAGAGAGAGAATCACTGGGGGGAGAGAGAGAGAAACACTGGGGGGAGAGAGAGAGAAACACTGGGGGGAGAGAGAGAGAAACACTGGGGGGAGAGAGAGAGACACTGAGGGGAGAGAGAGAGAAACACTGGGGAGAGAGAGAGAGAAACACTGGGGCGAGAGAGAGAGAGAGAGAAACTCTGGGGGGAGAGAGAGTGAGAAACTGTGGGGGGACAGAGAGAGAGAGAAACACTTGGGGGGGAGAGAGAGAAACACAGGGGAGAGCGAGAGAAAAACTGGGGGGAGAGGTAGAGAAACAATGGGGGGAGAGAGAGAGAAACACTGGGGCGAGAGATTGAGAAACACTGGGGCGAGAGAGAGAGAGAGAGAAACTCTGGGGGGGTGAGAGTGAGAAACTGTGGGGGGAGAGAGAGAGAAACTCTGGGGGGATAGGGACAGAGAGAGAAAAACACTGGGGGGAGAGAGAGATAAAAAAATACTTGGGGGAGAGAGATAGCGAGAAACACTGGGGAGAAAGAGCGAAAAAAACTGGGGGAGAGAGAGAAACACTGCGGGGAGAGACTGAGGAACACTGGGGGGAGAGAGAGAGAAACACTGGGGGGAGAGAGAGAGAAACACTGGGGGGAGAGAGAGAGAATCACTGGGGGGAGAGAGAGAGAAACACTGGGGGGAGAGAGAGAGAAACACTGGTGGGAGAGAGAGAGAAACACTGGGGGGAGAGAGAGAGAGACACTGGGGGGAGAGAGAGAGAAACACTGGGGAGAGAGAGAGAGAAACACTGGGGCGCGAGAGAGAGCGAAACTCTGGGGGGGAGAGAGAGTGAGAAACTGTGGGGGGAGAGAGAGAGAGAGAAACACTTGGGGGGGAGAGAGAGAGAGACAAACTGGGGGGAGAGATAGAGAAACAATGGGGGGAGAGATAGAGAAACACTGTGGCGAGAGATAGAGAAACACTGGGGGGGTTGAGAGTGAGAAACTGTGGGGGGAGAGAGAGAGAAACTCTGGGGGGGGGGTGAGAGTGAGAAACTGTGGGGGGAGAGAGAGAGAAACTCTGGGGGGATAGGGACAGAGAGAGAAAAACACTGGGGGGAGAGAGACAGAAACACTGGGGGGAGAGAGAGAGAGAAACTCTGGGGGGAGGGAGAGAGATAAACTCTGGGGGGAGAGAGAGAGAGAGAAACTCTGGGGGGAGAGGGACAGAGAGAGAAAAACACTGGGGGGAGAGAGAGGGAGAGAAACACTGGGGTGAGAAAGAGAGAGACAAAAACACTGGGGGGAGAGACAGGGTGAGAGAGAGATAAAAACATTGGAGCGAGAGAGAGAGAGAGAGAGAGATGCACTGGGGAGGGAGAGAGATACACGAGGGAGAGAGAGGGAGAGAGTAACAATGGGAGGGGGAAAAAAAGATAGAGAAACACTGGGGGGAGAGAGATAAACACTGGGGGAAGAGAGAGATAAACACTGGGGGAAGAGAGAGAAAAATTAGGGGGAGAGAGAGAGAAAAATACTGGGGGGAGAGAGAGAGAGAGAAACTCTGGGGGGAGAGAGAAACTGTAGGGGGCGATCGAGAGAGAGAAACACTGGGGGGAGAGAGAGAAACGGTGGGGGGAGAGAGAGAGAAACAGTGGGGGGAGAGAGAGAGAAACACTGGGGGTAGAGAGAGAGAAACACTGGGGGGAGAGAGAGAGAGAAACACTGGGGGGAGAGAGAGAGAAACACTGAGGGGAGAGAGAGAGAGAAACACTGGGAAGGGAGAGAGAAACACTGGGAAAAGAGAGAGAGAAACACTGGAGGGAGAGAGAGAGAAACAGTGGGGGAGAGAGAGAGAAACAGTGGGAGAGAGAGAGAGAAACACTGGGGGGAGAGAGAGAGAAACACTGGGGGGAGAGAGAGAGAGAGAAACACTGGGGGGAGAGAGAGAGAAACACTGGGGGGAGAGAGAGAGAGAGAAACACTGGGGGAGAGAGAGAGAAACACTGGGGGGAGAGAGAGAGAAACACTGGGGGGAGAGAGAGAGAAACACTGGGGGGAGAGAGAGAGAAACACTGGGGAGAGGGAGAGAGAGAAACACTGGGGGAAGAGAGAGAAACACTGGGGGTGAGAGAGAGAGAAACACTGGGGGGAGAGAGAGAGAGAAACTCTGGGGGGAGAGAGAGAGAGAAACTCTGGGGGGAGAGAGAGAAACTGTGGGGGGAGAGAGAGAGAGAGAAACTGTGGGGGGAGAGAGAGAGAGAAATACTGGGGGGAGAGAGAGAGAGAAACTCTGGGGGGAGAGAGAGAGAGAAACTCTGGGGGGAGAGAGAGAGAGAAACACTGGGGAGGGAGAGAGAGAAAAACGGGTGAGAGAGAGAAACACTGAGGGAGAGAGAGAAACACTGGGGGAGGGGGAGAGAAACACTGGGGGGAGAGAGAGAAACACTGGGGCGAGAGATTGAGAAACACTGGGGGGAGAGAGAGAGAGAAACTCTGGGGGGAGAGAGAGAGAGAAACTCTGGGGGGAGAGAGAGAGAGAGAAACTGTGGGGGGAGAGAGAGAGAAACACTGAGGGGAGAGAGAGAGAAACACTGGGGGGAGAGAGAGAGAGAAACTCTGGGGGGAGAGAGAGAGAGAAACTCTGGGGGGAGAGAGAGAGAGAAACTGTGGGGGGAGAGAGAGAGAGAAACACTGGGGGAGAAAGAGAGAAACACTGGGGGAGAGAGAGAGAAACACTGGGGGGAGAGAGAGAGAAACACTGGGGAGAGAGAGAAACTCTGGGGGGAGAGAGAGAGAGAAACTGTGGGGGGAGAGAGAGAGAGAAACACTGGGGGAGAAAGAGAGAAACACTGGGGGAGAGAGAGAGAAACACTGGGGGAGAGAGAGAGAGAAACGCTGGGGGAGAGAGAGAGAAACACTGGGGGGAGAGAGAGAAACACTGGGGGGAGAGACAGAGTGAGAGAGAGAGAGAGAGAAAAACACTGGCGTGAGAGAGAGAGAGAGAAACACTGGGGGGAGAGAGAGAGAAAATCTGTGGAGAGAGAGAGAGAGAGAAATACTGGGGGGAAGAGAGAGAAAAACATTGTGGGGGGAGAGAAAGAGAAACATTGGGGGGGGGGAACAGAGAGAGAAAACCTGGGGGGCGAGAGAGAGAAACAGCGGGGGGAGTGAGAGAGAGATGCACTGGGGATATAGAGAGAGAGGTATACTGGGAAAGAGAGAGAGAAACACTGGGGAGAGGGAGCGAGAGAGAAACACTGGGGGGAGAGAGAGAGAAAAAAATACTGGGGGGAGAGAGATAGAGAGAAACACTGGGGAGAAAGAGAGAGAAAAACTGGGGGAGAGAGAGAAACACTGAGGGAGAGAGAGAGAGAAGCACTGGGGGAGGGAGAGAGAAACCCTGGGGGGAGAGAAACACTGGGTGAGGGAGAGAGAAACACTGGTGGAGGGAGAGAGAGAGAAAAACTGGGGGGAGGGAGAGAAACACTGGGGAGAGAGAGAGAGAGAAACACAGGGGGGAGAGAGATAAACACTGGTGGCAGAGAGAGATAAACACTGGGGGAAGAGAGAGAAACACTTGGGGGAGAGAGAGAGAAAAAAACTGGGGGGAGAGAGATAGAGAGAAACACTGGGGAGGGAGAGAGAGAAAAACTGGGGGAGAGAGAGAGAAACACTGGGGGGAGAGAGAAACACTGGGGGAGGGAGAGGGAGAGAAAAACTGGGGGGAGGGAGAGAAACACTGGGGGGAGAGACAGTGAAACACTGGGGGGAGAGAGAGAGAAACACTGGGGGGAGAGAGAGAGAAACACTGGGGGGAGAGAGAGAGAAACACTGGTGGGAGAGAGAGAGAAACACTGGGGGGAGAAAGAGAGAGAGAGAAACACTGGGGGGAGAGACAGAGTGAGAGAGAGAGAGAGAGACACTGGCATGAGAGAGAGAGAGAGAGAAACACTGGGTGGAGAAAGAGAGACAAAAACACTCGGGGGGAGACAGTGAGATATAGAGAGAGAAACACTGGGGCGAGAGAGAGAGAAAATCTGGGGAGAGAGAGAGAGAGAAATACTGGGGGGAAGAGAGAGAAACAATGGGGGAGAGAGAGAGAAACACTGGGGGAAGAGAGAGAGAAAACCTGGGGGGAGAGAGAGAGAAACACCGGGGGGAGAGAGAGAGAGATGCACTGGGGGGAGAGAGAGAGAATCACTGGGGGGAGAGAGAGAGAAACACTCGGGGGAGAGAGAGAGAAACACTGGGGGGAGAGAGAGAGAAACACTGGGGGGAGAGAGAGAGAAACACTGGGGGGAGAGAGAGAGAGACACTGGGGGGAGAGAGAGAGAAACACTGGGGCGAGAGAGAGTGAGAGAAACTCTGGGGGGGGGAGAGAGTGAGAAACTGTGGGGGGAGAGAGAGAGGGAAACACTGGGGGGAGAGAGAGAGAATCACTGGGGGGGGAGAGAGAGAGAGAAACACTGGGGGGAGAGAGAGAGAAAAACTGGGGAGAGAGAGAGAGAGAAAAACTGGTGGGAGAGAGAGAGAGAAACACTGTGTGGAGAGAGAGAGAGAGAGAGAGAGAGAGAGAAACACTGGAAAGAGAGAGAGAGAAACACTGGGGGGAGAGAGAGAGAAACACTGGGGTGAGAGAGAGAGAAACACTGGGGTGGAGAGAGAGAGAAACACTGGGGGGAGAGAGAGAGAAACAGTGGGGAGACAGAGAGAGAAACACTGGGGGGAGAGAGAGAGAAACACTGGGGGGAGAGAGAGAGAAACACTCGGGCGAGAGAGAGAAACACTGGGGCGAGAGAGAGAGAAACACTGGGTGGAGAGAGAGAGAAACACTGGGGGAGAGAGAGAGAAACACTGGGGGGAGAGAGAGAGATACACTGGGGGAGAGAGAGAGAAAAACTGGGGGGAGAGAGAGAGAAACAATTGGGGGAGAGAGAGAAAAACTGGGGAGAGAGAGAGAGAGAAAAACTGGGGGGAGAGAGAGAGAAACACTGGGGGGAGAGATAGAGAGATAGACTGGGGAGAGAGAGAGAGAAAAACTGGGGAGGGAGAGAGAGAAACTCTGGGGGGGGGCGAGAGAGAAAAACTGTGGGGAGAGAGAGACACTGTGGGGAGAGAGAGAGAAACACTGGGGGGAGAGAGAGAGAAACACTGGGGGAGAGATAGAGAAACACTGGGGGGAGAAAGAGAGAGAAACACTGGGGGGAGAGAGAGAGAAACACTGGGGGAGAGATAGAGAAACACTGGGGGGAGAGAGAGAGAAACACTGGGGGAGAGAGAGAGAAACACTGGGGGAGAGATAGAGAAACACTGGGGGGGGGGAGAGAGAAACACTGGGGGAGGGAGAGAGAAACAATGGGGGAGGGAGAGAGAAACACTGGGGGGGGAGAGAGAAACACTGAGGGAGGGAGAGAGCGACACTGGGGGAGGGAGAGAGAAACACTGGGGGAGGGAGAGAGAAACACTGGGGGAGGGAGAGAGAAACACTGGGGGACGGAGAGAGAAACACAGGGGTGAGAGAGATTAAGAGAAACACTGGGGGGAGAGAGAGAGAAACACTGGGGGAGAGAGAGAGAAACACTGGGGGAGAGGGAGAGAAACACTGGGGGAGAGAGAGAGAAACACTGGGGGAGAGAGAGAGAAACACTGGAGGGGGAGAGAAACACTGGGGGGAGAGAGAGAGAAACACTGGGGGGAGAGAGAGCGAAACACTGGGGGGAGAGAGAGAGAAACACTGGGGGAAAGAGAGAGAAACACTGGGGGGAGAGTGAGAGAAACACTGGGGGGAGAGAGTGAGAAACACTGGGGGGAGAGAGAGAGAAACACGGGGGGAGCGAGAGAGAAACACTGGAGGGAGAGAGAGAGAAACAGGGTGAGAGGGAGAAACACTGGGGGGAGAGAGAGAGAGAGAAACAGGGGGGGAGAGAGAAACACTGGGGGGAGAGAGAGAGAAACACTGGGGGGAAAGAGAGAGAAACACTGGGGGGAGAGAGAGAGAAACACTGGGGGGAGAGAGAGAGAAACACTGGGGGGAGAGAGAGAAACACTGGGGGGAGAGAGAGAAACACTGGGGGGAGAGAGAAACACTGGGGGGAGAGAGAGAGAAACACTGGGGGGAGAGAGAGAGAAACACTGGGGGAGAGAGAGAAACACTGGGGAGGGAGAGAGAGAAAAACTGGGGGAGAGAGAGAGAAACACTGGGGGGAGAGAGAAACACTGGGGGAGAGAGAGAGAAACACTGGGGGGAGAGAGAGAAACACTGGGGGGAGAGAGAGAAACACTGGGGGGAGAGAGAGAAACACTGGGGGGAGAGAGAAACACTGGGGGAGAGAGAGAGAAACACTGGGGGAGAGAGAGAGAAACACTGGGGGAGAGAGAGAGAAACACTGGGGGGGGAGAGAAACAAACTCTGGGGAGAGAGAGACAGAGATAATTTGGGGCGAGAGAGACAGAGAAAGAGAGAAATACTGGGGGGAAGAGAGAGAGAGAACACTGGTGGGAGGGAGAGAAACACTGGGGGGAGAGAGAGAGAAACACTGGGGGGAGAGAGAGCGAAACACTGGGGGGAGAGAGAGAGAAACACTGGGGGAAAGAGAGAGAAACACTGGGGGGAGAGTGAGAGAAACACTGGGGGGAGAGAGTGAGAAACACTGGGGGGAGAGAGAGAGAAACACGGGGGGAGCGAGAGAGAAACACTGGAGGGAGAGAGAGAGAAACAGGGTGAGAGGGAGAAACACTGGGGGGAGAGAGAGAGAGAGAAACAGGGGGGGAGAGAGAAACACTGGGGGGAGAGAGAGAGAGAGAAACACTGGGGGGAAAGAGAGAGAAACACTGGGGGGAGAGAGAGAAACACTGGGGGGAGAGAGAAACACTGGGGGGAGAGAGAGAAACACTGGGGGGAGAGAGAGAAACACTGGGGGAGAGAGAGAAACACTGGGGAGGGAGAGAGAGAAAAACTGGGGGAGAGAGAGAGAAACACTGGGGGGAGAGAGAAACACTGGGGGAGGGAGAGAGAAACACTGGTGGAGGGAGAGGGAGAAACACTGGGGGGAGAGAGAGAAACACTGGGGGGAGAGAGAAACACTGGGGGGAGAGAGAGAAACACTGGGGGGAGAGAGAGAAACACTGGGGGAGAGAGAGAAACACTGGGGAGGGAGAGAGAGAAAAACTGGGGGAGAGAGAGAGAAACACTGGGGGGAGAGAGAAACACTGGGGGGAGAGAGAGAGAAACACTGGGGGGAGAGAGAGAAACACTGGGGGGAGAGAGAAACACTGGGGGGAGAGAGAGAAACACTGGGGGGAGAGAGAGAAACACTGGGGGAGAGAGAGAAACACTGGGGAGGGAGAGAGAGAAAAACTGGGGGAGAGAGAGAGAAACACTGGGGGGAGAGAGAAACACTGGGGGAGGGAGAGAGAAACACTGGTGGAGGGAGAGGGAGAGAAAAACTGGGGGGAGGGAGAGAAACACTGGGGGGAGAGACAGAGAAACACTGGGGGGAGAGAGAGAGAAACACTGGGGGGAGAGAGAGAGAAACACTGGGGGGAGAGACAGAGAAACACTGGGGGGAGAGAGAGAGAAACACTGGGGGGAGAGAGTGAGAAACACTGGGGGGAGAGAGAGAGAATCACTGGGGGGAGAAAGAGAGAGAGAGAAACACTGGGGGGAGAGACAGAGTGAGAGAGAGAGAGAGAAACACTGGGTGGAGAGAGAGAGAGAAAATCTGGGGAGAGAGAGAGAGAGAAATACTGGGGGGAAGAGAGAGAAACATTGGGGGGAACGGAGGGAAACACTGGGGGGAGAGAGAGAGAAACACTGGGGGGAGAGAGAGAGAAACACTGGGGGGAGAAAGAGAGAGAGAGGTACACTGGGGGAGAGATAGAGAAACACTGGGGAGAGGGAGCGAGAGAGAAACACTGGGGGAGAGAGAGAAACACTGGGGGGAGAGAGAGAGAAACACTAGGGGGAGAGAGAGAGAAACACTGGGGGGAGAGAGAGAGAAACACTGGGGGGAGAGAGAGAGAAACACTGGGGGGAGAGAGAGAGAAACACTGGGGGGAGAGAGAGAGAGACACTGGGGGGAGAGAGAGAGAAACACTGGGGCGAGAGAGAGAGAGAGAAATTCTGGGGTGGGGAGAGAGTGAGAAACTGTGGGGGGAGAGAGAGAGAGAAACACTGGGGGGGGGAGAGAGAGAGAGAAACACTGGGGGGAGAGAGAGAGAAAAACTGGGGAGAGAGAGAGAGAGAAAAACTGGTGGGAGAGAGAGAGAGAGAAACACTGTGTGGAGAGAGAGAGAGAGAGAAACACTGGGAAGAGAGAGAGAGAAACACTGGGGGGAGAGAGAGAGAAACACTGGGGGGAGAGAGAGAGAAACACTGGGGGGAGAGAGATAGAAACACTGGGGTGGAGAGAGAGAGAAACACTGGGGGGAGAGAGAGAGAAACACTGGGGGGAGAGAGAGAAAAACTGGGGAGAGAGAGAGAGAGAAAAACTGGGGGGAGAGAGAGAGAAACACTGGGTGGAGAGAGAGAGAGAGAGAGAGAAACACTGGGAAGAGAGAGAGAGAAACACTGGGGGGAGAGAGAGACACTGTGGGGAGAGAGAGAGAAACACTGGGGGGAGAGAGAGAGAAACACTGCGGGAGAGAGAGAGAAACACTGGGGGAGGGAGAGAGAAACACTGGGGGAGGGAGAGAGAAACACTGAGGGAGGGAGAGAGCAACACTGGGGGAGGGAGAGATTAAGAGAAACACTGGGGGGAGAGAGAGATAGATAGACTGGGGAGAGAGAGCGAGAAAAAACTGGGGAGGGCGAGAGAGAAACACTGTGGGGACAGAGAGACGCTGGGGGGAGAGAGAGAGAAACACTGGGGGGAGAGAGAGAAACGGTGGGGGAGAGAGAGAGAAACACTGGGGGAGAGAGAGAGAGAAACACTGGGGGGAGAGAGTGAGAAACACTGGGGGGAGAGAGAGAGAAACACGGGGGGAGAGAGAGAGAAACACTGGGGGGAGAGAGAGAGAAACAGGGTGGGAGGGAGAAACACTGGGGGGAGAGAGAGAGAGAAACAGGGGGGAGAGAGAAACACTGGGGGGAGAGAGAGAGAAACACTGGGGGGAGAGAGAGAGAAACACTGGGGGGAAAGAGAGAGAAACACTGTGGGGAGAGAGAGTGAAACACTGGGGGGAGAGAGAGAAACACTGGGGGGAGAGAGAGAAACACTGGGGGGAGAGAGAGAAACACTGGGGGGAGAGAGAGAAACACTGGGGGGAAAGAGAAACACTGGGGGAGGGAGAGAGAAACACTGGGGGAGGGAGAGAGAAACACTGGGGGAGGGAGAGAGAAACACAGGGGGGAGAGAGATTAAGAGAAACACTGGGGGGAGAGAGAGAAACACTGGGGGGAGAGAGAGAGAAACACTGGGGGAGAGAGAGAGAAACACTGGGGGGAGAGAGAGAGAAACACTGGGGGAGAGAGAGAGAAACACTGGGGGGGGAGAGAAACAAACTCTGGGGAGAGAGAGACAGAGAGATTTTGGGGCGAGAGAGACAGAGAGAGAGAGAAATACTGGGGGGAAGATAGAGAGAGAACACTGGTGGGAGGGAGAGAAACACTGGGGGGAGAGACAGAGAAACAGGGGGGGGAGAGAGAAACACTGGGGGGAGAGAGAGAGAAACACTGAGGGGAGAGTGAGAGAAACACTGGGGGGAGAGAGAGAGAGAAACACTGGGGGGAGAGAGAGAGAAACACTGGGGGGAGAGAGGGAGAAACTCTGGGGGGAGAGAGAGAAATACTGGGGGAGAGAGAGAAACACTGGGGGGAGAGAGAGAAACACTGGGGGGAGAGAGAGAAACACTGGGGGGAGAGAGAGAAACACTGGGGGGAGAGAGAAACACTGGGGGGAGAGAGAGAAACACTGGGGGGAGAGAGAGAAACACTGGGGGAGAGAGAGAAACACTGGGGGGGGAGAGAGAGAGATACACTGGGGAGAGAGAGAGAGAGAAACACTGGGGGAGAGAGAGAGAGAGAAACACTGGGTGGAGAGAGGGATAAACACTGGGCGAACAGAGAGAAAAACTGGGGGAAGAGAGAGAGAGAAAAATACTGGGGGGAGAGAGAGAAACACTGATGGAGAGAGGGAGAGAGAGAGAAACAATGGGAGGGGGAACAAGAGAGAGAGAAACACTGGGGGGAGAGAGTTAAACACTGGGGGGAGAGAGAGAGAGAAAAATACTGGGGGGAGAGAGATAGAGAGAAACACTGGGGGAGAGAGAGAAAAAAAATGGGGGAGAGAGATAAACACTGAGGGAGAGAGAGAGAGAAGCACTGGGGGAGAGAGAGAGAAACACTCGGGGGAGAGAAACTCTGGGTGAGGGAGAGAGAAACACTGGTGGAGGGTGAGAGAGAGAAAAACTGGGGGGAAGGAGAGAAACACTGGGGAGAGAGAGAGAGAGAAACACAGGAGGGAGAGAGATAAACACTGTGGGAAGAGAGAGAGAAAAAAACTGGGGGGAGAGAGACAGAGAGAAACACTGGTGAGAGAGAGAGAGAAAAACTGGGGGAGATAGAGAGAAACACTGAGGGGAGAGACAAACACAGGGGGAGGGAGAGAGAAACACTGGTGGAGGGAGAGAGAGAGAAACACTGGAGGGAGAGAGAGATACACTGGGGGGAGAGAGAGAGAAACACTGGGGGGAGAGAGAGAGAAACACTATGGGGAAAGAGAGAGAAACACTGGGGGGAGAGAGAGAGAAACACTGGGGGGAGAGAGAGAGAGAAACATTGGGGGGAGAGAGAGAAACACTGGGGGGAGAGAGAGAGATACACGGGGGAGAGAGAGAGATAAGCACTGGGGAGAGGGGGAGAGATAGAGAAACACTGGGGGGGAGAGAGAGAGAAACACTGGGAGGGGGAAAAAGAGAGTGAAACACTGGGGGTAGAGAGAGAAACACTGGGGGAGGGAGGTAGAAACACTGGGGGAGGGAGAGAGAGAAACTCTGGGGGGAGAGAGAGAGAAACACTGGGGGGAGAGAGAGAGAAACTCTGGGGGGAGAGAGAGAAACACTGGGGGGAGAGAGAGAAACACTGGGGGAGGGAGAGAGAAACACTGGGGGAGGGAGAGAGAAACACTGAGGGAGGGCGAGAGAAACACTGGGGGAGGGAGAGATAAACACTGGGGGAGGGAGAGAGAAACACTGGGGGAGGGAGAGAGAAACACTGGGAGAGGGAGAGAGAAACACTGGGGGAGGGAGAGAGAAACACTGGGGGGAGAGAGAGAGAAACACTGGGGGGAGAGAGAGAAACACTGGGGGGAGAGAGAGAGAAACACTGGGGGGAGAGAGAGAGAAACTCTGGGGGGAGAGAGAGAAACACTGGGGGGAGAGAGAGAAACACTGGGGGAGGGAGAGAGAAACACTGGGGGAGGGAGAGAGAAACACTGAGGGAGGGCGAGAGAAACACTGGGGGAGGGAGAGATAAACACTGGGGGAGGGAGAGAGAAACACTGGGGGAGGGAGAGAGAAACACTGGGAGAGGGAGAGAGAAACACTGGGGGAGGGAGAGAGAAACACAGGGGTGGAGAGAGATTAAGAGATAAACTGGGGGGAGAGAGAGAAAAAACTGGGGAGGGAGAGAGAGAAACACAGGGGGAAGAGAGAGAAACACTGTGGGGAGAGAGAGAGATACACGGGGGAGAGAGAGAGATAAGCACTGGGGAGAGGGGGAGAGATAGAGAAACACTGGGGCGGAGAAAGAGAGAAACACTGGGAGGGGGAAAAAGAGAGAGAAACACTGGGGGTAGAGAGAGAAACACTGGGGGAGGGAGGTAGAAACACTGGGGGAGGGAGAGAGAGAAACTCTGGGGGGAGAGAGAGAAACACTGGGGGGAGAGAGAGAAACACTGGGGGGAGACAGAGAAACACTGGGGGGAGAGAGAGAAACACTGGGGGAGGGAGAGAGAAACACTGGGGGAGGGAGAGAGAAACACTGAGGGAGGGCGAGAGAAACACTGGGGGAGGGAGAGATAAACACTGGGGGAGGGAGAGAGAAACACTGGGGGAGGGAGAGAGAAACACTGGGGGAGGGAGAGAGAAACACTTGGGGAGGGAGAGAGAAACACAGGTGGGAGAGAGATTAAGAGAAACACTGGGGGGAGAGAGAGATATATCGACTGGGGAGAGAGAGAGAGAAAAAACTGGGGAGGGAGAGAGAGAAACACTGTGGGGAGAGAGAGACACTGGGGGGAGAGAGAGAGAAACACTGAGGGAGAGAGAGAGAAACACTGGGGGAGAGAGAGAAACACTGGGGGGAGAGAGAGAGAAACACTGGGGGGAGAGAGAGAGAAACTCTGGGGGGAGAGAGAGAAACACTGGGGGGAGAGAGAGAAACACTGGGGGAGGGAGAGAGAAACACTGGGGGAGGGAGAGAGAAACACTGAGGGAGGGCGAGAGAAACACTGGGGGAGGGAGAGATAAACACTGGGGGAGGGAGAGAGAAACACTGGGGGAGGGAGAGAGAAACACTGGGAGAGGGAGAGAGAAACACTGGGGGAGGGAGAGAGAAACACAGGGGTGGAGAGAGATTAAGAGAAACACTGGGGGGAGAGAGAGAAAAAACTGGGGAGGGAGAGAGAGAAACACAGGGTGACGAGAGAGAAACACTGTGGGGAGAGAGAGACACTGGGGGGAGAGAGAGAGAAACACTGGGGGGAGAGAGAGAGAAACACTGGGGGGAGAGAGACAGAAACACTGGGGGGAGAGAGAGAGAAACACTGGGGGAGAGAGAGAGAAACACTGGGGGGGAGAGAAACAAACTCTGGGGAGAGAGAGACAGAGAGAGAGAAATACTGGGGGGAAGAGAGAGAGAGAACACTGGTGGGAGGGAGAGAAACACTGGGGGGATAGAGAGAGAAACACTGGGGGGTGAGAGAGAGAAACACTGGGGGGAGAGAGAGAGAAACACTGGGGGGAGAGAGAGAGAAACACTGGGGGGAGAGAGTGAGAAACACTGGGGGGAGAGAGAGCGAAACACTGGGGGGAGAGAGAGAAACACGGGGGGAGAGAGAGAAACACTGGGGGGAGAGAGAGAGAAACAGGGTGGGAGTGAGAAACACTGGGGGGAGATAGAGAGAGAAACACTGGGGGTGAGTGAGAGAAACACTGGGGGGAGAGAGAGAGAGAAACACTGGGGGGAGAGAGAGAGAAACACTGGGGGGGGAGAGAGAGAAACACTGGGGGGAGAGAGAGAGAGAAACAGGGTGGGAGGTAGAAACACTGGGGGGAGAGAGAGAGAAACACTGGGTGGAGAGAGAGAGAGAAACACTGGGGGGAGAGAGAGAGAGAAACACTGGGGGGAGAGAGAGAGAAACACTGGGGGGAGAGAGAGAGAAACTCTGGGGGGAGAGAGAGAAACACTGGGGGGAGAGAGAGAAACACTGGGGGGAGAGAGAGAAACACTGGGGGAGGGAGAGAGAAACACTGGGGGAGGGAGAGAGAAACACTGAGGGAGGGCAAGAGGAACACTGGGGGAGGGAGAGATAAACACTGGGGGAGGGAGAGAGAAACACTGGGAGAGGGAGAGAGAAACACTGGGGGAGGGAGAGAGAAACACAGGGGGGGAGAGAGATTAAGAGAAACACTGGGGGGAGAGAGAGATATATCGACTGGGGAGAGAGAGAGAGAAAAAACTGGGGAGGGAGAGAGAGACACTGGGGGGAGAGAGAGAGAAACACTGGGGGGAGAGAGAGAGAAACACTGGGGGGAGAGAGAGACACTGGGGGGAGAGAGAGAGAAACACTGGGGGAGAGAGAGAGAAACACTGGGGGGAGAGAGAGAGAAACACTGGGGGAGAGAGAGAGAAACACTGGGGGGGGAGAGAAACAAACTCTGGGGAGAGAGAGACAGAGAGATTTTGGGGCGAGAGAGACAGAGAGAGAGAGAAATACTGGGGGGAAGATAGAGAGAGAACACTGGTGGGAGGGAGAGAAACACTGGGGGGAGAGAGAGAGAAACAGGGGGGGGGAGAGAGAAACACTGGGGGGAGAGAGGGAGAAACACTGAGGGGAGAGTGAGAGAAACACTGGGGGGAGAGAGAGAGAGAAACACTGGGGGGAGAGAGAGAGAAACACTGGGGGGAGAGAGGGAGAAACTCTGGGGGGAGAGAGAGAAACACTGGGGGAGAGAGAGAAACACTGGGGGGAGAGAGAGAAACACTGGGGGGAGAGAGAGAAACACTGGGGGGAGAGAGAGAAACACTGGGGGGAGAGAGAAACACTGGGGGGAGAGAGAGAAACACTGGGGGGAGAGAGAGAAACACTGGGGGAGAGAGAGAAACACTGGGGGGGGAGAGAGAGAGATACACTGGGGAGAGAGAGAGAGAGAAACACTGGGGGGGAGAGAGAGAGAGAAACACTGGGTGGAGAGAGGGATAAACACTCGGCGAACAGAGAGAAAAACTGGGGGAAGAGAGAGAGAGAAAAATACTGGGGGGAGAGAGAGAAACACTGATGGAGAGAGGGAGAGAGAGAGAAACAATGGGAGGGGGAACAAGAGAGAGAGAAACACTGGGGGGAGAGAGTTAAACACTGGGGGGAGAGAGAGAGAGAAAAATACTGGGGGGAGAGAGATAGAGAGAAACACTGGGGGAGAGAGAGAAAAAAAATGGGGGAGAGAGATAAACACTGAGGGAGAGAGAGAGAGAAGCACTGGGGGAGAGAGAGAGAAACACTCGGGGGAGAGAAACTCTGGGTGAGGGAGAGAGAAACACTGGTGGAGGGAGAGAGAGAGAAAAACTGGGGGGAAGGAGAGAAACACTGGGGAGAGAGAGAGAGAGAAACACAGGAGGGAGAGAGATAAACACTGTGGGAAGAGAGAGAGAAAAAAACTGGGGTGAGAGAGACAGAGAGAAACACTGGTGAGAGAGAGAGAGAAAAACTGGGGGAGATAGAGAGAAACACTGGGGGGAGAGACAAACACAGGGGGAGGGAGAGAGAAACACTGGTGGAGGGAGAGAGAGAGAAACACTGGAGGGAGAGAGAGATACACTGGGGGGAGAGAGAGAGAAACACTGGGGGGAGAGAGAGAGAAACACTGGGGGGAGAGAGAGAGAAACACTATGGGGAAAGAGAGAGAAACACTGGGGGGAGAGAGAGAGAAACACTGGGGGGAGAGAGAGAGAGAAACATTGGGGGGAGAGAGAGAAACACTGGGGGGAGAGAGAGAGATACACGGGGGAGAGAGAGAGATAAGCACTGGGGAGAGGGGGAGAGATAGAGAAACACTGGGGGGGAGAGAGAGAGAAACACTGGGAGGGGGAAAAAGAGAGAGAAACACTGGGGGTAGAGAGAGAAACACTGGGGGAGGGAGGTAGAAACACTGGGGGAGGGAGAGAGAAACACTGGGGGAGGGAGAGAGAAACACTGGAGGGAGAGAGAGAGAGAAAAACACAGGGGGGGGAGAGAGTGAGAGAGAAACACTGGGGGGTGAGAGAGAGAAACACTGGGGGGAGATAGAGAGAAACACTGGAGGGAGAAACACGGGAGGGGGGAGAGAGACAGAGAAACACTGGGGGGAGAGAGAGAGAGAAAGAATGGGGAGAGGGAGAGAGAGAAACTCTGGGGGCAGGGAGAGAGAGAAACTCTGGGGGGAGGGAGAGAGAGAGAAACACTGGGGAGAGAGGGAGAGAAACACTGGGGTGAGAGATAGAAACACTGGGGGAGAGAGAGAGAAACACTGGGGGGAGAGAAAGAGATACACTGGGGGCGAGAAAGCGATACACTGGGGGGAGAGAGAGAGAAACACTGGGAGGGGGAAAAGAGAGAGAGAGACACTGAGGGGAGAGATAGCGAGAATCACTGGGTGGAGAGAGGGATGAACACTGGGGAGAGAGAGAGAGAAAAACACTGGGGAGAGAGAGAGTGAAAAACACTGGGGCGAGAGAGAGAGAGTGAAAAACACTGGGGCGAGAGAGAGAAAAAAACACTGGGGGGAGAGAGAGAGAGAAAAACTGAGGGAGAGAGAGAATCACTGAGGGAGAGAGAGAGAGAGAAGCACTGGGGGACAGAGCGAGAAGCACTGGGGGAGGGAGAGAGAAGCACTGGGGGAGGGAGAGAGAAACACTGGGGGAGGGAAGAGAAACACTGGGGGAGGGAAGAGAAACACTGGGGAAGGGAGAGAGAAACACTGGGGCAGGGAGAGAGAAACACTGGGGGAGGGAGAGAGAAACACTGGGAGAGGGAGAGAGAAACACTGGGGGAGGGAGAGAGAAACACAGGGGTGGAGAGAGATTAAGAGAAACACTGGGGGGAGAGAGAGAAAAAACTGGGGAGGGAGAGAGAGAAACACAGGGGGACGAGAGAGAAACACTGTGGGGAGAGAGAGACACTGGGGGGAGAGAGAGAGAAACACTGGGGGGAGAGAGAGAGAAACACTGGGGGGAGAGAGAGAGAAACACTGGGGGGAGAGAGAGAGAAACACTGGGGGAGAGAGAGAGAAACACTGGGGTGGGAGAGAAACAAACTCTGGGGAGAGAGAGACAGAGAGAGAGAGAAATACTGGGGGGAAGAGAGAGAGAGAACACTGGTGGGAGGGAGAGAAACACTGGGGGGATAGAGAGAGAAACACTGGGGGGTGAGAGAGAGAAACACTGGGGGGAGAGAGAGAAACACTGGGGGGAGAGAGAGAGAAACACTGGGGGGAGAGAGAGAGAAACACTGGGGGGAGAGAGTGAGAAACACTGGGGGGAGAGAGAGCGAAACACTGGGGGGAGAGAGAGAAACACGGGGGGAGAGAGAGAAACACTGGGGGGAGAGAGAGAGAAACAGGGTGGGAGTGAGAAACACTGGGGGGAGATAGAGAGAGAAACACTGGGGGGAGAGAGAGAGAGAAACACTGGGGGGAGAGAGAGAGAAACACTGGGGGGGGAGAGAGAGAAACACTGGGGGGAGAGAGAGAGAAACACTGGGGGGGGGAGAGAGAGAAACACTGGGGGGAGAGAGAGAGAGAAACACTGGGGGTGAGTGAGAGAAACACTGGGGGGAGAGAGAGAGAGAAACACTGGGGGGAGAGAGAGAGAAACACTGGGGGGGAGAGAGAGAGAAACACTGGGTGGAGAGTGAGAGAAACACTGGGGGGAGAGAGAGAGAGAAACACTGGGGGGAGAGAGAGAGAAACACTGGGGAGGGAGAGAGAGAAACTCTGGGGGGAGAGAGAGAAACACTGGGGGGAGAGAGAGAAACACTGGGGGGAGAGAGAGAAACACTGGGGGGAGAGAGAGAAACACTGGGGGGAGAGAGAGAGAAACACTATGGGGAAAGAGAGAGAAACACTGGGGGAAGAGAGAGAGAAACACTGGGGGGAGAGAGAGAGAAACTCTGGGGGGAGAGAGAGAAACACTGGGGGGAGAGAGAGAAACACTGGGGGGAGAGAGAGAAACACTGGGGGGAGAGAGAGAAACACTGGGGGAGGGAGAGAGAAACACTGGGGCAGGGAGAGAGAAACACTGAGGGAGGGCAAGAGGAACACTGGGGGAGGGAGAGATAAACACTGGGGGAGGGAGAGAGCAACACTGGGAGAGGGAGAGAGAAACACTGGGGGAGGGAGAGAGAAACACAGGGGGTGAGAGAGATTAAGAGAAACACTGGGGGGAGAGAGAGAAACACTGGGGGGAGAGAGAGAGAAACACTGGGGGAGAGAGAGAGAAACACTGGGGGGAGAGAGAGAGAAACACTGGGGGAGAGAGAGAGAAACACTGGGGGGGGAGAGAAACAAACTCTGGGGAGAGAGAGACAGAGAGATTTTGGGGCGAGAGAGACAGAGAGAGAGAGAAATACTGGGGGGAAGATAGAGAGAGAACACTGGTGGGAGGGAGAGAAACACTGGGGGGAGAGAGAGAGAAACAGGGGGGGGGAGAGAGAAACACTGGGGGGAGAGAGAGAGAAACACTGAGGGGAGAGTGAGAGAAACACTGGGGGGAGAGAGAGAGAGAAACACTGGGGGGAGAGAGAGAGAAACACTGGGGGGAGAGAGGGAGAAACTCTGGGGGGAGAGAGAGAAATACTGGGGGAGAGAGAGAAACACTGGGGGGAGAGAGAGAAACACTGGGGGGAGAGAGAGAAACACTGGGGGGAGAGAGAGAAACACTGGGGGGAGAGAGAAACACTGGGGGGAGAGAGAGAAACACTGGGGGGAGAGAGAGAAACACTGGGGGAGAGAGAGAAACACTGGGGGGGGAGAGAGAGAGATACACTGGGGAGAGAGAGAGAGAGAAACACTGGGGGAGAGAGAGAGAGAGAAACACTGGGTGGAGAGAGGGATAAACACTGGGCGAACAGAGAGAAAAACTGGGGGAAGAGAGAGAGAGAAAAATACTGGGGGGAGAGAGAGAAACACTGATGGAGAGAGGGAGAGAGAGAGAAACAATGGGAGGGGGAACAAGAGAGAGAGAAACACTGGGGGGAGAGAGTTAAACACTGGGGGGAGAGAGAGAGAGAAAAATACTGGGGGGAGAGAGATAGAGAGAAACACTGGGGGAGAGAGAGAAAAAAAATGGGGGAGAGAGATAAACACTGAGGGAGAGAGAGAGAGAAGCACTGGGGGAGAGAGAGAGAAACACTCGGGGGAGAGAAACTCTGGGTGAGGGAGAGAGAAACACTGGTGGAGGGTGAGAGAGAGAAAAACTGGGGGGAAGGAGAGAAACACTGGGGAGAGAGAGAGAGAGAAACACAGGAGGGAGAGAGATAAACACTGTGGGAAGAGAGAGAGAAAAAAACTGGGGGGAGAGAGACAGAGAGAAACACTGGTGAGAGAGAGAGAGAAAAACTGGGGGAGATATAGAGAAACACTGAGGGGAGAGACAAACACAGGGGGAGGGAGAGAGAAACACTGGTGGAGGGAGAGAGAGAGAAACACTGGAGGGAGAGAGAGATACACTGGGGGGAGAGAGAGAGAAACACTGGGGGGAGAGAGAGAGAAACACTATGGGGAAAGAGAGAGAAACACTGGGGGGAGAGAGAGAGAAACACTGGGGGGAGAGAGAGAGAGAAACATTGGGGGGAGAGAGAGAAACACTGGGGGGAGAGAGAGAGATACACGGGGGAGAGAGAGAGATAAGCACTGGGGAGAGGGGGAGAGATAGAGAAACACTGGGGGGGAGAGAGAGAGAAACACTGGGAGGGGGAAAAAGAGAGTGAAACACTGGGGGTAGAGAGAGAAACACTGGGGGAGGGAGGTAGAAACACTGGGGGAGGGAGAGAGAGAAACTCTGGGGGGAGAGAGAGAAACACTGGGGGGAGACAGAGAAACACTGGGGGGAGAGAGAGAAACACTGGGGGAGGGAGAGAGAAACACTGGGGGAGGGAGAGAGAAACACTGAGGGAGGGCGAGAGAAACACTGGGGGAGGGAGAGATAAACACTGGGGGAGGGAGAGAGAAACACTGGGGGAGGGAGAGAGAAACACTGGGGGAGGGAGAGAGAAACACTTGGGGAGGGAGAGAGAAACACAGGTGGGAGAGAGATTAAGAGAAACACTGGGGGGAGAGAGAGATATATTGACTGGGGAGAGAGAGAGAGAAAAAACTGGGGAGGGAGAGAGAGAAACACTGTGGGGAGAGAGAGACACTGGGGGGAGAGAGAGAGAAACACTGGGGAGAGAGAGAGAGAAACACTGGGGGGAGAGAGAGAGAAACACTGGGGGGAGAGAGAGAAACACTGGGGGGAGAGAGAGAGAAACACTGGGGGGAGAGAGAGAGAAACTCTGGGGGGAGAGAGAGAAACACTGGGGGGAGAGAGAGAAACACTGGGGGAGGGAGAGAGAAACACTGGGGGAGGGAGAGAGAAACACTGAGGGAGGGCGAGAGAAACACTGGGGGAGGGAGAGATAAACACTGGGGGAGGGAGAGAGAAACACTGGGGGAGGGAGAGAGAAACACTGGGAGAGGGAGAGAGAAACACTGGGGGAGGGAGAGAGAAACACAGGGGTGGAGAGAGATTAAGAGATACACTGGGGGGAGAGAGAGAAAAAACTGGGGAGGGAGAGAGAGAAACACAGGGGGAAGAGAGAGAAACACTGTGGGGAGAGAGAGAGATACACGGGGGAGAGAGAGAGATAAGCACTGGGGAGAGGGGGAGAGATAGAGAAACACTGGGGCGGAGAGAGAGAGAAACACTGGGAGGGGGAAAAAGAGAGAGAAACACTGGGGGTAGAGAGAGAAACACTGGGGGAGGGAGGTAGAAACACTGGGGGAGGGAGAGAGAGAAACTCTGGGGGGAGAGAGAGAAACACTGGGGGGAGAGAGAGAAACACTGGGGGGAGACAGAGAAACACTGGGGGGAGAGAGAGAAACACTGGGGGAGGGAGAGAGAAACACTGGGGGAGGGAGAGAGAAACACTGAGGGAGGGCGAGAGAAACACTGGGGGAGGGAGAGATAAACACTGGGGGAGGGAGAGAGAAACACTGGGGGAGGGAGAGAGAAACACTGGGGGAGGGAGAGAGAAACACTTGGGGAGGGAGAGAGAAACACAGGTGGGAGAGAGATTAAGAGAAACACTGGGGGGAGAGAGAGATATATCGACTGGGGAGAGAGAGAGAGAAAAAACTGGGGAGGGAGAGAGAGAAACACTGTGGGGAGAGAGAGACACTGGGGGGAGAGAGAGAGAAACACTGGGGGAGAGAGAGAGAAACACTGGGGGGAGAGAGAGAGAAACACTGGGGGGAGAGAGAGAAACACTGGGGGGAGAGAGAGAGAAACACTGGGGGGAGAGAGAGAGAAACTCTGGGGGGAGAGAGAGAAACACTGGGGGGAGAGAGAGAAACACTGGGGGAGGGAGAGAGAAACACTGGGGGAGGGAGAGAGAAACACTGAGGGAGGGCGAGAGAAACACTGGGGGAGGGAGAGATAAACACTGGGGGAGGGAGAGAGAAACACTGGGGGAGGGAGAGAGAAACACTGGGAGAGGGAGAGAGAAACACTGGGGGAGGGAGAGAGAAACACAGGGGTGGAGAGAGATTAAGATAAACACTGGGGGGAGAGAGAGAAAAAACTGGGGAGGGAGAGAGAGAAACACAGGGTGACGAGAGAGAAACACTGTGGGGAGAGAGAGACACTGGGGGGAGAGAGAGAGAAACACTGGGGGGAGAGAGAGAGAAACACTGGGGGGAGAGAGAGAGAAACACTGGGGGGAGAGAGAGAGAGACACTGGGGGAGAGAGAGAGAAACACTGGGGGGGAGAGAAACAAACTCTGGGGAGAGAGAGACAGAGAGAGAGAGAAATACTGGGGGGAAGAGAGAGAGAGAACACTGGTGGGAGGGAGAGAAACACTGGGGGGATAGAGAGAGAAACACTGGGGGGTGAGAGAGAGAAACACTGGGGGGAGAGAGAGAAACACTGGGGGGAGAGAGAGAGAAACACTGGGGGGAGAGAGAGAGAAACACTGGGGGGAGAGAGTGAGAAACACTGGGGGGAGAGAGAGCGAAACACTGGGGGGAGAGAGAGAAACACGGGGGGAGAGAGAGAAACACTGGGGGGAGAGAGAGAGAAACAGGGTGGGAGTGAGAAACACTGGGGGGAGATAGAGAGAGAAACACTGGGGGTGAGTGAGAGAAACACTGGGGGGAGAGAGAGAGAGAAACACTGGGGGGAGAGAGAGAGAAACACTGGGGGGGGAGAGAGAGAAACACTGGGGGGAGAGAGAGAGAGAAACAGGGTGGGAGGTAGAAACACTGGGGGGAGAGAGAGAGAAACACTGGGTGGAGAGAGAGAGAGAAACACTGGGGGGGAGAGAGAGAGAGAAACACTGGGGGGAGAGAGAGAGAAACACTGGGGGGAGAGAGAGAGAAACTCTGGGGGGAGAGAGAGAAACACTGGGGGGAGAGAGAGAAACACTGGGGGGAGAGAGAGAAACACTGGGGGAGGGAGAGAGAAACACTGGGGGAGGGAGAGAGAAACACTGAGGGAGGGCAAGAGGAACACTGGGGGAGGGAGAGATAAACACTGGGGGAGGGAGAGAGAAACACTGGGAGAGGGAGAGAGAAACACTGGGGGTGGGAGAGAGAAACACAGGGGGGGAGAGAGATTAAGAGAAACACTGGGGGGAGAGAGAGATATATCGACTGGGGAGAGAGAGAGAGAAAAAACTGGGGAGGGAGAGAGAGACACTGGGGGGAGAGAGAGAGAAACACTGGGGGGAGAGAGAGAGAAACACTGGGGGGAGAGAGAGACACTGGGGGGAGAGAGAGAGAAACACTGGGGGAGAGAGAGAGAAACACTGGGGGGAGAGAGAGAGAAACACTGGGGGAGAGAGAGAGAAACACTGGGGGGGAGAGAAACAAACTCTGGGGAGAGAGAGACAGAGAGATTTTGGGGCGAGAGAGACAGAGAGAGAGAGAAATACTGGGGGGAAGATAGAGAGAGAACACTGGTGGGAGGGAGAGAAACACTGGGGGGAGAGAGAGAGAAACAGGGGGGGGGAGAGAGAAACACTGGGGGGAGAGAGGGAGAAACACTGAGGGGAGAGTGAGAGAAACACTGGGGGGAGAGAGAGAGAGAAACACTGGGGGGAGAGAGAGAGAAACACTGGGGGGAGAGAGGGAGAAACTCTGGGGGGAGAGAGAGAAACACTGGGGGAGAGAGAGAAACACTGGGGGGAGAGAGAGAAACACTGGGGGGAGAGAGTGAAACACTGGGGGGAGAGAGAGAAACACTGGGGGGAGAGAGAAACACTGGGGGGAGAGAGAGAAACACTGGGGGGAGAGAGAGAAACACTGGGGGAGAGAGAGAAACACTGGGGGGGGAGAGAGAGAGATACACTGGGGAGAGAGAGAGAGAGAGAGAGAAACACTGGGGGAGAGAGAGAGAGAGAAACACTGGGTGGAGAGAGGGATAAACACTGGGCGAACAGAGAGAAAAACTGGGGGAAGAGAGAGAGAGAAAAATACTGGGGGGAGAGAGAGAAACACTGATGGAGAGAGGGAGAGAGAGAGAAACAATGGGAGGGGGAACAAGAGAGAGAGAAACACTGGGGGGAGAGAGTTAAACACTGGGGGGAGAGAGAGAGAGAAAAATACTGGGGGGAGAGAGATAGAGAGAAACACTGGGGGAGAGAGAGAAAAAAAATGGGGGAGAGAGATAAACACTGAGGGAGAGAGAGAGAGAAGCACTGGGGGAGAGAGAGAGAAACACTCGGGGGAGAGAAACTCTGGGTGAGGGAGAGAGAAACACTGGTGGAGGGAGAGAGAGAGAAAAACTGGGGGGAAGGAGAGAAACACTGGGGAGAGAGAGAGAGAGAAACACAGGAGGGAGAGAGATAAACACTGTGGGAAGAGAGAGAGAAAAAAACTGGGGTGAGAGAGACAGAGAGAAACACTGGTGAGAGAGAGAGAGAAAAACTGGGGGAGATAGAGAGAAACACTGGGGGGAGAGAGAGAGAAACAGGGTGGGAGTGAGAAACGCTGGGGGGAGATAGAGAGAGAAACACTGGGGGTGAGTGAGAGAAACACTGGGGGGAGAGAGAGAGAGAAACACTGGGGGGAGAGAGAGAGAAACACTGGGGGGGGAGAGAGAGAAACACTGGGGGGAGAGAGAGAGAGAAACAGGGTGGGAGGTAGAAACACTGGGGGGAGAGAGAGAGAAACACTGGGTGGAGAGAGAGAGAGAAACACTGGGGGGAGAGAGAGAGAGAAACACTGGGGGGAGAGAGAGAGAAACACTGGGGGGAGAGAGAGAGAAACTCTGGGGGGAGAGAGAGAAACACTGGGGGGAGAGAGAGAAACACTGGGGGGAGAGAGAGAAACACTGGGGGAGGGAGAGAGAAACACTGGGGGAGGGAGAGAGAAACACTGAGGGAGGGCAAGAGGAACACTGGGGGAGGGAGAGATAAACACTGGGGGAGGGAGAGAGAAACACTGGGAGAGGGAGAGAGAAACACTGGGGGAGGGAGAGAGAAACACAGGGGGGGAGAGAGATTAAGAGAAACACTGGGGGGAGAGAGAGATATATCGACTGGGGAGAGAGAGAGAGAAAAAACTGGGGAGGGAGAGAGAGACACTGGGGGGAGAGAGAGAGAAACACTGGGGGGAGAGAGAGAGAAACACTGGGGGGAGAGAGAGACACTGGGGGGAGAGAGAGAGAAACACTGGGGGAGAGAGAGAGAAACACTGGGGGGAGAGAGAGAGAAACACTGGGGGAGAGAGAGAGAAACACTGGGGGGGGAGAGAAACAAACTCTGGGGAGAGAGAGACAGAGAGATTTTGGGGCGAGAGAGACAGAGAGAGAGAGAAATACTGGGGGGAAGATAGAGAGAGAACACTGGTGGGAGGGAGAGAAACACTGGGGGGAGAGAGAGAGAAACAGGGGGGGGGAGAGAGAAACACTGGGGGGAGAGAGGGAGAAACACTGAGGGGAGAGTGAGAGAAACACTGGGGGGAGAGAGAGAGAGAAACACTGGGGGGAGAGAGAGAGAAACACTGGGGGGAGAGAGGGAGAAACTCTGGGGGGAGAGAGAGAAACACTGGGGGAGAGAGAGAAACACTGGGGGGAGAGAGAGAAACACTGGGGGGAGAGAGAGAAACACTGGGGGGAGAGAGAGAAACACTGGGGGGAGAGAGAAACACTGGGGGGAGAGAGAGAAACACTGGGGGGAGAGAGAGAAACACTGGGGGAGAGAGAGAAACACTGGGGGGGGAGAGAGAGAGATACACTGGGGAGAGAGAGAGAGAGAGAGAGAAACACTGGGGGAGAGAGAGAGAGAGAAACACTGGGTGGAGAGAGGGATAAACACTGGGCGAACAGAGAGAAAAACTGGGGGAAGAGAGAGAGAGAAAAATACTGGGGGGAGAGAGAGAAACACTGATGGAGAGAGGGAGAGAGAGAGAAACAATGGGAGGGGGAACAAGAGAGAGAGAAACACTGGGGGGAGAGAGTTAAACACTGGGGGGAGAGAGAGAGAGAAAAATACTGGGGGGAGAGAGATAGAGAGAAACACTGGGGGAGAGAGAGAAAAAAAATGGGGGAGAGAGATAAACACTGAGGGAGAGAGAGAGAGAAGCACTGGGGGAGAGAGAGAGAAACACTCGGGGGAGAGAAACTCTGGGTGAGGGAGAGAGAAACACTGGTGGAGGGAGAGAGAGAGAAAAACTGGGGGGAAGGAGAGAAACACTGGGGAGAGAGAGAGAGAGAAACACAGGAGGGAGAGAGATAAACACTGTGGGAAGAGAGAGAGAAAAAAACTGGGGTGAGAGAGACAGAGAGAAACACTGGTGAGAGAGAGAGAGAAAAACTGGGGGAGATAGAGAGAAACACTGGGGGGAGAGACAAACACAGGGGGAGGGAGAGAGAAACACTGGTGGAGGGAGAGAGAGAGAAACACTGGAGGGAGAGAGAGATACACTGGGGGGAGAGAGAGAGAAACACTGGGGGGAGAGAGAGAGAAACACTGGGGGGAGAGAGAGAGAAACACTATGGGGAAAGAGAGAGAAACACTGGGGGGAGAGAGAGAGAAACACTGGGGGGAGAGAGAGAGAGAAACATTGGGGGGAGAGAGAGAAACACTGGGGGGAGAGAGAGAGATACACGGGGGAGAGAGAGAGATAAGCACTGGGGAGAGGGGGAGAGATAGAGAAACACTGGGGGGGAGAGAGAGAGAAACACTGGGAGGGGGAAAAAGAGAGAGAAACACTGGGGGTAGAGAGAGAAACACTGGGGGAGGGAGGTAGAAACACTGGGGGAGGGAGAGAGAAACACTGGGGGAGGGAGAGAGAAACACTGGAGGGAGAGAGAGAGAGAAAAACACAGGGGGGGGAGAGAGTGAGAGAGAAACACTGGGGGGTGAGAGAGAGAAACACTGGGGGGAGATAGAGAGAAACACTGGAGGGAGAAACACGGGAGGGGGGAGAGAGACAGAGAAACACTGGGGGGAGAGAGAGAGAGAAAGAATGGGGAGAGGGAGAGAGAGAAACTCTGGGGGCAGGGAGAGAGAGAAACTCTGGGGGGAGGGAGAGAGAGAGAAACACTGGGGAGAGAGGGAGAGAAACACTGGGGTGAGAGATAGAAACACTGGGGGAGAGAGAGAGAAACACTGGGGGGAGAGAAAGAGATACACTGGGGGCGAGAAAGCGATACACTGGGGGTAGAGAGAGAGAAACACTGGGAGGGGGAAAAGAGAGAGAGAGACACTGAGGGGAGAGATAGCGAGAATCACTGGGTGGAGAGAGGGATGAACACTGGGGAGAGAGAGAGAGAAAAACACTGGGGAGAGAGAGAGTGAAAAACACTGGGGCGAGAGAGAGAGAGTGAAAAACACTGGGGCGAGAGAGAGAAAAAAACACTGGGGGGAGAGAGAGAGAGAAAAACTGAGGGAGAGAGAGAATCACTGAGGGAGAGAGAGAGAGAGAAGCACTGGGGGACAGAGCGAGAAGCACTGGGGGAGGGAGAGAGAAGCACTGGGGGAGGGAGAGAGAAACACTGGGGGAGGGAAGAGAAACACTGGGGGAGGGAAGAGAAACACTGGGGAAGGGAGAGAGAAACACTGGGGCAGGGAGAGAGAAACACTGGGGGGAGTGAGAGAGAAACACTGGGGGAGGGAGAGAGAAACACTGGGGGGAGAGAGAGAGAAACACTGGGGGGAGAGAGAGAGAAACACTGGGGGAGGGAGAGAGAAACACTGGGGGGGAGAGAAAAAAACTCTGGGGAGTGAGAGCGAGAAACTCTGGGGGGAGGGAGAGAGAGAAACTCTGGGGGGAGGGAGAGAGAGAAACTCTGGGGGGAGGGAGAGAGAGAAACTCTGGGGGGAGAGAGAGAGAGACACTGGTGGGAGAGAGAGAAACACTGGGGGGAGAGAGAGAAACACTGGGGGGAGAGAAAGAGATACACTGGGGGGAGAGAGAGAGAAACATTGGGGTGAGAGAGAGTGAAACACTGGGGGGAGAGAAAGAGATACACTGGGGGAGAGAGAGAGAGAAACACTGGGGGGAGAGAGAGAGAAACACTGGGGGGAGAGAGAGAAAAAAAATGGGGGAGAGAGATAAACACTGAGGGAGAGAGAGAGAGAAGCACTGGGGGAGAGAGAGAGAAACACTCGGGGGAGAGAAACTCTGGGTGAGGGAGAGAGAAACACTGGTGGAGGGAGAGAGAGAGAAAAACTGGGGGGAAGGAGAGAAACACTGGGGAGAGAGAGAGAGAGAAACACAGGAGGGAGAGAGATAAACACTGTGGGAAGAGAGAGAGAAAAAAACTGGGGTGAGAGAGACAGAGAGAAACACTGGTGAGAGAGAGAGAGAAAAACTGGGGGAGATAGAGAGAAACACTGGGGGGAGAGACAAACACAGGGGGAGGGAGAGAGAAACACTGGTGGAGGGAGAGAGAGAGAAACACTGGAGGGAGAGAGAGATACACTGGGGGGAGAGAGAGAGAAACACTGGGGGGAGAGAGAGAGAAACACTGGGGGGAGAGAGAGAGAAACACTATGGGGAAAGAGAGAGAAACACTGGGGGGAGAGAGAGAGAAACACTGGGGGGAGAGAGAGAGAGAAACATTGGGGGGAGAGAGAGAAACACTGGGGGGAGAGAGAGAGATACACGGGGGAGAGAGAGAGATAAGCACTGGGGAGAGGGGGAGAGATAGAGAAACACTGGGGGGGAGAGAGAGAGAAACACTGGGAGGGGGAAAAAGAGAGAGAAACACTGGGGGTAGAGAGAGAAACACTGGGGGAGGGAGGTAGAAACACTGGGGGAGGGAGAGAGAAACACTGGGGGAGGGAGAGAGAAACACTGGAGGGAGAGAGAGAGAGAAAAACACAGGGGGGGGAGAGAGTGAGAGAGAAACACTGGGGGGTGAGAGAGAGAAACACTGGGGGGAGATAGAGAGAAACACTGGAGGGAGAAACACGGGAGGGGGGAGAGAGACAGAGAAACACTGGGGGGAGAGAGAGAGAGAAAGAATGGGGAGAGGGAGAGAGAGAAACTCTGGGGGCAGGGAGAGAGAGAAACTCTGGGGGGAGGGAGAGAGAGAGAAACACTGGGGAGAGAGGGAGAGAAACACTGGGGTGAGAGATAGAAACACTGGGGGAAAGAGAGAGAAACACTGGGGGGAGAGAAAGAGATACACTGGGGGCGAGAAAGCGATACACTGGGGGGAGAGAGAGAGAAACACTGGGAGGGGGAAAAGAGAGAGAGAGACACTGAGGGGAGAGATAGCGAGAATCACTGGGTGGAGAGAGGGATGAACACTGGGGAGAGAGAGAGAGAAAAACACTGGGGAGAGAGAGAGTGAAAAACACTGGGGCGAGAGAGAGAGAGTGAAAAACACTGGGGCGAGAGAGAGAAAAAAACACTGGGGGGAGAGAGAGAGAGAAAAACTGAGGGAGAGAGAGAATCACTGAGGGAGAGAGAGAGAGAGAAGCACTGGGGGACAGAGCGAGAAGCACTGGGGGAGGGAGAGAGAAGCACTGGGGGAGGGAGAGAGAAACACTGGGGGAGGGAAGAGAAACACTGGGGGAGGGAAGAGAAACACTGGGGAAGGGAGAGAGAAACACTGGGGCAGGGAGAGAGAAACACTGGGGGGAGTGAGAGAGAAACACTGGGGGAGGGAGAGAGAAACACTGGGGGGAGAGAGAGAGAAACACTGGGGGGAGAGAGAGAGAAACACTGGGGGAGAGAGAGAGAAACACTGGGGGGGAGAGAAACAAACTCTGGGGAGTGAGAGCGAGAAACTCTGGGGGGAGGGAGAGAGAGAAACTCTGGGGGGAGGGAGAGAGAGAAACTCTGGGGGGAGGGAGAGAGAGAAACTCTGGGGGGAGAGAGAGAGAGACACTGGTGGGAGAGAGAGAAACACTGGGGGGAGAGAGAGAAACACTGGGGGGAGAGAAAGAGATACACTGGGGGGAGAGAGAGAGAAACATTGGGGTGAGAGAGAGTGAAACACTGGGGGGAGAGAAAGAGATACACTGGGGGAGAGAGAGAGAGAAACACTGGGGGGAGAGAGAGAGAAACACTGGGGGGAGAGAGAGAGATACATGGGGGAGAGAGAGAGATAATCACTGGGGAGAGGGAGAGAGATAGAGAAACACTGGGGGGGAGAGAGAGAGAGAAACACTGGGAGGGGGAAAAAGAGAGAGAAACACTGGGGGTAGAGAGAGAAACACTGGGGGAGGGAGGGAGAAACACTGGGGGAGGGAGAGAGAAACATTGGGGGAGAGAGAAACACTGGGGGAGGGAGAGAGAAACACTGGAGGGAGAGAGAGAGAGAAAACACAGGGGGGGAGAGAGTGAGAGAGAAGCACTGGGGGGTGAGAGAGAGATACACTGGGGGGAGATAGAGAGAAACACTGGAGGGAGGGAGAAACACGAGGGGGGAGAGAGAGAAAGAGAAACACTGGGGGGAGAGAGAGAGAGAGAGAAAGACTGGGGAGAGAGAGCGAGAAAACTCTGGGGGGAGGGAGAGAGAGAAACACTGGGGAGAGAGAGAGAGAAACACTGGGGGAGAGAGAGAGAAACACTGGGGGCGAGAAAGAGATACACTGGGGGCGAGAAAGAGATACACTGGGGGGAGAGAGAGAAAAACACTGGGAGGGGGAAAAGAGAGAGAGAGAGACACTGAGGGGAGAGAGAGAGAGAAACACTGGGTGGAGAGAGGGATGAACACTGGGGGAAGAGAGAGAAACACTGGGGGAAGAGAGAGAAACACTGGGGGAAGAGACAGAAACACTGGGGGGTGAAAGAAAGAAACTGTGTGGAGATAGATAGAGAGAAACACTGGGGAGAGAGAGAGAGAAAAACACTGGGGAGAGAGAGAGTGAAAAACACTGGGGAGAGAGAGAGAGTGAAAAACACTGGGGCGAGAGAGAGAGAAAAACACTGGGGGGAGAGAGAGAGATAAACTGAGGGAGAGAGAGAATCACTGAGGGAGAGAGAGAGGGAGAGAAGCACTGGGGGAGAGAGAGAGAAGCACTTGGGGAGGGAGAGAGAAACACTGGGGGAGGGAGAGAGAAACACTGGGGGAGGGAGAGAGAAACACTGGGGGAGGGAGAGAGAAACACTGGGGGAGGGAGAGTGAAACATTGGGGGAGGGAGAGAGAAACACTGGGGGAGGGAGAGAGAAACATTGGGGGAGTAAGAGCGAAACACTGGGGGAGGGAGAGAGAAACAGTGGGGGAGGGAGGGAGAAACACTGGGGGAGGGAGAGAAACACTGGGGGAGGGAGAGAGAGAAAAACACTGGGGAGTGAGAGAGAAACATTGGGGGAGGGAGAGAGAAACACTGGGGCAGGGAGAGAGAATCACTGGGGGAGGGAGAGAGAAACACTGGGGGAGGGAGAGAGAAACACTGGGGGAGGGAGAGAGAAACACTGGGGGAGGGAGAGAGAAACACTGGGGGAGGGAGAGAGAAACACTGGGGGAGGGAGAGAGAAACACTGGGGGGAGAGAGAGAAACACTGGGGGAGAGAGAGAAACACTGGGGGGGGAGAGAGAGAGATACACTGGGGAGAGAGAGAGAGAGAGAGAGAAACACTGGGGGAGAGAGAGAGAGAGAAACACTGGGTGGAGAGAGGGATAAACACTGGGCGAACAGAGAGAAAAACTGGGGGAAGAGAGAGAGAGAAAAATACTGGGGGGAGAGAGAGAAACACTGATGGAGAGAGGGAGAGAGAGAGAAACAATGGGAGGGGGAACAAGAGAGAGAGAAACACTGGGGGGAGAGAGTTAAACACTGGGGGGAGAGAGAGAGAGAAAAATACTGGGGGGAGAGAGATAGAGAGAAACACTGGGGGAGAGAGAGAAAAAAAATGGGGGAGAGAGATAAACACTGAGGGAGAGAGAGAGAGAAGCACTGGGGGAGAGAGAGAGAAACACTCGGGGGAGAGAAACTCTGGGTGAGGGAGAGAGAAACACTGGTGGAGGGAGAGAGAGAGAAAAACTGGGGGGAAGGAGAGAAACACTGGGGAGAGAGAGAGAGAGAAACACAGGAGGGAGAGAGATAAACACTGTGGGAAGAGAGAGAGAAAAAAACTGGGGTGAGAGAGACAGAGAGAAACACTGGTGAGAGAGAGAGAGAAAAACTGGGGGAGATAGAGAGAAACACTGGGGGGAGAGAGAGAGAAACAGGGTGGGAGTGAGAAACGCTGGGGGGAGATAGAGAGAGAAACACTGGGGGTGAGTGAGAGAAACACTGGGGGGAGAGAGAGAGAGAAACACTGGGGGGAGAGAGAGAGAAACACTGGGGGGGGAGAGAGAGAAACACTGGGGGGAGAGAGAGAGAGAAACAGGGTGGGAGGTAGAAACACTGGGGGGAGAGAGAGAGAAACACTGGGTGGAGAGAGAGAGAGAAACACTGGGGGGAGAGAGAGAGAGAAACACTGGGGGGAGAGAGAGAGAAACACTGGGGGGAGAGAGAGAGAAACTCTGGGGGGAGAGAGAGAAACACTGGGGGGAGAGAGAGAAACACTGGGGGGAGAGAGAGAAACACTGGGGGAGGGAGAGAGAAACACTGGGGGAGGGAGAGAGAAACACTGAGGGAGGGCAAGAGGAACACTGGGGGAGGGAGAGATAAACACTGGGGGAGGGAGAGAGAAACACTGGGAGAGGGAGAGAGAAACACTGGGGGAGGGAGAGAGAAACACAGGGGGGGAGAGAGATTAAGAGAAACACTGGGGGGAGAGAGAGATATATCGACTGGGGAGAGAGAGAGAGAAAAAACTGGGGAGGGAGAGAGAGACACTGGGGGGAGAGAGAGAGAAACACTGGGGGGAGAGAGAGAGAAACACTGGGGGGAGAGAGAGACACTGGGGGGAGAGAGAGAGAAACACTGGGGGAGAGAGAGAGAAACACTGGGGGGAGAGAGAGAGAAACACTGGGGGAGAGAGAGAGAAACACTGGGGGGGGAGAGAAACAAACTCTGGGGAGAGAGAGACAGAGAGATTTTGGGGCGAGAGAGACAGAGAGAGAGAGAAATACTGGGGGGAAGATAGAGAGAGAACACTGGTGGGAGGGAGAGAAACACTGGGGGGAGAGAGAGAGAAACAGGGGGGGGGAGAGAGAAACACTGGGGGGAGAGAGGGAGAAACACTGAGGGGAGAGTGAGAGAAACACTGGGGGGAGAGAGAGAGAGAAACACTGGGGGGAGAGAGAGAGAAACACTGGGGGGAGAGAGGGAGAAACTCTGGGGGGAGAGAGAGAAACACTGGGGGAGAGAGAGAAACACTGGGGGGAGAGAGAGAAACACTGGGGGGAGAGAGAGAAACACTGGGGGGAGAGAGAGAAACACTGGGGGGAGAGAGAAACACTGGGGGGAGAGAGAGAAACACTGGGGGGAGAGAGAGAAACACTGGGGGAGAGAGAGAAACACTGGGGGGGGAGAGAGAGAGATACACTGGGGAGAGAGAGAGAGAGAGAGAGAAACACTGGGGGAGAGAGAGAGAGAGAAACACTGGGTGGAGAGAGGGATAAACACTGGGCGAACAGAGAGAAAAACTGGGGGAAGAGAGAGAGAGAAAAATACTGGGGGGAGAGAGAGAAACACTGATGGAGAGAGGGAGAGAGAGAGAAACAATGGGAGGGGGAACAAGAGAGAGAGAAACACTGGGGGGAGAGAGTTAAACACTGGGGGGAGAGAGAGAGAGAAAAATACTGGGGGGAGAGAGATAGAGAGAAACACTGGGGGAGAGAGAGAAAAAAAATGGGGGAGAGAGATAAACACTGAGGGAGAGAGAGAGAGAAGCACTGGGGGAGAGAGAGAGAAACACTCGGGGGAGAGAAACTCTGGGTGAGGGAGAGAGAAACACTGGTGGAGGGAGAGAGAGAGAAAAACTGGGGGGAAGGAGAGAAACACTGGGGAGAGAGAGAGAGAGAAACACAGGAGGGAGAGAGATAAACACTGTGGGAAGAGAGAGAGAAAAAAACTGGGGTGAGAGAGACAGAGAGAAACACTGGTGAGAGAGAGAGAGAAAAACTGGGGGAGATAGAGAGAAACACTGGGGGGAGAGACAAACACAGGGGGAGGGAGAGAGAAACACTGGTGGAGGGAGAGAGAGAGAAACACTGGAGGGAGAGAGAGATACACTGGGGGGAGAGAGAGAGAAACACTGGGGGGAGAGAGAGAGAAACACTGGGGGGAGAGAGAGAGAAACACTATGGGGAAAGAGAGAGAAACACTGGGGGGAGAGAGAGAGAAACACTGGGGGGAGAGAGAGAGAGAAACATTGGGGGGAGAGAGAGAAACACTGGGGGGAGAGAGAGAGATACACGGGGGAGAGAGAGAGATAAGCACTGGGGAGAGGGGGAGAGATAGAGAAACACTGGGGGGGAGAGAGAGAGAAACACTGGGAGGGGGAAAAAGAGAGAGAAACACTGGGGGTAGAGAGAGAAACACTGGGGGAGGGAGGTAGAAACACTGGGGGAGGGAGAGAGAAACACTGGGGGAGGGAGAGAGAAACACTGGAGGGAGAGAGAGAGAGAAAAACACAGGGGGGGGAGAGAGTGAGAGAGAAACACTGGGGGGTGAGAGAGAGAAACACTGGGGGGAGATAGAGAGAAACACTGGAGGGAGAAACACGGGAGGGGGGAGAGAGACAGAGAAACACTGGGGGGAGAGAGAGAGAGAAAGAATGGGGAGAGGGAGAGAGAGAAACTCTGGGGGCAGGGAGAGAGAGAAACTCTGGGGGGAGGGAGAGAGAGAGAAACACTGGGGAGAGAGGGAGAGAAACACTGGGGTGAGAGATAGAAACACTGGGGGAGAGAGAGAGAAACACTGGGGGGAGAGAAAGAGATACACTGGGGGCGAGAAAGCGATACACTGGGGGTAGAGAGAGAGAAACACTGGGAGGGGGAAAAGAGAGAGAGAGACACTGAGGGGAGAGATAGCGAGAATCACTGGGTGGAGAGAGGGATGAACACTGGGGAGAGAGAGAGAGAAAAACACTGGGGAGAGAGAGAGTGAAAAACACTGGGGCGAGAGAGAGAGAGTGAAAAACACTGGGGCGAGAGAGAGAAAAAAACACTGGGGGGAGAGAGAGAGAGAAAAACTGAGGGAGAGAGAGAATCACTGAGGGAGAGAGAGAGAGAGAAGCACTGGGGGACAGAGCGAGAAGCACTGGGGGAGGGAGAGAGAAGCACTGGGGGAGGGAGAGAGAAACACTGGGGGAGGGAAGAGAAACACTGGGGGAGGGAAGAGAAACACTGGGGAAGGGAGAGAGAAACACTGGGGCAGGGAGAGAGAAACACTGGGGGGAGTGAGAGAGAAACACTGGGGGAGGGAGAGAGAAACACTGGGGGGAGAGAGAGAGAAACACTGGGGGGAGAGAGAGAGAAACACTGGGGGAGGGAGAGAGAAACACTGGGGGGGAGAGAAAAAAACTCTGGGGAGTGAGAGCGAGAAACTCTGGGGGGAGGGAGAGAGAGAAACTCTGGGGGGAGGGAGAGAGAGAAACTCTGGGGGGAGGGAGAGAGAGAAACTCTGGGGGGAGAGAGAGAGAGACACTGGTGGGAGAGAGAGAAACACTGGGGGGAGAGAGAGAAACACTGGGGGGAGAGAAAGAGATACACTGGGGGGAGAGAGAGAGAAACATTGGGGTGAGAGAGAGTGAAACACTGGGGGGAGAGAAAGAGATACACTGGGGGAGAGAGAGAGAGAAACACTGGGGGGAGAGAGAGAGAAACACTGGGGGGAGAGAGAGAAAAAAAATGGGGGAGAGAGATAAACACTGAGGGAGAGAGAGAGAGAAGCACTGGGGGAGAGAGAGAGAAACACTCGGGGGAGAGAAACTCTGGGTGAGGGAGAGAGAAACACTGGTGGAGGGAGAGAGAGAGAAAAACTGGGGGGAAGGAGAGAAACACTGGGGAGAGAGAGAGAGAGAAACACAGGAGGGAGAGAGATAAACACTGTGGGAAGAGAGAGAGAAAAAAACTGGGGTGAGAGAGACAGAGAGAAACACTGGTGAGAGAGAGAGAGAAAAACTGGGGGAGATAGAGAGAAACACTGGGGGGAGAGACAAACACAGGGGGAGGGAGAGAGAAACACTGGTGGAGGGAGAGAGAGAGAAACACTGGAGGGAGAGAGAGATACACTGGGGGGAGAGAGAGAGAAACACTGGGGGGAGAGAGAGAGAAACACTGGGGGGAGAGAGAGAGAAACACTATGGGGAAAGAGAGAGAAACACTGGGGGGAGAGAGAGAGAAACACTGGGGGGAGAGAGAGAGAGAAACATTGGGGGGAGAGAGAGAAACACTGGGGGGAGAGAGAGAGATACACGGGGGAGAGAGAGAGATAAGCACTGGGGAGAGGGGGAGAGATAGAGAAACACTGGGGGGGAGAGAGAGAGAAACACTGGGAGGGGGAAAAAGAGAGAGAAACACTGGGGGTAGAGAGAGAAACACTGGGGGAGGGAGGTAGAAACACTGGGGGAGGGAGAGAGAAACACTGGGGGAGGGAGAGAGAAACACTGGAGGGAGAGAGAGAGAGAAAAACACAGGGGGGGGAGAGAGTGAGAGAGAAACACTGGGGGGTGAGAGAGAGAAACACTGGGGGGAGATAGAGAGAAACACTGGAGGGAGAAACACGGGAGGGGGGAGAGAGACAGAGAAACACTGGGGGGAGAGAGAGAGAGAAAGAATGGGGAGAGGGAGAGAGAGAAACTCTGGGGGCAGGGAGAGAGAGAAACTCTGGGGGGAGGGAGAGAGAGAGAAACACTGGGGAGAGAGGGAGAGAAACACTGGGGTGAGAGATAGAAACACTGGGGGAAAGAGAGAGAAACACTGGGGGGAGAGAAAGAGATACACTGGGGGCGAGAAAGCGATACACTGGGGGGAGAGAGAGAGAAACACTGGGAGGGGGAAAAGAGAGAGAGAGACACTGAGGGGAGAGATAGCGAGAATCACTGGGTGGAGAGAGGGATGAACACTGGGGAGAGAGAGAGAGAAAAACACTGGGGAGAGAGAGAGTGAAAAACACTGGGGCGAGAGAGAGAGAGTGAAAAACACTGGGGCGAGAGAGAGAAAAAAACACTGGGGGGAGAGAGAGAGAGAAAAACTGAGGGAGAGAGAGAATCACTGAGGGAGAGAGAGAGAGAGAAGCACTGGGGGACAGAGCGAGAAGCACTGGGGGAGGGAGAGAGAAGCACTGGGGGAGGGAGAGAGAAACACTGGGGGAGGGAAGAGAAACACTGGGGGAGGGAAGAGAAACACTGGGGAAGGGAGAGAGAAACACTGGGGCAGGGAGAGAGAAACACTGGGGGGAGTGAGAGAGAAACACTGGGGGAGGGAGAGAGAAACACTGGGGGGAGAGAGAGAGAAACACTGGGGGGAGAGAGAGAGAAACACTGGGGGAGAGAGAGAGAAACACTGGGGGGGAGAGAAACAAACTCTGGGGAGTGAGAGCGAGAAACTCTGGGGGGAGGGAGAGAGAGAAACTCTGGGGGGAGGGAGAGAGAGAAACTCTGGGGGGAGGGAGAGAGAGAAACTCTGGGGGGAGAGAGAGAGAGACACTGGTGGGAGAGAGAGAAACACTGGGGGGAGAGAGAGAAACACTGGGGGGAGAGAAAGAGATACACTGGGGGGAGAGAGAGAGAAACATTGGGGTGAGAGAGAGTGAAACACTGGGGGGAGAGAAAGAGATACACTGGGGGAGAGAGAGAGAGAAACACTGGGGGGAGAGAGAGAGAAACACTGGGGGGAGAGAGAGAGATACATGGGGGAGAGAGAGAGATAATCACTGGGGAGAGGGAGAGAGATAGAGAAACACTGGGGGGGAGAGAGAGAGAGAAACACTGGGAGGGGGAAAAAGAGAGAGAAACACTGGGGGTAGAGAGAGAAACACTGGGGGAGGGAGGGAGAAACACTGGGGGAGGGAGAGAGAAACATTGGGGGAGAGAGAAACACTGGGGGAGGGAGAGAGAAACACTGGAGGGAGAGAGAGAGAGAAAACACAGGGGGGGAGAGAGTGAGAGAGAAGCACTGGGGGGTGAGAGAGAGATACACTGGGGGGAGATAGAGAGAAACACTGGAGGGAGGGAGAAACACGAGGGGGGAGAGAGAGAAAGAGAAACACTGGGGGGAGAGAGAGAGAGAGAGAAAGACTGGGGAGAGAGAGCGAGAAAACTCTGGGGGGAGGGAGAGAGAGAAACACTGGGGAGAGAGAGAGAGAAACACTGGGGGAGAGAGAGAGAAACACTGGGGGCGAGAAAGAGATACACTGGGGGCGAGAAAGAGATACACTGGGGGGAGAGAGAGAAAAACACTGGGAGGGGGAAAAGAGAGAGAGAGAGACACTGAGGGGAGAGAGAGAGAGAAACACTGGGTGGAGAGAGGGATGAACACTGGGGGAAGAGAGAGAAACACTGGGGGAAGAGAGAGAAACACTGGGGGAAGAGACAGAAACACTGGGGGGTGAAAGAAAGAAACTGTGTGGAGATAGATAGAGAGAAACACTGGGGAGAGAGAGAGAGAAAAACACTGGGGAGAGAGAGAGTGAAAAACACTGGGGAGAGAGAGAGAGTGAAAAACACTGGGGCGAGAGAGAGAGAAAAACACTGGGGGGAGAGAGAGAGATAAACTGAGGGAGAGAGAGAATCACTGAGGGAGAGAGAGAGGGAGAGAAGCACTGGGGGAGAGAGAGAGAAGCACTTGGGGAGGGAGAGAGAAACACTGGGGGAGGGAGAGAGAAACACTGGGGGAGGGAGAGAGAAACACTGGGGGAGGGAGAGAGAAACACTGGGGGAGGGAGAGTGAAACATTGGGGGAGGGAGAGAGAAACACTGGGGGAGGGAGAGAGAAACATTGGGGGAGTAAGAGCGAAACACTGGGGGAGGGAGAGAGAAACAGTGGGGGAGGGAGGGAGAAACACTGGGGGAGGGAGAGAAACACTGGGGGAGGGAGAGAGAGAAAAACACTGGGGAGTGAGAGAGAAACATTGGGGGAGGGAGAGAGAAACACTGGGGCAGGGAGAGAGAATCACTGGGGGAGGGAGAGAGAAACACTGGGGGAGGGAGAGAGAAACACTGGGGGAGGGAGAGAGAAACACTGGGGGAGGGAGAGAGAAACACTGGGGGAGGGAGAGAGAAACACTGGGGGAGGGAGAGAGAAACACTGGGGGAGGGAGAGAGAAACACTGGGGGAGGGAGAGAGAAACACTGGGTGAGGGAGAGAGAAACACTGGGGGAGGGAGAGAGAAACACTGGGGGAGGGAAGAGAAACACTGGGGGAGGGAAGAGAAACACTGGGGAAGGGAGAGAGAAACACTGGGGCAGGGAGAGAGAAACACTGGGGGGAGTGAGAGAGAAACACTGGGGGAGGGAGAGAGAAACACTGGGGGGAGAGAGAGAGAAACACTGGGGGGAGAGAGAGAGAAACACTGGGGGAGAGAGAGAGAAACACTGGGGGGGAGAGAAACAAACTCTGGGGAGTGAGAGCGAGAAACTCTGGGGGGAGGGAGAGAGAGAAACTCTGGGGGGAGGGAGAGAGAGAAACTCTGGGGGGAGGGAGAGAGAGAAACTCTGGGGGGAGAGAGAGAGAGACACTGGTGGGAGAGAGAGAAACACTGGGGGGAGAGAGAGAAACACTGGGGGGAGAGAAAGAGATACACTGGGGGGAGAGAGAGAGAAACATTGGGGTGAGAGAGAGTGAAACACTGGGGGGAGAGAAAGAGATACACTGGGGGAGAGAGAGAGAGAAACACTGGGGGGAGAGAGAGAGAAACACTGGGGGGAGAGAGAGAGATACATGGGGGAGAGAGAGAGATAATCACTGGGGAGAGGGAGAGAGATAGAGAAACACTGGGGGGGAGAGAGAGAGAGAAACACTGGGAGGGGGAAAAAGAGAGAGAAACACTGGGGGTAGAGAGAGAAACACTGGGGGAGGGAGGTAGAAACACTGGGGGAGGGAGAGAGAAACATTGGGGGAGAGAGAAACACTGGGGGAGGGAGAGAGAAACACTGGAGGGAGAGAGAGAGAGAAAACACAGGGGGGGAGAGAGTGAGAGAGAAGCACTGGGGGGTGAGAGAGAGATACACTGGGGGGAGATAGAGAGAAACACTGGAGGGAGGGAGAAACACGAGGGGGGAGAGAGAGAAAGAGAAACACTGGGGGGAGAGAGAGAGAGAGAGAAAGACTGGGGAGAGAGAGCGAGAAAACTCTGGGGGGAGGGAGAGAGAGAAACACTGGGGAGAGAGAGAGAGAAACACTGGGGGAGAGAGAGAGAAACACTGGGGGCGAGAAAGAGATACACTGGGGGCGAGAAAGAGATACACTGGGGGGAGAGAGAGAAAAACACTGGGAGGGGGAAAAGAGAGAGAGAGAGACACTGAGGGGAGAGAGAGAGAGAAACACTGGGTGGAGAGAGGGATGAACACTGGGGGAAGAGAGAGAAACACTGGGGGAAGAGAGAGAAACACTGGGGGAAGAGACAGAAACACTGGGGGGTGAAAGAAAGAAACTGTGTGGAGATAGATAGAGAGAAACACTGGGGAGAGAGAGAGAGAAAAACACTGGGGAGAGAGAGAGAGTGAAAAACACTGGGGCGAGAGAGAGAGAAAAACACTGGGGGGAGAGAGAGAGATAAACTGAGGGAGAGAGAGAATCACTGAGGGAGAGAGAGAGGGAGAGAAGCACTGGGGGAGAGAGAGAGAAGCACTTGGGGAGGGAGAGAGAAACACTGGGGGAGGGAGAGAGAAACACTGGGGGAGGGAGAGAGAAACACTGGGGGAGGGAGAGAGAAACACTGGGGGAGGGAGAGTGAAACATTGGGGGAGGGAGAGAGAAACACTGGGGGAGGGAGAGAGAAACATTGGGGGAGTAAGAGCGAAACACTGGGGGAGGGAGAGAGAAACAGTGGGGGAGGGAGGGAGAAACACTGGGGGAGGGAGAGAAACACTGGGGGAGGGAGAGAGAGAAAAACACTGGGGAGTGAGAGAGAAACATTGGGGGAGGGAGAGAGAAACACTGGGGCAGGGAGAGAGAATCACTGGGGGAGGGAGAGAGAAACACTGGGGGAGGGAGAGAGAAACACTGGGGGAGGGAGAGAGAAACACTGGGGGAGGGAGAGAGAAACACTGGGGGAGGGAGAGAGAAACACTGGGGGAGGGAGAGAGAAACACTGGGGGAGGGAGAGAGAAACACTGGGGGAGGGAGAGAGAAACACTGGGTGAGGGAGAGAGAAACACTGGGGGAGGGAGAGATAAACACTGGGGGAGGGAGAGAGAAACATTGGGGGAGTAAGAGCGAAACACTGGGGGAGGGAGAGAGAAACAGTGGGGGAGGGAGGGAGAAACACTGGGGGAGGGAGAGAAACACTGGGGGAGGGAGAGAGAGAAAAACACTGGGGAGTGAGAGAGAAACATTGGGGGAGGGAGAGAAACACTGGGGGAGAGAGAGTAACACTGGGGGGAGAGAGAGTAACCCTGGGGGGAGAGAGAGAAACACTGGGGGGAGAGAAAGAGAGAGAGAGAAACACTGGGGAGAGAGAGAGAAACACTGGGGAGAGAGAGAGAGAAACACTGGGGTGAGAGAGAGAAACACTGGGGGAGAGAGAGAGAAACAATGGGGGGAGAGAAAGAGATACACTGGGGGGAGAGAAAGAGAAACACTGGTGGGAGAGAGAGAAACACTGGTGGGAGAGAGAGAAACACTGGGGGAGAGAGAGTAACACTGGGGGGAGAGAGAGAAAAACTAGGGAGAGAGAGAGCGAGAAAAACTGGGTTGGGAGAGAGAGAAACATTGGGGGCCGAGAGAGAAACACTGGGGGAGAGAGAGAGAAACACTGGAGGAGGGAGAGAGAAACACTGGGGGAGGGAGAGAGAAACACTGGGGGAGGGAGAGAGAAACACTGGGGGAGGGAGAGAGAAACACTGGGGGAGGGAGAGTGAAACATTGGGGGAGGGAGAGAGAAACACTGGGGGAGGGAGAGAGAAACATTGGGGGAGTAAGAGCGAAACACTGGAGGAGGGAGAGAGAAACAGTGGGGGGAGGGAGGGAGAAACACTGGGGGAGGGAGAGAAACACTGGGGGAGGGAGAGAGAATCACTGGGGGAGGGAGAGAGAAACACTGGGGGAGGGAGAGAGAAACACTGGGGGAGGGAGAGAGAAACACTGGGGGAGGGAGAGAGAAACACTGGGGGAGGGAGAGAGAAACACTGGGGGAGGGAGAGAGAAACACTGGGGGAGGGAGAGAGAAACACTGGGGGAGGGAGAGAGAAACACTGGGGGAGGGAGAGAGAAACACTGGGTGAGGGAGAGAGAAACACTGGGGGAGGGAGAGAGAAACACTGGGGGAGGGAGAGAGAAACACTGGGGGAGGGAGAGAGAAACACTGGGGGAGGGAGAGAGAAACACTGGGGGGAGAGAGAGAGAAAGACTGGGGAGTGAGAGCGAGAAAACCTGGGGGAGAGAGATAAACACTGGGGGGCAAGAGTGAAACACTGGGGGGTGACAGCGAGAAACTCTGGGGGGAGGGAGAGAGAGAAACTCTGGGGGGAGAGAGAGAAACACTGGGGGAGAGAGAGTAACACTGGGGGGAGAGAGAGTAACCCTGGGGGGAGAGAGAGAAACACTGGGGGGAGAGAAAGAGAGAGAGAGAAACACTGGGGAGAGAGAGATAAACACTGGGGAGAGAGAGAGAGAAACACTGGGGTGAGAGAGAGAAACACTGGGGGAGAGAGAGAGAAACAATGGGGGGAGAGAAAGAGATACACTGGGGGGAGAGAAAGAGAAACACTGGGGGGAGAGAGAGAGAAACACTGGTGGGAGAGAGAGAAACACTGGGGGGAGAGAGAGTAACACTGGGGGAGAGAGAGTAACACTGGGGGGAGAGAGAGAAACACTGGGGGGAGAGAGAGAAACACTGGGGGGAGAGAGAGAGAAACACTGGTGTGAGAGAGAGTGAAACACTGGGGGGAGAGAAAGAGATACACTGGGGGGAGAGAGAGAGAAACACTGGGGGGAGAGAGAGAGAAACACGGGGGGAGAGAGAGAGATACACGGGGGAGAGAGAGAGATAATCACAGGGGAGAGGGAGAGAGATAGAGAAACACTGGGGGGGAGAGAGAGAGAGAAACACTGGGAGGGGGAAAAAGAGAGAGAAACACTGGGGGTAGAGAGAGAAACACTGGGGGAGGGAGGTAGAAACACTGGGGGAGGGAGAGAGAAACACTGGGGGAGGGAGAGAGAAACACTGGGGGAGGGAGAGAGAAACACTGGAGGGAGAGAAAGAGAGAAAACACAGGGGGGGGGAGAGAGTGAGAGAGAAACACTGGGGGGTGAGAGAGAGAAACACTGGGGGGAGATAGAGAGAAACACTGGAGGGAGGGAGAAACACGATGGGGGGGAGAGAGAGAGAGAAAAACACTGGGGGGAGAGAGAGAGAGAGAGAGAGACTGGGGAGAGAGAGCGAGAAAACCGGGGGGGGGGAGAGAGAGAAACACTGGGGGGCAAGAGAGAAACACTGGGGGGTGAGAGCGAGAAACTCTGGGGGGAGGGAGAGAGAGAAACTCTGGGGGGAGGGAGAGAGAGAAACTCTGGGGGGAGGGAGAGAGAGAAACTCTGGGGGGAGGGAGAGAGAGAGAAACACTGGGGAGAGAGAGAGAGAAACACTGGGGTGAGAGAGAGAAACACTGGGGGAGAGAGAGAGAAACACTGGGGGGAGAGAAAGAGATACACTTGGGGCGAGAAAGAGATACACTGGGGGGAGAGAGAGAAAAACACTGGGGAGAGGGAGACAGAGAGAGAAAAACTGGGGGAGAGAGAGAGAAACACTGGGAGGGGAAAAGAGAGAGAGAGAGACACTGAGGGGAGAGAGAGAGAGAAACACTGGGTGGAGAGAGGGATGAACACTGGGGGAAGAGAGAGAAACACTGGGGGAAGAGAGAGAAACACTGGGGGAAGAGACAGAAACACTGGGGAGTGAAAGAAAGAAACTGTGTGGAGAGAGATAGAGAGAAACACTGGGGAGAGAGAGAGAGGAACACTGGGTGGAGAGAGGGATGAACACTGGGGGAAGAGAGAGAAACACTGGGGGAAGAGAGAGAAGCACTGGGGGAAGAGACAGAAACACTGGGGAGTGAAAGAAAGAAACTGTGTAGAGAGAGATAGAGAGAAACACTGGGGAGAGAGAGAGAAAAAAACACTGGGGAGATAGAGAGTGAAAAACACTGGGGAGAGAGAGAGAGAGAAGCACTGGGGGAGAGAGAGAGAAGCACTGGGGGAGGGAGCGAGAAGCACTGGGTGAGGGAGAGAGAAGCACTGGGGGAGGGAGAGAGAAACACTGGGGGAGGGAAGAGAAACACTGGTGGAGGGAGAGAGAAACACTGGGGGAGGGAGAGAGAAACACTGGGGGAGGGAGAGAGAAACACTGGGGGAGGGAGAGAGAAACACTGGGGGAGGGAGAGAGAAACACTGGGGGAGGGAGAGAGAAACACTGGGGGAGGGAGAGAGAAACATTGGGGGAGGGAGAGCGAAACACTGGGGGAGGGAGAGAGAAACACTGGGGGAGGGAGAGAGAAACACTGGGGGAGGGAGAGAGAAACACTGGGGGAGGGAGAGAGAAACATTGGGGGAGGGAGAGCGAAACACTGGGGGGAGAGAGAGGGAAACACTGGGGGGTGAGAGAGAGAAACACTGGGGGGAGATAGAGAGAAACACTGGAGGGAGGGAGAAACACGGGGGGGGGGAGAGAGAAAGAGAAACACTGGGGGAGGGAGAGAGAAACACTGGGGGAGGGAGAGAGAAACACTGGAGGGAGAGAAAGAGAGAAAACACAGGGGGGGGGAGAGAGTGAGAGAGAAACACTGGGGGGTGAGAGAGAGAAACACTGGGGGGAGATAGAGAGAAACACTGGAGGGAGGGAGAAACACGAGGGGGGGGAGAGAGAGAGAGAGAAACACTGGGGGGAGAGAGAGAGAGAGAGAGAAACACTGGGGAGAGAGAGCGAGAAAACCGGGGGGGGGGAGAGAGAGAAACACTGGGGGGCAAGAGAGAAACACTGGGGGGTGAGAGCGAGAAACTCTGGGGGGAGGGAGAGAGAGAAACTCTGGGGGGAGGGAGAGAGAGAAACTCTGGGGGGAGGGAGAGAGAGAAACTCTGGGGGGAGGGAGAGAGAGAGAAACACTGGGGAGAGAGAGAGAGAAACACTGGGGTGAGAGAGAGAAACACTGGGGGAGAGAGAGAGAAACACTGGGGGGAGAGAAAGAGATACACTTGGGGCGAGAAAGAGATACACTGGGGGGAGAGAGAGAAAAACACTGGGGAGAGGGAGACAGAGAGAGAAAAACTGGGGAGAGAGAGAGAAACACTGGGAGGGGAAAGAGAGAGAGAGAGACACTGAGGGGAGAGAGAGAGAGAAACACTGGGTGGAGAGAGGGATGAACACTGGGGAAGAGAGAGAAACACTGGGGGAAGAGAGAGAAACACTGGGGGAAGAGACAGAAACACTGGGGAGTGAAAGAAAGAAACTGTGTGGAGAGAGATAGAGAGAAACACTGGGGAGAGAGAGAGAGGAACACTGGGTGGAGAGAGGGATGAACACTGGGGGAAGAGAGAGAAACACTGGGGGAAGAGAGAGAAGCACTGGGGGAAGAGACAGAAACACTGGGGAGTGAAAGAAAGAAACTGTGTGGAGAGAGATAGAGAGAAACACTGGGGAGAGAGAGAGAGAAAAACACTGGGGAGATAGAGAGTGAAAAACACTGGGGAGAGAGAGAGAGAGAAGCACTGGGGAGAGAGAGAGAAGCACTGGGGGAGGGAGCGAGAAGCACTGGGTGAGGGAGAGAGAAGCACTGGGGGAGGGAGAGAGAAACACTGGGGGAGGGAAGAGAAACACTGGTGGAGGGAGAGAGAAACACTGGGGGAGGGAGAGAGAAACACTGGGGGAGGGAGAGAGAAACACTGGGGGAGGGAGAGAGAAACACTGGGGGAGGGAGAGAGAAACACTGGGGGAGGGAGAGAGAAACACTGGGGGAGGGAGAGAGAAACATTGGGGGAGGGAGAGCGAAACACTGGGGGAGGGAGAGAGAAACACTGGGGGAGGGAGAGAGAAACACTGGGGGAGGGAGAGAGAAACACTGGGGGAGGGAGAGAGAAACATTGGGGGAGGGAGAGCGAAACACTGGGGGGAGAGAGAGAGAAACACTGGGGGGTGAGAGAGAGAAACACTGGGGGGAGATAGAGAGAAACACTGGAGGGAGGGAGAAATACGGGGGGGGGGAGAGAGAAAGAGAAACACTGGGGGGAGAGAGAGAGAAACACTGGGGGGAGGGAGAGAGAGAAACTCTGGGGGGAGCGAGAGAGAGAAACTCTGGGGGGAGAGAGAGAGAGAAACTCTGGGGGGAGGGAGAGAGAGATAAACACTGGGGAGAGAGAGAGAGAAACACTGGGTGAGAGAGAGAAACACTGGGGGAGAGAGAGAGAAACATTGGGGGAGAGAAAGAGAGAAGCACTGGGAGGGGGTAAAAGAGAGAGACACACACTGAGGTGAGAGAGAGAGAGAAACACTGGGGAGAGAGAGAGAGAAAAACACTGGGGAGAGAGAGAGTGAAAAACACTGGGGAGAGAGAGAGAGTGAAAAAAACTGGGGCGAGAGAGAGAGAAAAACACTGGGGGGAGAGAGAGAGAGAAAAACTGAGGGAGAGAGAGAATCACTGAGGGAGAGAGAGAGAGAGAGAGAAGCACTGGGGGAGAGAGCGAGAAGCACTGGGGGAGGGAGAGAGAAGCACTGGGGGAGGGCGAGAGAAACACTGGGGGAGGGAAGAGAAACACTGGGGGAGGGAGAGAGAAACACTGGGGGAGGGAGAGAGAAACACTGGGGGAGGGAGACAGCGAGAGAAACACTGGGGGAGAGAGAGAGAGAAGCACTGGGAGGGGGTAAAAGAGAGAGACACACACTGAGGTGAGAGAGAGAGAGAAACACTGGGGAGAGAGAGAAAGAAAAACACTGGGGAGAGAGAGAGTGAAAAAAACTGGGGAGAGAGAGAGAGTGAAAAAACTGGGGCGAGAGAGAGAGAAAAACACTGGGGGGAGAGAGAGAGAGAAAAACTGAGGAGAGAGAGAATCACTGAGGGAGAGAGAGAGAGAGAGAAGCACTGGGGGAGAGAGCGAGAAGCACTGGGGGAGGGAGAGAGAAGCACTGGGGGAGGGCGAGAGAAACACTGGGGGAGGGAAGAGAAACACTGGGGGAGGGAGAGAGAAACACTGGGGGAGGAGAGAGAAACACTGGGGGAGGGAGAGAGAAACACTGGGGGAGGAGAGAGAAACACTGGGGGAGGGAGAGAGAAACACTGGGGCAGGGAGAGAGAAACACTGGGGAGGGAGAGAGAAACACTGGGGGAGGGAGAGAGAAACACTGGGGGAGGGAGAGAGAAACACTGGGGGAGGGAGAGAGAAACACTGGGGGCGGGAGAGAGAAACACTGGGGGAGGAGAGAGAAACACTGGGGGAGGGAGAGAGAAACACTGGGGGAGGGAGAGAGAAACACTGGGGGAGGGAGAGAGAAACACTGGGGGAGGGAGAGAGAAACACTGGGGGGAGAGAGAGAGAAAGACTGGGGAGTGAGAGCGAGAAAACCTGGGGGGAGAGAGATAAACACTGGGGGGCAAGAGAGAAACACTGGGGGGTGAGAGCGAGAAACTCTGGGGGGAGGGAGAGAGAGAAACTCTGGGGGGAGTGAGAGAGAGAAACTCTGGGGGGAGGGAGAAAGAGAAACTCTGGGGGGAGGGAGAGAGAGAGAAACACTAGGGAGAGAGAGAGAGAAACACTGGGGTGAGAGAGAGAAACACTGGGGGAGAGACAGAGAGAGAGAAACACTGGGGGGAGAGAAAGAGATACACTGGGGGAGAGAAAGAGATACACTGGGGGGAGAGAAAGAGATACACTGGGGGGAGAGAAGAGAAACACTGGGGAGAGGGAGACAGAGAGAGAAACACTGGGGGAGAGAGAGAGAGAAACACTGGGGGTAGAGAGTGAAACACTGGGGGAGGGAGGTAGAAACACTGGGGGAGGGAGAGAGAAACACTGGGGGAGGGAGAGAGAGAACACTGGAGGGAGAGAGAGAGAGAAAAACACATGGGGGGAGAGAGAGAGAGAAACACTGGGGGGAGAGAGAGAGAAACACTGGGGGGAGAGAGAGAGAAACACTGGGGGGTGAGAGAGAGAAACACTGGGGGGAGATAGAGAGAAACACTGGAGGGAGGGAGAAACACGGCGGGGGGCGAGAGAGAAAGAGAAACACTGGGGGGAGAGAGAGAGAGAGAGAAAGACTGGGGAGAGAGAGTGAGAAAATCTGGGGGGAGAGAGAGAAACACTGGGGGGCAAGAGAGAAACACTGGGGGGTGAGAGCGAGAAACTCTGGGGGGAGGGAGAGAGAGAAACTCTGGGGGGAGGGAGAGACAGAAACTCTGGGGGGAGGGAGAGAGAGTAACTCTGGGGGGAGGGAGAGAGAGAGAAACACTGAGGAGAGAGAGCGAGAAACACTGGGTTGAGAGAGAGAGAAACACTGGGAGATGGAGACAGAGAGAGAAACACTGGGAGGGGGAAAAGTGAGAGAGAGACACTGAGGGGAGAGACAGAGAGAAACACTGGGTGGAGAGAGGGATGAACACTGGGGGAAGAGAGAGAAACACTGGGGAGAGAGAGAGAAACACTGGGGGAGAGAGAGAGAAATACTGGGGTGAGAGAGAGTGAAACACTGGGGGGAGAGAGAGAGAAACACTATGGGGAGAGAGAGAGAAACACTGGGGGGAGAGAGAGAGATACACGGGGGAGAGAGAGAGATAAACACTGGGGAGAGGGAGAGAGATAGAGAAACACTGGGGGGGAGAGAGTGAGAAACACTGGGAGGGGAAAAAAGAGAGAGAAACACTGGGGGTAGAGAGAGAAACACTGGGGAGGGAGGTAGAAACACTGGGGAGGGAGAGAGAAACACTGGGGGAGGGAGAGAGAAATACTGGAGGGAGAGAGAGAGAGAAAAACACAGGGGGGGAGAGAGAGAGAGAAACACTGGGGGGTGAGAGAAAGAAACACTGGGGGGAGATAGAGAGAAACACTGGAGGGAGGGAGAAACACTGGGGGGGGAGAGAGAAAGAGAAACACTGGGGGAGAGAGAGAGAGAGAGAAAGATTGGGGAGAGAGAGCGAGAAAATCTGGGGGGAGAGAGAGTAACACTGGGGGTAGAGAGAGAAACACTGGGGGGAGAGAGAGAAACACTGGGGGGAGAGAGAGAGAAACACTGGGGTGAGAGAGAGTGAAACACTGGGGTGAGAGAGAGTGAAACACTGGGGGGAGAGAAAGAGATACACTGGGGGGAGAGAGAGAGAAACACTGGGGGGATAGAGAGAGAAACACTGGGGGGCGAGAGAGAGATACACGGGGGAGAGAGAGAGATAAACACTGGGGAGAGGGAGAGAGATAGAGAAACACTGGGGGGAGAGAGATAGAAACACTGGGAGGGGGAAAAAGAGAGAGAAACACTGGGGGTAGAGAGAGAAACACTGGGGGAGGGAGGTAGAAACACTGGGGGAGGGAGGTAGAAACACTGGGCGAGGGAGATAGTAACACTGGGGGAGGGAGAGAGAAGCACTGGAGGGAGAGAGAGAGAGAAAAACACAGTGGGGTGGAGAGAGAGAGAGAAACACTGGGGGTTGAGAGAGAGAAATACTGGGGGGAGAGAGAGAGAAACACTGGGGGGAGAGAGAGAGAGAGAGAGAGAAAGACTGGGAAGAGCGAGCGAGAAAACCTGGGGGTAGAGAGAGAAACACTGGGGGAGAGAGAGAGAGAAACACTGGGGGGAGAGAAAGAGATACACTGGGGGGAGAGAGAGAGAAACACTGGGGAGAGAGAGAGAGAAACACTGGTGGGAGAGAGAGAAACACTGGGGGGAGAGAGAGAGAAACACTGGGGGGAGAGAAAGAGATACACTGGGGGGAGAGAGAGAGAAACACTGGGAGGAGAGAGAGAAACACTGGGAGGAGAGAGAGAGAAACACTGGGGTGAGAGAGAGTGAAACACTGGGGGGAGAGAGAGAGAAACACTGGGAGGAGAGAGAGAAACACTATGGGGAGAGAGAGCGAAACACTGGGGGGAGAGAGAGAAACACTGGGGGGAGAGAGAGAGATACACGGGGGAGAGAGAGAGATAAACACTGGGGAGAGGGAGAGAGATAGAGAAACACTGGGGGAGAGAGAGAGAAACACTGGGGGGAGAGAGAGAGATACACGGGGGAGAGAGAGAGATAAACACTGGGGAGAGGGAGAGAGATAGAGAAACACTGGGGGGAGAGAGTGAGAAACACTGGGGGGAGAGAGAGAAACACTGGGGGAGGGAGGTAGAAACACTGGGGGAGGGAGAGAGAAACACTGGGGGAGGGAGAGAGAAACACTGGAGGGAGAGAGAGAGAGAAAAACACAGGGGGGGAGAGAGAGAGAGAAACACTGGGGGGTGAGAGAGAGAAACACTGGGGGGAGATAGAGAGAAACACTGGAGGGAGGGAGAAACACGGGGGGGGAGAGAGAAAGAGAAACACTGGGGGAGAGAGAGAGAGAGAGAAAGATTGGGGAGAGAGAGCGAGAAAATCTGGGGGGAGAGAGAGTAACACTGGGGGGAGAGAGAGAAACACTGGGGGGTGAGAGAGAAACACTGGGGGGAGAGAGAGAGAAACACTGGGGTGAGAGAGAGTGAAACACTGGGGTGAGAGAGAGTGAAACACTGGGGGGATAGAGAGAGAAACACTGGGGGGAGAGAGAGAGATACACGGGGGAGAGAGAGAGATAAACACTGGGGAGAGGGAGTGAGATAGAGAAACACTCGGGGGGTGAGAGATAGAAACACTGGGATGGGGAAAAAGAGAGAGAAACACTGGGGGTAGAGAGAGAAACACTGGGGGAGGGAGGTAGAAACACTGGGGGAGGGAGGTAGAAACACTGGGGGAGGGAGAGAGTAACACTGGGGGAGGGAGAGAGAAACACTGGGGGGAGAGAAAGAGATACACTGGGGGGAGAGAGAGAGAAACACTGGGGGGATAGAGAGAGAAACACTGGGGGGAGAGAGAGAGATACACGGGGGAGAGAGAGAGATAAACACTGGGGAGAGGGAGTGAGATAGAGAAACACTCGGGGGGTGAGAGATAGAAACACTGGGAGGGGGAAAAAGAGAGAGAAACACTGGGGGTAGAGAGAGAAACACTGGGGGAGGGAGGTAGAAACACTGGGGGAGGGAGGTAGAAACACTGGGGGAGGGAGAGAGTAACACTGGGGGAGGGAGAGAGAAACACTGGAGGGAGAGAGAGAGAGAAAAACACAGGAGGGGGTAGAGAGAGAAAGAGAAACACTGGGGGGAGAGAGAGAGAAACACTGGGGGGAGAGAAAGAGATACACTGGGGGGAGAGAAAGAGATACACTGGGGGGAGAGAGTGAGAAACATTGGGGAGAGGGAGACAGAGAGAGAAACACTGGGGGAGAGAGAGAGAGAAACACTGGGGGGAGAGAGAGTAACACTGGGGGGAGAGAGAGAAACACTGGGAGGAGAGAGAGAAACACTGGGAGGAGAGAGAGAAACACTGGGGGGAGAGTGAGAAACACTGGGGTGAGAGAGAGTGAAACACTGGGGGGAGAGAAAGAGATACACTGGGCGGAGAGCGAGAGAAACACTATGGGGAGAGAGAGAGAAACACTGGGGGGAGAGAGAGAGACACTGGGGGGAGAGAAAGAGATACACTGGGGGGAGAGAGAGAGAAACACTATGGGGAGAGAGAGAGAAACACTGGGGGGAGAGAAAGAGATACACTGGGGGGAGAGAGAGAGAAACACTATGGGGAGAGAGAGAGAAACACTGGGGGGAGAGAGAGAGATACACGGGGGAGAGAGAGAGATAAACACTGGGGAGAGGGAGAGAGATAGAGAAACACTGGGGGGGAGAGAGAGAGAAACACTGGGAGGGGGAAATAGAGAGAGAAACACTGGGGGTAGAGAGAGAAACACTGGGGGAGGGAGGTAGAAACACTGGGGGAGGGAGAGAGAAACACCGGGGGAGGGAGAGAGAAACACTGGAGGGAGAGAGAGAGAGAAAAACACAGGGGTGGAGAGAGAGAGAGAAACACTGGGGGGTGAGAGAGAGAAACACTGGGGGGAGATAGAGAGAAACACTGGAGGGAGGGAGAAACACGGGGGGGGGCGAGAGAGAAAGAAAAACACTGGGGGAGAGAGAGAGAGAGAGAAAGACTGGGGAGAGAGAGCGAGAAAATCTGGGGGGAGAGAGAGAAACACTGGGGGGCAAGAGAGAAACACTGGGGGGTGAGAGCGAGAAACTCTGGGGGGAGGGAGAGAGAGAAACTCTGGGGGGAGGGAGATACAGAAACTCTGGGGGGAGGGAGAGAGAGTAACTCTGGGGGGAGGGAGAGAGAGAGAAACACTGGGGAGAGAGAGCGAGAAACACTGGGGTGAGAGAGAGAGAAACACTGGGGGGGAGTGAGAGAGAAACACTGGGGGGGAGAGAGAGAGAAACACTGGGAGGGGGAAAAGTGAGAGAGAGACACTGAGGGGAGAGAGAGAGAAACACTGGGTGGAGAGAGGGATGAACACTGGGGGAAGAGAGAGAAACACTGGGGGGAGAGAGAGAGAAGCACTGGGGGAGGGAGAGAGAAACACTGGGGGAGGGAGAGAGAAGCACTGGGGGAGGGAGAGAGAAGCACTGGGGGAGGGAGAGAGAAACACTGGGGGGAGAGAGAGAGAAACACTGGAGTGAGAGTGAGAGAGAAAAACACAGGGGGGTGAGAGAGAGAAACACTGGGGGGAGATAGAGAGAAACACTGGAGGGAGGGAGAGAGAGAAAGAGAAACACTGGGGGGAGAGAGAGAGAGAAACACTGGGGTGAGAGAGAGTGAAACACTGGGGGGAGAGAAAGAGATACACTGGGCGGAGAGCGAGAGAAACACTATGGGGAGAGAGAGAGAAACACTGGGGGGAGAGAGAGAGACACTGGGGGGAGAGAAAGAGATACACTGGGGGGAGAGAGAGAGAAACACTATGGGGAGAGAGAGAGAAACACTGGGGGGAGAGAAAGAGATACACTGGGGGGAGAGAGAGAGAAACACTATGGGGAGAGAGAGAGAAACACTGGGGGGAGAGAGAGAGATACACGGGGGAGAGAGAGAGATAAACACTGGGGAGAGGGAGAGAGATAGAGAAACACTGGGGGGGAGAGAGAGAGAAACACTGGGAGGGGGAAATAGAGAGAGAAACACTGGGGGTAGAGAGAGAAACACTGGGGGAGGGAGGTAGAAACACTGGGGGAGGGAGAGAGAAACACCGGGGGAGGGAGAGAGAAACACTGGAGGGAGAGAGAGAGAGAAAAACACAGGGGTGGAGAGAGAGAGAGAAACACTGGGGGGTGAGAGAGAGAAACACTGGGGGGAGATAGAGAGAAACACTGGAGGGAGGGAGAAACACGGGGGGGGGGGCGAGAGAGAAAGAAAAACACTGGGGGAGAGAGAGAGAGAGAGAAAGACTGGGGAGAGAGAGCGAGAAAATCTGGGGGGAGAGAGAGAAACACTGGGGGGCAAGAGAGAAACACTGGGGGGTGAGAGCGAGAAACTCTGGGGGGAGGGAGAGAGAGAAACTCTGGGGGGAGGGAGATACAGAAACTCTGGGGGGAGGGAGAGAGAGTAACTCTGGGGGGAGGGAGAGAGAGAGAAACACTGGGGAGAGAGAGCGAGAAACACTGGGGTGAGAGAGAGAGAAACACTGGGGGGGAGTGAGAGAGAAACACTGGGGGAGAGAGAGAGAAACACTGGGAGGGGGAAAAGTGAGAGAGAGACACTGAGGGGAGAGAGAGAGAAACACTGGGTGGAGAGAGGGATGAACACTGGGGGAAGAGAGAGAAACACTGGGGGGAGAGAGAGAGAAGCACTGGGGGAGGGAGAGAGAAACACTGGGGGAGGGAGAGAGAAGCACTGGGGGAGGGAGAGAGAAGCACTGGGGGAGGGAGAGAGAAACACTGGGGGGAGAGAGAGAGAAACACTGGAGAGAGAGTGAGAGAGAAAAACACAGGGGGGTGAGAGAGAGAAACACTGGGGGGAGATAGAGAGAAACACTGGAGGGAGGGAGAGAGAGAAAGAGAAACACTGGGGGGAGAGAGAGAGAGAAACACTGGGGTGAGAGACAGAGTGAGAGAGAAACACTGGGGGCAAGAGTGAAACACTGGGGGGGGGTGAGAGCGAGAAACTCTGGGGGAGGGAGAGAGAGAAACTCTGGGGGGAGGGAGAGAGAGAAACTCTGGGGGGAGGGAGAGAGAGAAACTCTGGGGGGAGGGAGAGAGAGAGAAACACTGGGGGGAGAGAGAGAGAAACACTGGGGTGAGAGAGAGAAACACTGGGGGGAGAGAGGGATGAACAATGGGGGAAGAGAGAGAAACACAGGGGAGAGAGAGAGAGAAAAACAATGGGGAGAGAGAGAGAGTGAAAAACACTGGGGAGAGAGAGAGAGTGAAAAACACTGGGGCGAGAGAGAGAGAGAGAAAAACACTGGGAGGAGAGAGAGAGAGAAAAACTGAGGGAGAGAGAGAGAAACACTGGGGGTGGGAGAGAGAAACACTGGGGGTGGGAGAGAGAAAACCTGGGGGGAGAGTAAGAAAAACTGGCGGGAGGGAGAGAAACACTGGGGAGGGAGAGAGAGAGAAACAGTGAGGGGAGTGAGAGAGAAACAGTGGGGGGAGAGATAGAGAAACAGTGGGGGGAAGAGAGTGAGAGAGAGAGAGAAACACTGGGGGGGGGGGGAGAGAGAGAGAGAGAGAAAATCTGGGGGAGAGAGAGAGAGAGAGAGAGAGAAATACTGAGGGGGGGAGCGAGAGAAAGAAACACTGGGGGGAGTGAGAAAATAACTGTGTGGAGAGAGATAGAGAGAAACACTGGGGAGAGAGAGAGAGAAAAACACTGGGAAGAGAGAGAGAGAAAAACACTGAGGGGAGAGAGATCGAGAAAAACTGAGGCAGAGAGAGAGACACTGGGGGAGGGAGAGAGAGGCACTGGGGGAGGGAGAGAGAAACACTGGGGGAGGGAGAGAGAAACACTGGGGGAGGGAGAGAGAAACACTGGGGGAGGGAGAGAGAAACACTGGGGCAGGGAGAGAGAAACACTGGGGGAGGGAGAGAGAAACACTGGGGGAGGGAGAGAGAAACACTAGGGGAGGGAAAGAGAAACACTGGGGGAGGGAGATAGAAACACTGGGGGAGGGAGAGAGAAACACTGGGGGAGGGAGAGAGAAACACTGGGGGAGGGAGAGTGAAACACTGGGGGAGGGAGAGAGAAACACTGGGTGAGGGAGAGAGAAATACTGGGGGAGAGAGAGAAACACTGGGGGAGGAAGAGAGAAACACTGGGGGAGGGAGAGAGAAACAATGGGGGAGGGTGAGAGAAACACTGGGGGGAGAGAGAGAGAAACACTGGGGGGAGAGAGAGAGAAACACTGGGGGGAGAGAGAGAAACACTGGGGGGAGAGAGAGAGAAAAACTGAGGGGAGAGAGAGAGAAACACTGGGGGGAGAGGGAGAGAATCACTGGGGGGAGGGAGAGAGAAACACTGGGCGGAGAGAGAGAGAAACACTTGGGGGAGAGAGAGAGAAACACTGGGGGGAGAGAGAGGGAAACACTGGGGGGAGAGAGAGAGAAACACTGGGGGGAAGGGAGAGCGAAACACTGGGGGGAGAGAGAGAGAGAAACACTGCAATAGAGAGAGAGAGAAACACTGGGATGGGGAAAAAGAGAGAGAAACACTGGGGGGAGAGAGAGAGAGAAACACTGGGGGAGAGAGAGACAAACACTCGGAGGAGAGAGAGACAAACACTGGGGGAAGAGAGAGAAACACTGGAGGGAGAGAGAGAGACAGAAACACAGGGGGGCGAGAGAGAGCGAAACACTGGGGGAGAGAGAGACAAACACTCGGAGGAGAGAGAGAGAAACACTGGGGGAAGAGAGAGAAACACTGGAGGGAGAGAGAGAGACAGAAACACAGGGGGGCGAGAGAGAGCGAAACACTGGGGGGCGAGAGAGAAACACTGAGGGAGAGAGAGAGTGAAGCACTGGGGGGATTGAGAGAGAAACACTGGGGGAGGGAGAGAGAAACACTTGGGGAGTGTGAAACATTGGGGGAAGGAGTGTGAAACTCTGGGGGGAGGGAGTGTGAAACTCTGGGGGAGAGAGAGTGAAAGACTGGGGGGAGAGAGAGAGAAAAACTGGGGAGGGAGAGAGAGAGAGAAACACTGGGGGGAGAGAGAGAGAAACACTGGGGGTGGGAGAGAGAAAACCTGGGGGGAGAGTAAGAAAAACTGGCGGGAGGGAGAGAAACACTGGGGAGGGAGAGAGAGAGAAACAGTGAGGGGAGTGAGAGAGAAACAGTGGGGGGAGAGATAGAGAAACAGTGGGGGGAAGAGAGTGAGAGAGAGAGAGAAACACTGGGGGGGGGGGGAGAGAGAGAGAGAGAGAGAAAATCTGGGGGAGAGAGAGAGAGAGAGAGAGAGAAATACTGAGGGGGGGAGCGAGAGAAAGAAACACTGGGGGGAGTGAGAAAATAACTGTGTGGAGAGAGATAGAGAGAAACACTGGGGAGAGAGAGAGAGAAAAACACTGGGAAGAGAGAGAGAGAAAAACACTGAGGGGAGAGAGATCGAGAAAAACTGAGGCAGAGAGAGAGACACTGGGGGAGGGAGAGAGAGACACTGGGGGAGGGAGAGAGAAACACTGGGGGAGGGAGAGAGAAACACTGGGGGAGGGAGAGAGAAACACTGGGGGAGGGAGAGAGAAACACTGGGGCAGGGAGAGAGAAACACTGGGGGAGGGAGAGAGAAACACTGGGGGAGGGAGAGAGAAACACTAGGGGAGGGAAAGAGAAACACTGGGGGAGGGAGAGAGAAACACTGGGGGAGGGAGAGAGAAACACTGGGGGAGGGAGAGAGAAACACTGGGGGAGGGAGAGTGAAACACTGGGGGAGGGAGAGAGAAACACTGGGTGAGGGAGAGAGAAATACTGGGGGAGAGAGAGAAACACTGGGGGAGGAAGAGAGAAACACTGGGGGAGGGAGAGAGAAACAATGGGGGAGGGTGAGAGAAACACTGGGGGGAGAGAGAGAGAAACACTGGGGGGAGAGAGAGAGAAACACTGGGGGGAGAGAGAGAAACACTGGGGGGAGAGAGAGAGAAAAACTGAGGGGAGAGAGAGAGAAACACTGGGGGGAGAGGGAGAGAATCACTGGGGGGAGGGAGAGAGAAACACTGGGCGGAGAGAGAGAGAAACACTTGGGGGAGAGAGAGAGAAACACTGGGGGGAGAGAGAGGGAAACACTGGGGGGAGAGAGAGAGAAACACTGGGGGGAAGGGAGAGCGAAACACTGGGGGGAGAGAGAGAGAGAAACACTGCAATAGAGAGAGAGAAACACTGGGATGGGGAAAAAGAGAGAGAAACACTGGGGGGAGAGAGAGAGAGAAACACTGGGGGAAGAGAGAGAAACACTGGAGGGAGAGAGAGAGACAGAAACACAGGGGGGCGAGAGAGAGCGAAACACTGGGGGGAGAGAGAGACAAACACTCGGAGGAGAGAGAGACAAACACTGGGGGAAGAGAGAGAGAAACACTGGAGGGAGAGAGAGAGACAGAAACACAGGGGGGCGAGAGAGAGCGAAACACTGGGGGGCGAGAGAGAAACACTGAGGGAGAGAGAGAGTGAAGCACTGGGGGGATTGAGAGAGAAACACTGGGGGAGGGAGAGAGAAACACTTGGGGAGTGTGAAACATTGGGGGAAGGAGTGTGAAACTCTGGGGGGAGGGAGTGTGAAACTCTGGGGGAGAGAGAGTGAAAGACTGGGGGGAGAGAGAGAGAAAAACTGGGGAGGGAGAGAGAGAGAGAAACACTGGGGGGAGAGAGAGAGAAACACTGGGGGAAGAGAGAGAGAGGGAGAGAGAGAGAGAAATACTGGGGGGAAGAGAGAGAAACACGGGGGGAGATTGAGAGAAACACTGGTGGGAGAGAGAGAGAAACACTGGGGGGAGAGAGAGAGAAACACTGGGGGGAGAGAGAGAGAGAAACACTGGGGGAAGAGAGAGAGAGGGAGAGAGAGAGAGAAATACTGGGGGGAAGAGAGAGAAACACGGGGGGAGATTGAGAGAAACACTGGTGGGAGAGAGAGAGAAACACTGGGGGGAGAGAGAGAGAAACACTGGGGGAGAGAGAGAGAAACACTGGGGGAGAGAGAGAAACACTGGGGGAGAGAGAGAAACACTGGGGGGAGAGAGAGAGAAACACTGGGGGGAGAGAGAGAGAAACACAGAGGGGAGAGAGAGAGAATCACTGGGGGGAGGGAGAGAGAAAACCTGGCGGGAGGGAGAGAAACACTGGGGAGGGAGAGAGAGAGAGAAACAGTGAGGGGAGTGAGAGAGAAACAGTGGGGGGAGAGAGAGAGAAACAGTGGGGGGAGAGAGTGAGAGAGAGAGAGAAACACTGGGGGGGGGAGAGAGATAGAGAGAGAGAGAGAGAAAATCTGGGGGGAGAGAGAGAGAGAGAGAGAATTACTGAGGGGGGGGAGCGAGAGCAAGAAACACTGGGGGGAGTGAGAAAATAACTGTGTGGAGAGAGATAGAGAGAAACACTGGGGAGAGACAGAGAGAAAAACACTGGGAAGAGAGAGAGAGAAAAACACTGAGGGGAGAGAGATAGAGAAAAACTGAGGCAGAGAGAGAAACACTGGGGGAGGGAAAGAGAGACACTGGGGGAGGGAGAGAGAATCACTGGGGGAGGGAGAGAGAAACACTGGGGGAGGGAGAGAGAAACACTGGGGGAGGGAGAGAGAAACACTGGGGCAGGGAGAGAGAAACACTGGGGCAGGGAGAGAGAAACACTGGGGGAGGGAGAGAGAAACACTGGGGGTGGGAGAGAGAAACACTGGGGGAGGGAGAGAGAAACACTGGGGGAGAGAGAGAGAAACACTGGGGGAGGGAGAGAGAAACACTGGGGGAGGGAGAGAGAAACACTGGGGGAGGGAGAGAGAAACACTGGGGGAGGGAGAGAGAAACACTGAGGGAGGGAGAGAGATACACTGTGGGAGGGAGAGAGAAACACTGTGGGAGGGAGAGAGAAACACTGGGGGAGAGAGAGAGAAACACTGGAGGGAGAGAGAGAGAAACACTGGGGGGAAGGGAGAGCGAAACGCTGGGGGGAAGGGAGAGCGAAACACTGGGGGGAGAGAGAGAGAAACACTGCCATAGAGAGAGAGAAACACTGGGAGGGGGAAAAGGAGAGAGAAATACTGGGGGTAGAGAGAGAGCAAAACTGGCGGGAGGGAGAGAAACACTGGGGAGGGAGAGAGAGAGAGAGAGAGAGAAAATCTGGAGGGAAAGAGAGAGAGAAACAGTGGGGGGAGAGAGTGAGAGAGAGAAACACTGGGGGGGAGAGAGAGAGAGAGAGAGAGAAAATCTGGGGGGAGAGAGAGAGAGAAAAACACTGGGGAGAGAGAGAGAGAAAAACACTGAGGGGAGAGTGACAGAGAAAAACTGAGGCAGAGAGAGAAACACTGGGGGAGGGAGAGAGAGACACTGGGGGAGGGAGAGAGAAACACTGGGGGAGGGAGAGAGAAACACTGGGGGAGGGAGAGAGAAACACTGGGGGAGGGAGAGAGAAACACTGGGGGAGGGAGAAAGAAACACTGGGGGAGGGAGAGAGAAACAATGGGGGAGGGAGAGAGAAACACTGGGGGAGGGAGAGAGAAACACTGGGGGAGTGAGTGAGAAACACTGGGGGAGGGAGAGAGAAACACTGGGGGGAGAGAGAGAAACACTGGGGGGAGAGAGAGAGAAACACTGGGTGGAGAAAGAGAGAAACACTTGGGGGAGAGAGAGAGAAACACTGGGGGGAGAGAGAGAGAAACACTGGGGGGAGAGAGAGAGAAACACTGGGGGGAAGGGAGAGTGAAACACTGGGGGGAGAGAGAGAGAGAGAGAAACACTGCAATAGAGAGAGAGAAACACTGGGAGGGGGAAAAAGAGAGAGAAACACTGGGGAGGTAGAGAGAGAGAGAGAAACACTGGGGGGAGAGAGAGAGAAACACTTGGGGGAGAGAGAGAGAAACACTGGGGGGTGAGAGAGAGAAACACTGGGAGGAGAGAGAGAAACACTGAGGGGAGAGAGAGAGAAACACTGAGGGCAGAGGGAGAGAATCATTGGGGGGAGGGGGAGAGAAACACTGGGGGGTGAGAGAGAAACACTGGGGGGTGAGGGAGAGAAACACTGGGAGGAGAGAGAGAAACACTGAGGGGAGAGAGAGAGAAACACTGGGGGCAGAGGGAGAGAATCACTGTGGGGAGGGAGAGAGAAACACTGGGGAGGGAGAGAGAGAGAAACACTGGGGGGAGAGGGAGAGAAAAACTGGGGGGTGAGTGAGAGAAACACTGGGAGGAGAGAGAGAGAAACACTGGGGGTGAGAGAGAGAGAGAGAGAGAAACACTGCAATAGAGAGAGAGAAACACTGGGAGGAGAGGGAGAGAATCACTGTGGGGAGGGAGAGAGAAACACTGGGGGAGAGAGAGAGAAACACTGGGGGGAAGGGAGAGAGAAACACTGGGGGGAGAGAGAGAGAGAGAGAGAGAGAGAAACACTGCAATAGAGAGAGAGAAACACTGGGAGGGGGAAAAAGAGAGAGAAACACTGGGGGGATAGAGAGAAACACTGGGGGGAGAGAGAGAGAAACACTGGGGGGAGAGAGAGAGAAACACTGGGGGGAGAGAGAGAGAAACACTGGGGGGAGAGAGAGAGAGAAACACTGGGGGGAGAGAGAGAGAAACACTGGGGGAGAGAGAGAGAGAGAGAGAGAGAAACACTGCAATAGAGAGAGAGAAACACTGGGAGGAGAGAGAGAGAGAAACACTGGGGGAGAGAGAGACAAACACTGGGGGGAGAGAGAGAGAGAGAAACACTGCAATAGAGAGAGAGAAACACTGGGAGGAGAGAGAGAGAGAAACACTGGGGGAGAGAGAGACAAACACTGGGGGGTGAGAGAGAGACAGAAACACCGGGGGGAGAGAGAGAGAAACACTGGGGGGAGAGAGAGAGAGAAACACTGGGGGGAGAGAGAGAGAAACACTGGGGGGAGAGAGAGAGAAACACTGGGAAGAGAGAGAGAAACACTGGGGGAGAGAGAGAAACACTGGGGGGAGAGAGAGAGAAACACTGGGGGGAGATAGAGAGAAACGCAGAGGGGAGAGAGAGAGAAACACTGGGGGGAGAGAGAGAGAAACACTGGGGGGAGAGAGAGAATCACGGGGGGGAGGGAGAGAGAAACACTGGGCGGGTAGAGAGAGAAACACTGGGCGGAGAGAGAGAGAAACACTGGGCGGAGAGAGAGAGAAAAACTGGGGGGGTGAGAGAGAATCACGGGGGGGAGGGAGAGAGAAACACTGGGCGGGGAGAGAGAGAAACACTGGGCGGAGAGAGAGAGAAACACTGGGGGGAGAGAGAGAGAAACACTGGGGGAGAGAGAGAGAAACACTGGGAAGAGAGAGAGAAACACTGGGGGAGAGAGAGAAACACTGGGGGGAGAGAGAGAGAAACACTGGGGGGAGATAGAGAGAAACGCAGAGGGGAGAGAGAGAGAAACACTGGGGGGAGAGAGGGAGTAACACTGGGGGGAGAGAGAGAATCACGGGGGGGAGGGAGAGAGAAACACTGGGCGGGGAGAGAGAGAAACACTGGGAAGAGAGAGAGAGAAACACTGGGAAGAGAGAGATAGAAACACAGGGAAGAGAGAGAGAGAAACACTGGGGGGAAGAGAGAGAAACACTGGGGGGAGAGAGAGAGAAACACTGGTGGGGAGAGAGAGAATGAAACACTGGGGGGAGAGAGAGAAACACTGGGGGGAGAGAGAGAAACACTGGGTGGAGAGAGAGAGAAACACTGGGGGAGGGAGAGAGAAACACTGGGGGAGGGAGATAGAATCACTGGGCGGAGAGAGAGAGAAACACTGGGGGGAGAGAGAGAAACACTGGGGGAGAGAGAGAGAAACAATGGGCCGAGAGAGAGAGAAACACTGGGCGGGGAGAGAGAGAAACACTGCGGGGAGAGAGAGAGAAACACTGGGGGGAGAGAGAGAAACACTGGGGGGAGAGAGAGAGAAAAACTGAGGGGAGAGAGAGAAACACTGGGGGGAGAGGGAGAGAATCACTGGGGGGAGGGAGAGAGAAACACTGGGCGGAGAGAGAGAGAAACACTTGGGGGAGAGAGAGAGAAACACTGGGGGGAGAGAGAGGGAAACACTGGGGGGAGAGAGAGAGAAACACTGGGGGGAAGGGAGAGCGAAACACTGGGGGGAGAGAGAGAGAGAAACACTGCAATAGAGAGAGAGAAACACTGGGATGGGGAAAAAGAGAGAGAAACACTGGGGGGAGAGAGAGAGAGAAACACTGGGGGAAGAGAGAGAAACACTGGAGGGAGAGAGAGAGACAGAAACACAGGGGGGCGAGAGAGAGCGAAACACTGGGGGGAGAGAGAGACAAACAATCGGAGGAGAGAGAGACAAACACTGGGGGAAGAGAGAGAAACACTGGAGGGAGAGAGAGAGACAGAAACACAGGGGGGCGAGAGAGAGCGAAACACTGGGGGGCGAGAGAGAAACACTGAGGGAGAGAGAGAGTGAAGCACTGGGGGGATTGAGAGAGAAACACTGGGGGAGGGAGAGAGAAACACTTGGGGAGTGTGAAACATTGGGGGAAGGAGTGTGAAACTCTGGGGGGAGGGAGTGTGAAACTCTGGGGGAGAGAGAGTGAAAGACTGGGGGGAGAGAGAGAGAAAAACTGGGGAGGGAGAGAGAGAGAGAAACACTGGGGGGAGAGAGAGAGAAACACTGGGGGAAGAGAGAGAGAGGGAGAGAGAGAGAGAAATACTGGGGGGAAGAGAGAGAAACACGGGGGGAGATTGAGAGAAACACTGGTGGGAGAGAGAGAGAAACACTGGGGGGAGAGAGAGAGAAACACTGGGGGGAGAGAGAGAGAGAAACACTGGGGGAAGAGAGAGAGAGGGAGAGAGAGAGAGAAATACTGGGGGGAAGAGAGAGAAACACGGGGGGAGATTGAGAGAAACACTGGTGGGAGAGAGAGAGAAACACTGGGGGGAGAGAGAGAGAAACACTGGGGGAGAGAGAGAGAAACACTGGGGGAGAGAGAGAAACACTGGGGGAGAGAGAGAAACACTGGGGGGAGAGAGAGAGAAACACTGGGGGGAGAGAGAGAGAAACACAGAGGGGAGAGAGAGAGAATCACTGGGGGGAGGGAGAGAGAAAACCTGGCGGGAGGGAGAGAAACACTGGGGAGGGAGAGAGAGAGAGAAACAGTGAGGGGAGTGAGAGAGAAACAGTGGGGGGAGAGAGAGAGAAACAGTGGGGGGAGAGAGTGAGAGAGAGAGAGAAACACTGGGGGGGGAGAGAGATAGAGAGAGAGAGAGAGAAAATCTGGGGGGAGAGAGAGAGAGAGAGAGAATTACTGAGGGGGGGGAGCGAGAGCAAGAAACACTGGGGGGAGTGAGAAAATAACTGTGTGGAGAGAGATAGAGAGAAACACTGGGGAGAGACAGAGAGAAAAACACTGGGAAGAGAGAGAGAGAAAAACACTGAGGGGAGAGAGATAGAGAAAAACTGAGGCAGAGAGAGAAACACTGGGGGAGGGAAAGAGAGACACTGGGGGAGGGAGAGAGAATCACTGGGGGAGGGAGAGAGAAACACTGGGGGAGGGAGAGAGAAACACTGGGGGAGGGAGAGAGAAACACTGGGGCAGGGAGAGAGAAACACTGGGGCAGGGAGAGAGAAACACTGGGGGAGGGAGAGAGAAACACTGGGGGTGGGAGAGAGAAACACTGGGGGAGGGAGAGAGAAACACTGGGGGAGAGAGAGAGAAACACTGGGGGAGGGAGAGAGAAACACTGGGGGAGGGAGAGAGAAACACTGGGGGAGGGAGAGAGAAACACTGGGGGAGGGAGAGAGAAACACTGAGGGAGGGAGAGAGATACACTGTGGGAGGGAGAGAGAAACACTGTGGGAGGGAGAGAGAAACACTGGGGGAGAGAGAGAGAAACACTGGAGGGAGAGAGAGAGAAACACTGGGGGGAAGGGAGAGCGAAACGCTGGGGGGAAGGGAGAGCGAAACACTGGGGGGAGAGAGAGAGAAACACTGCCATAGAGAGAGAGAAACACTGGGAGGGGGAAAAGGAGAGAGAAATACTGGGGGGAGAGAGAGAGCAAAACTGGCGGGAGGGAGAGAAACACTGGGGAGGGAGAGAGAGAGAGAGAGAGAGAAAATCTGGGGGGAAAGAGAGAGAGAAACAGTGGGGGGAGAGAGTGAGAGAGAGAAACACTGGGGGGGAGAGAGAGAGAGAGAGAGAGAAAATCTGGGGGGAGAGAGAGAGAGAAAAACACTGGGGAGAGAGAGAGAGAAAAACACTGAGGGGAGAGTGACAGAGAAAAACTGAGGCAGAGAGAGAAACACTGGGGGAGGGAGAGAGAGACACTGGGGGAGGGAGAGAGAAACACTGGGGGAGGGAGAGAGAAACACTGGGGGAGGGAGAGAGAAACACTGGGGGAGGGAGAGAGAAACACTGGGGGAGGGAGAAAGAAACACTGGGGGAGGGAGATAGAAACACTGGGGGAGTGAGTGAGAAACACTGGGGGAGGGAGAGAGAAACACTGGGGGGAGAGAGAGAAACACTGGGGGGAGAGAGAGAGAAACACTGGGTGGAGAAAGAGAGAAACACTTGGGGGAGAGAGAGAGAAACACTGGGGGGAGAGAGAGAGAAACACTGGGGGGAGAGAGAGAGAAACACTGGGGGGAAGGGAGAGTGAAACACTGGGGGGAGAGAGAGAGAGAGAGAAAC